>NW_027397137.1:3136795-3157768 GCF_003265705.2 Callorhinus ursinus | reverse complement strand
GGTGTAGTGTGTGTGGTGTGTGTGGTGTAGTGTGTGTGAGTGTGGGTGTGTGTGGTGTAGTGTGGGGGTGTGTGGTGTGTGTGGTATAGTGTGTGGGTGTGTGTGGTGTGAGGCATTGTGTGAGTGTGCACATGGGCAAGGGACATGGTGTGTGTGGGTGGTAGAGTGTGAGTGTGTGTGTGAACTGCGGTGTGTGTGGATGGTAGAGCGTGTGTTTGTGCATGTGTGTGGTAGAGTGTGCAGGGGTGCTACGGTGTGCGTGGGCGGTGGACGCCCTGCAGCTGGCAACCCTGCAAACCGGGCTGGGTCAGGAGAGACCAGGAGGATGGCCGAGGGATGGTCCTTCTGGGAGGTGGGCTGGCCCCAGGAGCCCCCCCGGGGCGGACTTGGCCATGGGGTTCACCGGCTGCCACACGCCGTGTCCCTGGGTGTCTGGGCGCGCCCCCAGCACCTCCTCTGCTGGGCTGTTCCCCAAGGAAAGCTCTGTGGGTGTCACAACCAGAGGCAAACCCCACACCCAAGCTCTGTTCTTTGCCTTTAACCCCTTCCTGCCCTGGGCAAGTCTTGTAACCTGCCCGTGCCTCAGTTTCCTCAATGCTAATGACCAATTAAACCCTCCCTGCTCCTGCCCAGACCTCAGAAGGATTTGGCATGAGAACGAAGGTGAGGTGTGCGCGGTGCCTTGCGTGGCTTGCAGGTGGATGCTCTGTAAATCCAAGCTGTCATTATAATAAAACGCTGGCCTCCACAGCAGGGGCCTAATTATAAGATCATCAGAACGTTGAGAGCGGGCCTCCCGACAGAGGCGGGGCTGTACCTCGGAGAGCCTGCGGGCAGCCACCTGGAGGGCCAGCCTCCCTCTTGCCTGGCTTGGCTGGCCTGGGGTGCTTCCGAGGCTGTTCTGGCCTTGCTGTGGCTGCGCTGCGGGCACAGCCCGTCCCTTTGCACGTGAATCCAGGCCCCGATGCCCCACGGACTGGGTCTGCCGTCCTGGTGCCTCCCCAGTTTGGGGGGCGGTGTTGATCTGATGCCTTCCCATCCCCCAAGATGGTCTTGAGGGGCGGATGGGGGGAATGTTCCTTCTGCTGAGTGGGGTCAGAGCTGTCCTCCGTCCTGCTGCCCAGCTGTCCCTGACTCACGGCCCAGCCCAGGGTGTCCCAAAGCTCAGTGTGGTGGCAGCTCTGCGTCGTACACAGACATTCCGATAGGACTTGCACTTGGGGTAAATACTGGTCCTTTTCCTAAAAAGAAAAAAAAAATCTCAAAAGGAACTGGACCTTCTGGGAATGACCGGCTTTCATTTAAGGGCAATTTCAGTCATGTTTCTCAAAAAAGAAAGGAAAGAGAGACAAGGAGAACCACACAGTTGACTCCCAGCTCCCGGCCTGGGGCTTTCCGGAATGCCAGCGCCCCCCACCGCTGTCCCACACCTTCTCTGTCCGTCGGTCCTCCTCCCTCCGCAGCCAGGCTTAGTCCCGATCCGGAGGGGTGCCTGCAGGCGTTCTGAGCTGAGGAGCAAACCGGCCCCGCGTGTCCTCACTCAGCGGGATAAGGGCTCTTCTTCGCCGCCCCCCAGCCCCTGCTGCCTTAGGGGGCTCCGAATGGAGGGCTGTCCACACTGACCCCAGCACGCAGTGAAACATTTGCACTTCCTCCAGCTTCCTTAGGAACTTCCCGCGCAGGGAAGAGGTGCTGCGTGTCCCTGGGCCTCCAGTGGTCTCAGTTTCAGGGCTGTGCACCTGGTTGGGAAACGCAGGCTGAAGGCCAAGGACGGAGCAGGAGCTCAGCCCAGGCCCATCTCTCCAAATGCAAAAGAGGGAATTGACGCACCTGTGAAGGCTACTTAGCCGCCCCGCCCCCAGGGGACGGGCAGATCGCTACCAATACACGCGGTGTTATAAATACCATGCAACCCAGCTACATAACAGTAGCTGTGATTACTATCAGCCTCACGACTGGGGTGAAAGCATCTGCCTCCCAGCCCCAAGCCCCGCCAACACCTGATAGACGAGAGGCTGCCAGTTCAATGCCATGACCCTGTGCGGTCGGATAACTCCTTGTTTGGGGCTGCCTCATGCCTTGCATCCTGGGCTCTACCCGCTAGAGGCCGGGAGCAGCCCCCCACCGACATGTGACAACCAAAGATGCTTGGACACCGGACACGCGTCCCCTGGGGGCCGGACTCACCCCCACCTGAGAACAGCTGTGGTGGACAAATCACAGGCTCTGCCTGAGCCTCAGTTTCCCCTTTAGTAAAATGAGAGGAAGGACAGCTCTCCCGCGTGCCCCACGGGGGGTGGCGTGGGGTTCACTGGGACGCTGTGCCAGTGCTGGGAAAATGCACAGGGGTCCCCCCTGGACGGCGGTGTTTCCAGGAGCCGGAGCACACGTGACCATGGGGCACAGAGAGGGGACAGGGACCTCCTGTTTGTGGCCGTCTTAACCTGGCAGATGGCCCCTGTCGTTGGTGCTGGGCACTCCCCTGCCTCGAGCTCGCCCGACAGTCAGCCGAACTTGCAGGCAAATGGGGGATGCAGAGAGGGCACCCAAGGAAGGAGAGCTCAGGAGGGAGAGGGTGGGTTGCCTAAGTGCGGCGGCCACGGACCCTGCACCATCCGCAGCACCCAGGGCAGGGAGCTCAACACATGTGCCAGGAATGAAGGGGTGCCAGGTGAGGGACGCGGTCAGAGTGGAGGTCCCGAGGGCAGGCATCCTGCCCCGTTCATCTCCAGGGCTTCAGGCCCCAGGACCACCCTCTTCCTGCCCAGCAGGCCTTAACAGACGTTTGCTGAAGCTGACACAGAAGTTCTCCGCATGGACTGCGGGCCTGGGGGGCTTCCTGGAGGAAGTGAGGGAAGCCTCCCCTAGAAGGATGTGTAGCGCTCTGCTCGGGGACTGTTAAGGGATGCATTATGTCCTTCTGCCCCAAATTCTTATGTTGAATGTGACTGTATTTGGACATAAGGTCTTTAAAGAGGTAATTAAGGTAAAATGAGGTCCTTGGGGGTGGGCCTGATACAATCTGACTGGTGTCCTAAGAAGAAAAGGAGATCAGGACACAGATAGGCACAGAGGGAGGACCAGGTGAGGCAAAGATGGAGCCTGGCCGGCTGCACGGCCCAGGGAAAGGGCCTCAGGAGGAGCCAGCCCTGCCCACACCTGGATCTCGGGACTTCAGCCTCCAGCCCTGCCCACACCTGGATCTCGGGACTTCAGCCTCCAGCCCTGCCCACACCTGGATCTCGGGACTTCAGCCTCCAGCCCTGGAAGGGAATAGACTTCTGTTGGTAAAGCTGCCCAGCCTGAGCTCCTCTTTGTTATGCAGCCCAAATGCAAAGCAAAGCTGCATTCCGGAGGGGGGCTGGGGCCCTTGTCTGGAGGTGTGCTGGGGCGTCCTGCAGATGGACCCGAGGGCAGGGGAGGGGAGGTACTCCAGAGCTTTTGGAAGCCTTGCTCTTCTCTCCCAGTACCCCCATTGCCCTTTGATCTGAGAAGTGCCTGGGAGTGACAGAAGTGAACGTGTGGCCTCTCAGAGTCCCCCGGGGGGGGGGCCGCTGGGACCCCTACTGTCATGTGGTCTTATGGCGCCCAAGTGGGACCAACTCTTTCCCTGAAGACGGTCCCATCCCCCACAGAGGGCTGTCTGGGTGAGAGGGCTGGATCCGCCCTGCTCCTCCCGCACAGGGGGGCCCCTGGTGTGGCAGGTTGTTCCCCGGGAAGGGGGGTGCCCAGCCCGTTCCCCAGAACCTCGCCATGTCAGACCCTCGCCGCTCTGCTGGGTGGGTGGTGGTCCCGCCGAGCTCAGGGCTCCCCAGACCAGGCCACCCTTCTCAGCATTTGCTGCTGGCATTGGGAATGTTCTGGTCAGGGCTGCAGAGAAGGCCTGTCTGAAAGCCCCCAAAGCCAGAGCCAGCGCCCAGCGGACTCTCAGGGCTGCAAACCTCCGCGGCCACAAGTGGGGGCTGGGGGAGGGGCGCGTGGCCGCATTAAGTCACGGATCCCCACACCTTCCTCGTGACGTAAGTGTTATTATGCCCAGTTTCCAGGTCCAACAAGACAAGACAGGCTGGAAGCTCTCATAAACCAGACCACGGGCTGCCTGCCTGGGGCAAGCCGGTGGGGAGTGGGGGATGGAGTCTGGGGGACAGTTGAGCTGCTGCCCCAGCAAACTTCCCCCTCCCTTCACCCCATGCCCTGATGACCCCTTGTTGGCTGGGAGCTTGGGGGCTGCCCTGGGGGGCATGCACTCACTGGTCAGGGTTGGTGGGGTTTGAAGACACCATGACAGGATAGACTCTGGGGTCTCTCAGTGGGGCCTGGGTAGGCCCCCTAGCTGGCCACCAGGGCTCACGGGGCAGATGGCAGCCACACCTTGCCTGGGGCATTTTCCTTTGAAAAAGAGCCTGATGCCTTTGAAGACACCTTGCCCCCCCCCCCCCCCGGAGAAGATGTTCTTCTGAAGCCAGAGGTTGCCTCCCCAGGAGGGAGCCAGCTTCAGACACAGGGCCTCCCGGCCGGAGTGTGGGCCCCGCCCCTACCCGCCTTTGATGGGCTTTGGTCAACAACGTGTATTCCTGTCCCAAACACCTGCCGGGCTGACCCTCTCCTCCCCGACGCCCGGAACACATTCACAGGGGAGCTGACCCCGGTGGGCCCGCTCAGGACAAGAGTGGGAGGGATTAAGGAGTCGACGGTTCTGGGTTCAAGTCTAAATTCTGGCCCCAAACTGTCACTTTTTTATTCTGGGCCTTGGGTTCCCTGTTGGGACAAGGGGGAAGGTACTGAATGGTCTCGGGGTCCCCCCCACCCTGTCTTCCAACCCTCTTCTAATTCTGTTAGGGCCACTCCCACCAGGCAACCCGACAGCCAGGCTTCGGGCTGTGGGATAATCTCCATGCTTCTCACGCCCCTGACCTGCAATAAGGCCTGTTGACCTCCCCCCTTAAAATTAAGATGCTCTTAATTTTAGAAAAAAAAAATTTTTCAAGAGAAAATAATGAAATCCTATTTTTGCTAACCTCTAAATGAAATTTAGAAGGTAAACAAGGATCCTCAGTAGCGCTGGCAGAGCCTGAGACCGTGTCCCCAGCAGCTCTGCAGCCCTCCGGCTAGTTCAGATCACATCGCGGGAGCCCCTTCCTGCTTGAAACTCCCTTGACACGCCTCACAGCGTGGAAATGGTGGCGTGACTAGATCCCGAGGCCTGGGCTTACAATCAAACGCGCTCACAAAGGGGCAGGTGCCATGATCTCTGACCTGGTTTGTTTCCTTTCTGATAACTGCAATAGGGTTGTTTTTTTTTTTTTTTTGCTTGTTTTTTCTTTCACTCAGGAAGATAGCGTTTTTATTTACTTATTTATTTTAACATCATTGGTTTCTTTTGGCATCCTACGTGTCATCTCAGCAGAACAATCCGAAGAACATCCGTGGCGTAAAAATGTCCCCCGCCCCCGCCCTCCTGCACAGCCTCTTCTGGTGGAGGTCGCCCTCCCGGCTCCCAACCGGCCTGTCGCACAGCTTCAGGTGACCGACCTCTCTGCCTGGGCCCAGCTCCGGCCACACATTTTCACAGAGCACCGTTCTTCACCGACAAGGCTCACACCCCCATCCTGGAAATCCAGGCCCTTTGCAAGCTGCCCCACCCCACCCCTACCCGGACCCCGATCTGTTTTATCTGGTGTGGGATAAATCCCTGAGCAAGGCCTATTTCATACAGAAGGTGCCTGATGAGTGCTCAGCTACCAGCAGCCAGGACCAGCGAGGTTCTGGGAGGGGCTGGAAGGCTGGTCCTATTCTTTCCCCTTCTAGAATGGGAGGCCCAGCCCTGTTTCCTTGGCTCAGAGGTAGTGGCAGGGGTGAGGTCATCCTTGGAGCTCCCCAAGGAGAGGATGGAGAAGGTGCTATTATAACCTTATCAGATCCTTTCTGTTGGGGTGCTGGAAGGAATCTACCAGGCCCCACCCACGCCAGAGTCCCACCTCCCAACCGCCTGCAAGGGACCGGTGAGGGGGGCGGGCAGCTAAGGAGCATCCGTCCCCTCCAACTCCCAGGGACAGCCCCAGCAGTGAGGGACGTCCTCCAGGTCCTCTGGGGAGGTGGCCTTCCCGTCAGTGGTCTACTCTGTTGGCTCCTTCCGATGTAAGGGGGGGTCAGAGGTGAGCATAGGTGTCCCAGGGGGTTCCAGCTGTGGGGGGGGGGTGGAGCATGGACCACAGGGAACAAAGCAAAGCTTTGGGGTCTGTAGATCTCCACCCCCCAGCCTGGGGATGGCCATTTCCTTGGCCTTGTTGACCAGCAGTCCCTGCATATGTAAGCTGGGGGTATGGCTTTCCAGTGGGGGTACAAATGCAATGCCAAAGGAAGCCCCCAGACCATGTAGTTGGCCCAGGGTGACGGTTAGTGTGGAGGCAGTTCCCTCCACCTTACAGGAGGGGTGCTGAGACGGGCCAGCCACGTGAGGCCTCCTGGGCGGTCCTGGGCGGTCCTGGCCAGGGACACACAGGACCCCAGCAGATGGGTCCTGCTCACGCTGGTGCTATAATCCCTGGCCAGCAGGGGCCGGGCCGGCCACTGGGGCCCCCGGGACTTGGGACAGTCAGTCCTCCGCCCCTGGAGATGAGCCTGCCTCATAACTGGTCCTTGAGATCATCAGCACTATTTGTAAGCACAAGACACCTCCCCATCATGGGGGGAGGGGGGCTTCTGTGACTGTCTAAGGGGCCTCCCCTGCCCCAGAGGGAGTTTGGGGCCCCACTCATGGACAAGGGCAGGCTTGTTGCTACAACAGCCTCCCTGTGACCTCTGGCTGCAGGTCAAGCTCCAAGAGGCCCCTGGAGCAGGTGGTCCTCACATGTTAACACACCAGAAGGAACCACACGGGCCGCACAGCACCTGCGTGCCTGGATCCAAGGAAGGACGGGGAAGGAACCTCCCCAGGGGCTGGCAAGGAGACTGGGGGTTCTTACTCAAAAGACGGGGGACCACTTGGGGCAAAGTCTGCCTCCAGTGATGCCTCCCGCCCGGCCCTATGGCGGAGGTCCTGCTCACAGCAGCCCTAACTCTTGGGTCCTTAGGATCCTTAGGGGACCTTTAAAGAGCCCTGAAGCCAGAGGCTACAGGTTCATTTTCAGCAGTTCCAACTCTCCCTTTAGAGGAACCCGTGGGGGTGCTCAATCCATGGAGGGGACCCTGTCCCCCAGCCGTCTCAGGGACACGCGAGGACGCGGAGGCCCAGGATGGTGGCAGGACCCTCTCTCACGCCAAGTCCCTGCGCACAGATTCTAAACGAGTCCCTTTGCTTCCATTACCTGGGGGCCAGCCGCTGCCCATTTTACACTTAACTTTTATTGGAACCCAGCCACACCCATCCATTCCTCCTCGTCCACAACATTCTCAAAACGAGCAGAGAAGCGGTGGCTTGTTTGGGGGCCGGGGGTTGGCAGCTCCTTGGCCCGGGCAGATACAAGCGTTCTGAGAAAATCCCTCGTCTGGGCAGTTTCTTAGGCAGCCAAACTCATTGGGCCTCGTGCGTGGCCTGCACCCAGTACCTTCCCTTTGATGAAGTATGTCCACATCTGGACTGCTAGTGGAGGACCACAGGACCCTTTGCAGGAGGCGCGTCCAGGCTGCTCACCACCCTCTGACTGAGCCTTCCGGAAATATCTGTGGGATGAAAGACAGGAACAAAGGAATAAATGAAGGAATAGAGACTCTTCCCTATTCAGCTCCATCACCCGGTCATTTTGCTGACATGGAGACTGTTCATTCTATGCGTGCAGCTCTTTCTCCTCCCGCTGCCGCTGCCCTAGCCCCCTCCGTTGCCGTGAGCCCCGCTCGAAGCCAGGGCCGCTGAATCCAGAGACCAAATCACAGGCCCCGGTGAGGAAGCAGACCCGTGCTGTCAGCCACCAAACACGGCTGGGGACCGCGGGGCTGAAAGCAGTTCTACAAACACCGATCGCGGGGGGCGTCACCCAGCAGCCCCCCCCCCAACGGCCCCGTGAGGACAGGAGTAGAGGCAGCTCTTGGGGACAGGGGCCTTTTGGAGGAGCCCGGGATCCCTGCGTTAGGGGCTCCGTCCTCCCGCTTTGCAGGGCAGAGCACAAGCGTGTAGGCCACCCTCCCCTCCGTCTGGGTTTATGGGTTGGGATTGAGGTGCCTGAGAGAGAGGATGGTGCTGAGACGGGGTGGGGACCCCCAGCCCCTGCCCCAAGGAGCTTTTTAAAAACTGTGGTAAAGGGCACCTGGGTGGCTCAGTCGGTTAGGCGACTGCCTTCGGCTCAGGTCATGGTCCTGGAGTCCCGGGATCGAGTCCCGCATCGGGCTCCCGGCTCGGCGGGGGGCCTGCTTCTCCCTCTGACCCTCCCCCCTCTCATGTGCTCTCTCTCTCTATCTCATTCTCTCTCTCTCAAATAAATAAATAAAATCTTTTAAAAACATAAAAACTGTGGTAAAATACACTTAAATAATATTCACCGTCTGAAAGTTTTTGTCCCCCCAGATTCATGTGTTGAAATCCTAACCCCCAAGATGAGGGTATTAGGACGCAGGGCCTTGGGAGGTGATTAGGTCATGAGGGTGGAGCCCCGTGAATGGGATCAGTGCCCTTGGAGGAGATCCCAGAGAGCTCCCTCGCCCCTTCCTGCGCCTGCGGACACAGGGAGTATTGCGTCTTCATCAAACACCCAATTAACCAGTCGTCTACACCGTTCCTAAGGGTGCAGTTGAGCCAGGTGTACTCACGTTGCTGGGCATCCATCTCCGGAAGGTCATCTTGCGCACAACTGAAGAACTTGGGGTATGGATCCGATGTCAGGGTCTGCACAGCTGCCTCGGGGGACTCATTCCTAAGCCACCTCCCTCCACAAAGGCCCAGTGGAGGTTGGAATCCGCTGTGGGACTCTGGGAGCCTCGGTTTTAAATCAAAGAGGGGTGTCATGGTCCCCACCAGGCCACTACCCTTCCCTTTGCACCACCCGGCGCCCGGATGCAGCCCACCCGGCGCCTACCCTGCTCACCTCCTGCTCCCTGCCTTAGACCCCTGCTCTGGACGCGGCTCGTCCTCGCAGGCTCAGGGCCCCAGGGCTCCTTCAATGCGGCCGGTGACGGCCAGCCGTCATCACTAGGGAGCGCGGGCAGAAGAGCTCAAGAATGCAGACAAATCCCTCAAGTCTCCTGGTGACATGTGTGAGGCATCCAGGCCACTTTGGACAGAGGGGGGCACAGAATGTCAGGGGACAGGCCTGGGGGGCTTTTAGGCACAGAACTGCCCCGGTAGCTGCTCCTTCCTTCTGGTAAGCTTGCCTCAGATAAGATTCCTGCCTTCCTGCCTGCCTTCCTCCCATTTTCTGGGCGCTGTACTCACTGCTTTTACAAATATCCCCTCTCCTAATTCTCAAAGCTACCTTTTTTAAAAGTTTCCATTATGATTCCACATGACAGATAAGGAGTTTTGGAGATACGAAATCCCCACCCGTGGCTGTGTGGATTCGAACTCAGGTCCGTGGGACACCGGGAGCTGCCTCCCTGACCACGACGCTCTGCTCCCTGCTCCCAGGCACCTGGCCAAGGGGCCCACCTGCACGTGGCCGCCCTAGCTCTGGACCGGGGAGGAGGCGGGGGGGGGAGAGACGTGGAGCGGACCCAGGGAGGGGGTTCCACAGAGCAGAGCTCCCGAGACCTGACCCAGCCCAGGAACGGGATGAAGGCTGATGTCACGTCCCATATAAAGCTCCTTTTGTTGAATTCCTTGGCTCTGGCCGACATTCCAGTCTCGTACAGGCTTCCGATAAGGAGACACTTCAGGTCCCCCTCTGTGCTTTGTTTTTCTCCTTGGGAGGAGAGAGAGAGTTTAAAAGAAGCCCATTGATCTGCACACTGGGCACTGAGGGGGGCCCCAAAGAGCGGGGTGAGGTTGTGTCGAGAGTCACGTGATCCGGGGGGGGCGCAGTAGATCCCCACCCCCAGCTCCCCGTGCGCCTCCCCAGAGCAGCTGTGCTTTCAGAAGCTGAGGAAGACCAGAGCTGCCACCGTCTGTCCCCGGCTCTCACCCGGGACCCGGCTCCCTGCCCGCCTGTGGGCTGGCTTCCCTCCTTGCGTTACTCTTCAGAGAACACCAAGCCTCCTGCCGCCGCCCCATCCCCCAGCCAAAGGCCTGGCCGGTGGCGGGGAGGCGCCGACCCGCCTCCGTGCTCGCTGCACCGGCCTCTGCGGGCGGCTCCTGGCCAGGGCTGCCCGGCTCCGGCGCTTGCTTCACCCTCTGTAGGATGCCCTCCGGGCCAGTCCGCAGACCGGGGGCAAAATCCCGGCTGTTAGGCCGTTTGTCCTACGCTGGTGTGGGTGAGGGAGGACCCAGGGAGGCAAGGTAGTGCTCCCCGGAGACCCCAGCCGCTGATCTGGAGCATCAGCCTCTGCAGCGCCCCCAGCAGCTAGCTCCTCGAGGGAAGAAGGCAATCGCTCCGTGGACCCCACCCGGAAGAACATCTGTGCCTTGAGCAAGCAAAGCAGGAAAGCAAATGGCAGAGCGGTAGGCGGAGGATGTGCTCCACGTTTGGGAGGGACTCCCAGAAGCACCCCAGCGTTCGCGGCCCCCCATGCCCGTGCCTCCGGGGGTGGGGGTCGCCTGTAGACGGCTTACCGAGGGGAGTGGGAGCAAGGACTGCAGTTCTGTGGTTTTACGTGCCTTTGGACTGCTTGAACTTCTAAAACCAAATATGTGTCACTTCTGAATATTTTTTAAGTTGTGAAACAGACAGACCCATCCACCCGGTTTAGAAATGACCACCTTATACCCCGGAGTTGGGGTCTGGTCCAGGGGAGGCCACGGGGTTGTCAGGCAGGAGGATGGAGGGAGGGCGTGTGGCCAGCTTTGCAGACTGGAGGTCTGGAAGCTGGATCTGCCCAGCCCGGGGCCCGGCAGCCCGGTCCTCCCCGGCAGCCAGAACGGGAGCACTCACACTCCACTCCACCACAAGTCTCGCCCCACGGCTAGTGCACCTTACATGCTCGCCTGGCCCCTACAAGCCTTTGGCCCTGCAGCAGCTGGGGTAGGCAGGGGGGCAGCTCCATCCTCCTGGACACAGGGGAACCTCTGAGCTATCACCAACACCATGTCATCCGCAAGCAGGGCATGGTGCGGTCGCTGGCTCCCTGCTGCGCCGGCTGCCAATCGCTCCCAGATGTCCCTTCTCTACATCTTCCAGAAGTGACCCTCATTCCCAGCAGTGCATAGCCAGGGATTTACTGACCCTAAAACTGCCAGCCCCTTGCCTCGAGGAGCGACAAGCCTGAGTTGTCTGGTCCCCTCCTCCATCTGCTCGCTCACTGTCATTTTCCCAGGGTGCCCTCCCTCCTGAGAGCATGTGTGGCCGGCCCCACCTCGGCTTTGCATCTAGGGGAGTGGTCCAGGGCAGACTGCAAAGATGAGAGTCTGGAGCGAGGTGCCCCACGGGATGGCAGTGAGGACCCCCGCACGTGCCTCCCAGAAGACTGATGATGGCCCTTGCACACGGAGGGTCTTTGCCCAGCAAGCTGGGAGGGGTGAGGTGGAGGGGGTGCAGCCTAAGTGAAAGGTCACCACGCCCGAGAGGAGTACGGGGGGGGGGGCAGAATGGCCATCGTAAGGACCGCACGTGGGTGACAACAGCTTCAAAGAGGAGAGCTGGCCGTCTCAGACCTAGTCATCAGCCACTTAGAGTGACGGCTTGGAAGAGCGCCCTATTGCCCACAACTGGTGGAGCCGGGGCACAGGACCTGGGACTTAAGGTGGCCGTGTGTGGATTGGACCTGGGGAGCAAGAAGTGACTGGTTCTCTGGATGCCTTGGCAGGACGCATGCCTTTCAAGGGTCGGAGCCAAACCCTACAAAGATTCCAGAACCCATCACGTTGGTGCATCTTTTAGAATGATCTGGGACCTGCCGCATCCCCCCACCCCCTCAAGCAAAGGACCAGCTCTCGCACCTTGCCCCTCCTGCCATGAAGTCGAAAGCACCAGGCTTGGTAGACCTCTCTGGGTTTTGGAGGCAGTGTATTGGGCACCTTGGAACACGACTCTGACCCGCCTACCGGGGGTGGACACTGCCAGGTCAGAGTGAGTCCCGGGGAGAGAACGTGCCGTAGCAGACTAGACCGTGGTGCAACAGTCCTGCTCGGGTCAGGGGACTCGGCAAATTCCCTTTTACTCCAGGTATCTGAGGGAGCGAAAGATGTCAGGCAAGTCTCCAAAAAGACCCAACAGGTGAGTCCAGGGCAGACCCCCAGAGTCCTAGAGCCAGGCCACTCCCGCTGCAGCGGAGAGCTGCCCATCGTTCAAAGGGCGGCAGTGGGGTGGGAAGCCTGGGCGTGCTGCAGGGCCTCGGGAGGGTCAGGACGGGCCCATGGGATGCAGCCAGCAGATGGGAGAGCCCTCCGGTGGGCTATCGTCCAGCCACAGAACGAAGTTCTGACACCTGCCACGACATGGCCATCCATGATCCTGGAGGACACAGTGCTCCTGGAAGGCAACCAGAGAGAAAAGGCCACGTACCGTATGATTCCATGGGTACAGACTGTGCAGAATGGGTTTCCACGTGGAGAGAAAGTAGCCTGCTGGTCGCCTCGGTCTGTGGGGGAGGCAAGTGGAACTGAGGCGGGGAGACAGCCAGGGGCGCGTGTTTCTCTTTGAGGTGAGGGAAACGTTCTAAAGTGGCCTGGGTGCCCATGCTAAATATACTGAAACTGTGAATATACCAAAAAACATATTGCATGGGTCAATTGCATGGCATGTTATATGGCTTTGTGTTCTGTCCCTGACAGGTTCCCCTCTTGACTCTGCACTGCCAGGGGGCCAGGATGCCCATGGCCTGGGCCCCGGGCCTGCGAATGACCCCCAGCTGGATCTCCTGCAGGGCCTGGCTCTGACCTTTCTCGCTCCATCCCACTGACTGCTCTGCGTCAGGCCTGGGAACCAGAAGGACAAGATTCCAGCCCCAGTTCCGCTGCCAGCTGTGTGACCTTGGGCCAGTCACTGCACCTCTCTGGTCTGTCCTGTCTTTCTTCACCACAAATGACTGGCAGTGCCCGAGGTCTAAGACCATCACATTGGACTTGAGGGCTTTAGCCATTTATACACGTGGGCTCTGTCTGTGGGTCTGCTAGGAAATCATGAGAACGTGTTATGAAAATTCCATTTCTCTTTGCTTCTAGAATTTCTGGCTTATAAATGAATAAGATATTTACCAGCTCCTGTCTCTCAACTTTGAAAGACTGGGAGTGACTCTCAAGGACCGCGCGGAAGAAATGCGCTGTGTCCATGAGCAGCATTCATCCGGACAACTTCCCTGACACCCCCAGTCTCCAGAAAAGGACAGTGCTTGTGCGTGCGGGGAGCCTGAGCCCTGGGCTGGGGAGCGGCCTCGAGGATGCAGCCCTGCCCGCTCACCCCATTCCCCCCGCTGCAAGCCCCAGAGCACTCACAGAGGGAAAGGAGAAGAAAGCTTGACATTGTGGGGGAGTATTTTGAAGTCAGCATGGGATGATCATGTTCATCCCTGGCGTCTCAGAAGTAGGGCCACCCATCGGGGCATGAATCGGACGAGCAGAAAGCAGCTTCTCCTTTGTGTTTTGCTAAATAGAATACAACGCCCTGTCCCTTTCTGGAGTTGGAAGGCAGGATGCAGGGATGAAGGGAGACACCCTCTACGTGCCCCAGACCTGTTCCTCTACCTGCTTGATTGTTTCCTCCTTACCTCCTTCAGCTTCTCCAAGTCTGTTTCCTTTTGACACACCTCACCCTTGAAGAATTTATGACAAAATTAATGCACAGGGAGCCAGGCTGAAGGGGGTGGCGGGCGAGGCTGGCTACAGACTTTGCAGAGCGCAGTGCAAAATAAAAATGCGGTGTTCCTTGTTCAAAACATATTAAGAACTTCAAAATGTGGATAGCAGAGCTTGAAACCAAGCCTGGGGCCTGGGTACGCACGTCCCAGGGGCAGGTTGTAGGCTCTGTCAGGGTTAGCAGCAGAGGGAAGAGAACAGAGGAAGCTGTGTGTGTGTGTGTGTGTGTGTGTGTGTGTGTGTGGCCCTTGCCGCAGGGACGTGCACTCATAATATTTGCCGTTCACCTGCTCGCCGATGCTCACCCCATGGGGAAGGCACAGACACTCCTCCCGGGCTGTGTGGACTGCACAAAGCCACACCACACCTGAAAAGCTCAGGACAAACCTCATTGGGAGTTGAAATAGAGCTGGGCTGGGGGCATGATTCAAAGTCAATTAATGAGCCTTAGATGGAGTTACCAACCTTTCCCGCTTGGCTTCAATGTGATAAACAGGTTTTAGAAAACAAAATAAAAACAGATTTTTTTTTCTAACAAGGCAACCCTGAAGTATGAGGAGTGGAGACAAAGTGGGTCCAAAATGTTCCACGAACAAATCAATTAAAAAATGGGCAGAGGACCTGAGTAGACATTTTTCCGAAGAAGGCAGACAGTGGCCAACAGACACGTGAAAAGATGCTCAACAGCACTGATCATCAGGGAAATGAAAATCAAAACCACAATCACCTCTCACCCAACAGAATGGCTCGTATTAAAAGGACAAGAACTAGCAAGTGTTGGTGAGGATGCAGATAAAGGGGAACCCTTGTGCACTGTGGGTGGGAATGCAAACTGGGGCAGCCACTGCAGAAAGCAGTATGGAGAGTCCTCAAAAAATTAAAAATAGAACTACCATGGGATCTAGCAATTCTACTGCTGGGTATTTACAAAAGCACTAATTCAAAAAGACATTGTACTCTGGTGTTCATTGCAACATTGTTTATAATAGCCAAAATATGGAAGCAGCCCAAGTGTCCATCCATGGATGAGTGGATAGAGAAGGTGTGAAATATATGTATGTACACACACACACACACATATAAGAATATGTACAATGGAATATTACTCAACCATTAGTGAATGGTTGAATAACAAATAACGAATTCTTGCATTTGTCAAAAATAATGAATTCTTGTATTTGTGACAACATGGATAGACCTAGAGAGTATTATGCTAAGCGAAATAAGTCAGACAGAGAAAGACAAGTACCATGTAATTACACTCATATGTGGAATCTAAAAATCAAAACAATCAAACAAAATAATCCAGAAACAGACTCACAGATGCAGAGAACAAACTGGTGGTTGCAGAGGGGAGGGGCTGGGGGCATGGGTGAAATGGATGACAAAGATTAAGAATGCAATCTTCCAGTTATAAAATAAATCTGACAAGGAGATGTAAAGTACAGCATAGGGAATAGAGTTAATAATATCGTCACAACTTTGCACGGTGACAGGGGGTAACTAGACTCAGCATGGTGACAATTTTGTAATGTATATAACTGTTGAATCACTAGTTGTACTTCCAAAACTATATAATACTGTATGTCAACTATACTTCAATTAACACAAACAAACAAAAAGCCCCAAACCAAATGTTCCCAGAAGTGAAACCCCAATCCCCCGTTCCCCAAGGGGCTACAGAAGAGAGCTTCCCTCCCGGCTCCCTGACACCTGCTGGCTATGCTCACTCCACTAATCCTTCCCCCTGCAGAGAGGCCCAGCGAGTGAGGAGAGTCGCATCATCCCATTTTATGAAACTGACATTGAGGGCCGTGTTCAAGGTCAAAGGCACAGTTAATGGCTGAGTTAGGGGAAAATATCCAGGTCTCCTAAATCCGTACCAGACTTTCTTTCATCCTGCAAGTGCTGGACAGTGGAAACCCCATGCTTCTTGTAAATTCCATAATCAGGAGCCTTAAGCCACGTACCCCACGTACCCCACGTACCCCACGTACCCCACGTACCCCACGTACCCCACGTAACCCCACGTACCCCACGTACCCCACGTACCCCACGTATGGCTATGAGATCTCATTCTCCAGCTGAACAAAGCTCTCTGGGCTCCACGGGTTTCTAATAGACTCAGCTGAGACCGTGTCCAGGGGCAATAAGTGGGTGAGCATCAGTTCAAACAGGGTGTTTTTAATGATTTTTTTGACGAATCTTTATTGATGAATCTTTTTTGTTATTGTTGCTTAAAATTCAGCTTTTAACCATATACGAAAAGCCCACAGCGAATATCATTCTCAACGGGGAAAAACTGAGAACTTTTCCCCTAAGGTCAGGAACACAGACAGGGATGTCCACTATCACCACTGCTGTTCAACATAGAACTGGAAGTCCTCGCCTCACCAATCAGAAAAGAAATAAAATAGGCAAAGAAGTCAAACTCTCATTCTTTGCAGACGACATGATACTCTCTGTGGAAAACCCAAAAGACTCCATTGAAAAATTGCTAGAACTCATACAGGAATTCAGCCAAGTGGCAGGATATAAAAATCAATGCTCAGAAATCAGTGGCATTCCTATACACCAACAACAAGACAGAAGAAAGAGAAATTAAGGAGTCGATCCCATTTACAACTGCACCCAAAACCATAAGATACCTAACCAAAGAGGCAAAGGATCTGTACTCTGAAAACAACAGAACACTCAGGAAAGAAATTTAGGAAGTCACAAAGAAATGGAAAAACGTTCCATGCTCCTGGATTGGAAGAACATATATTGTGAAAGTGTCTATGCTACCCAGAGCAATCTATACATTCAAGGCAATCCCTATCCAAGTATCATCAACTTTTTTTTCACAGAGCTGGAACAAATAATCCTAACATTTGTATGGAACCAGAAAAGACCCCGAATAGCCAGAGGAATGTTGACAAAGAAAACCAAAGCTGGCGGCATCACAATGCCGGACTTCAAGCTCTATCACAAAGCTGTCATCATCAAGACAGTATGGTACTGGCACAAAAACAGACACATAGATCAATAGAACAGAATAGAAAACCCAGAAATGGACCCTCAACTCTATGGTCAACTCATCTTCGACAAAGCAGGGAAGAATGTCCAATGGAAAAAAGACAGTCTCTTCAACAAATGGTGTTGGGAAAATTGGACAGCCACATGCAGAAGAATGAAACTGGACCATTTCCTTACACCACACACAAAAATAGACTCCAGATGGATGAAAGACCTAAATGTGAAACAGGCATCCATCAAAATCCTAGAGGAGGACACAGGCAGCAACCTCTTCGACCTCAGCCACAGCAACTTCTTCCTAGAAACATCGCCAAAGGCAAGGGAAACAAAGGCAAAAATGAACTATTGGGACTTCATCGAGATAAAAAGCTTTTGCACAGCAAAGGAAACAGTTGACAAAACCAAAAGACAACAGACAGAATGGGAGAAGATATTTGCAAATGTCTTATCAGATAAAGGGCTAGTATCCAAAATCTGTAAAGAACTTAACCAATTCAACACCCAAAGAACAAATAATCCAATGAAGAAATGGGCAGAAGACACGTACAGACATTTCTCCAAAGAAGACATACAAATGGCCAACAGACACACGAAAAAATGCTCAGCATCACTCAGCATCAGGGAAGTATAAATCAAAACCTCACTGAGATACCACCTCACACCCGTCAGAATGGCTAAAATTAACAAGTCAGGAAACGACAGATGTTGGCAGGGTTGTGGAGAAAGGGAAACCCTCCTACACTGTTGGTGGGAATGCAAGCTGGTGCAACCACTCTGGAAAACAGTATGGAGGTTCCTCAAGAAGTTGAAAATAGAGCTACCCTACGACCCAGGAATTGCACTACTAGGTATTTACCCCAAAGATACACATGTAGTGATCCGAAGGGGCTTATAGCAACAACGTCCACAATAGCCAAGATATGGGAAGAGCCCAGATGTCCATCGATGGATGAATGGATAAAGAAGATGTGGTGTGTGTGTGTGTGTGTGTATATACACACACACACACACACACACACACACACAGTGGAATATTACTCAGCCATCAAAAAAATGAAATCTTGCCATTTGCAACGACGTGGATGGAACTAGAGGGTACTATGCTAAGCGAAATAAGTCAGTCAGAGAAAGACAATTATGATATGATTTCACTCATATGTGGAATTTAAGAAACAAAATAGAGAAGCATAAGGGAAGGGAGGAAAAAATAAAACAAGATGAAATCAAATGATGTAATATATGGTGATTAACATAACAATAAAAAAATTAAAAAAAAAAACAAGATGAAATCAGAGAGGGAGACAAACCATAAGAGACTCTTAACTCTAGGAAAGAAAGTGAGGGCTGCTGGAGGAGAGGGGGATGGGAGATGGGGTAACTGGGTGATGGGCATATATGATGTAATGAGCACTGGGTGTTACATAAGACAAATCACTGAACTCTACCTCTGAAACTAATAATATACTACATGTTAATTAATTGGAATTTAAATTTAAAAAATGAGAAAACCAACAAAACAAAATTTAGCTTTTAAAAACTACAAATCAGTGTTTACAGAAAATTTGGATCATGCTGTATATAAAGCTTTTTTCACAGACCATGAAAATCTTCCTGTATTAAATATTCTTCTGCATCATTCTTTTAAACTAACCAGAATTTAAATAAAAATTTGGAAGAAAAAATAAATATTCTTCTGCATCATTTTTGATGGCTACAAACTATTATATGGATTTACCCTAATTTATTTAATCGGTGTCTAATTGTTGGTGGTTTTCAATTCTTTATAACTTTTTTATTGTAAATGGTTTTATTTTAATAATTCCTGAATGAGGAATTGTTTAACTTGGAACTTCTGCAAAGTAGAAGAATTTTAGGAAAAAAGGTAATATTTTGGCGGAATCGGACATGGGATTACATCATAACGAGGAGTCCCGTGTATAAGTAGTCAGGTGCCCACAGTACAGGTTGGTCTTGGGACATCACGGCTCCCTACCCACTTGCCTCTGGGAAGGAGTCTGGTTGAAGGAGAGACAGGGAAGCCCCGTCATTGGGGTCTCTCTCCTTGACACCGGCGTCAACCTTCTGATTCCCTCCTTCTTCCCCTGGTGCTCAGCTGTTCTGCTCTACCATTGTTACTGCTGTTCCCCATCTCTTGGCCGCAAACATTCATGGAGATGTCACCCTAAGTTGGATCATTTTACCTTCAATTTTCACCCACTGATCTTGCTGACAACATGACTTCAGTGTTGTTCGTGTTCCGCGGGACAAAGCTATCAGAACGTGCAGATCCGAGGGGAGACCATTTGAATACCCCACACATCATGGCCTGCCCCTGACATCCACAGCCAGACCTTAGTCGCAGGGAGCCGGGGTGCGGGCAACGGCATCTTTGCTCTGCATGGCTGTATGCCCAGAAGAGGAAGAGAAGGGGCAGGGGTGTTCAGCACTGGCTCAGGGGAGGTGCACACTCCCTCCGGAAAGAAGTGGGTCTCCGTTCCCCAGGCTCTGGGTGCCATGGTATGACTCAGTGTGGCCGCCTGTGAATCTGGAAAATCAGACCTGGAGTCCAAACTGAAAGTCTGTGGTTAATAATCAACTTTGTCCTCTTGGAGGAGAACCTCAGTCTGCCCAGGAAGGTAGTTTTTGTTTGTTTGTTTTTGTTTTTGTCTTTTTAATTTAACAAGCGTTTTTTAATACTAGGAAGGCTTAGAATTAAATATGGAACTGATGGAGTGAATCAACCACACATATTAGTATTGGGGGATTAAGTTCACAACAAAAATACTGGGCATGCTTGGTATTTAAAGTGTTTGGAATAGGGTGTCTGGGTGGCTCAGTTGGTTAAGCGACTGCCTTCGGCTCAGGTCATGATCCCGGGATCCTGGGATCGAGTCCCGCATCGGGCTCTCCCTGCTCTGCGGGGAGCCTGCTTCTCTCTCTGCCTCTGCCTGCCACTCAGCCTGCTTGTGCTCTCTCTCTCTCTCTCTCTCTCTGTCAAATAAATAAATAATATCTTTAAAAAAAAATAAAGCGTTTGGAATATTAAGAGGATTTGGCACATTATAGTAACTGTCGGATCAGCCTTGTGATTTGGGCTTAAACTGTGTCATTAAGTAATTGGTTTTAGATGTGTGATTTCATTGGAAAAGCATAAGAGCATTTTGCTAAATCTATACACGACATTGGGACAATCAAAGTCCGATATTCACCCCGTTCAATCTCTATTTGTTAGATTTGGTGACCTCAGTACCTGGGGAGCTTTAGCCCCCTCACAGCCCACAGATTTCTGCCTTAGAGACGAGGCTCAGCCCTGTGGGTTCAGGGGGTTTGGGACTTCCCAGGAGAGTGTCAAGCACACACTCGACTTCTGGAGCTGCAGTTCTCAAACACGTGCACAAGGAACGCCTGAGAATTTGTACACACACAGATGCCTGGGCTCTCTTGGATCCTCATTCCAAAGGCCTGGGCCCAGGTTTGTGTGTACTCTAAACAAGCTTCTGGGGGATTCAGAAGCTGGTGTTCTCTGGCCCACCCTTTGAGCTCAGAGAGTCGTTCAGAACCCACAGCATGCAGCAGGCGAGGAGCCAGCAGGCCTTCCAGATCCTCTGCTCGTCCTCTACTGGCTTGACCTCCCTTTATGAAACTGACCCTAGCTTTGGATTGTTCCTCCAGGGCCCACACACCGCTGTCTGCACCACGGTCTCCCCGGCAGAGACTAGCCAAAACTCAGAGGGGTGCAGAGAGGGGCCTTGGGGTCATCTCCTTGTCCCCCAACACCCTCAGCCTTGCCAAGGGGCAAATGGAGTGTAGATCTAAGCAATGGAAATGGAGAAAGTCCTCTTGGAGACGTGTAGGGCAGGACAGGGAGCTCCCTGTGAGAACCAGGGCACTGTCCCACATTTATTTTACCAGGTGGGTCCCAAGCTCTGCCTCTTGGCTGGGAACTGGAGGTAGGTCTGAGTTTGTCTGAGTGACCCCAGGACTTAACATGGGCCTTGAAAAGTCAGCACTGGGTGGGGGCCTGGAGGGATAGATGGATGGATGAGCGAATGGGTGGGTGGGTGAGTGGATGGATGGATGAGTGAATGGATGGGTGGGTGAGTGGATGGATGGATGAGTGAATGGGTGGGTGGGTGAGTGGA
>NW_027397137.1:2969554-3136785 GCF_003265705.2 Callorhinus ursinus | reverse complement strand
GAATGGGTGGGTGGGTGAGTGGATGGATGGATGAGTGAATGGGTGGGTGGGTGGAAGGGTGAATGGATTGGGTGGGTAGATAAATGGATGGATGGATGGATGGGTGGATGGATAGATGAACAACCTCTATTTCTCTGGTTTGAGGTTTGGATTCAATACTCCCCAGGGACCTTGCCAGTTCGTCTGGTTTCCATCATTTTAGAGGCAGAACACTCATTGTGGAGACTGCTAAGCTATAGGGAGGAAAGTGTGAGCATAAGTTGCAGGCAAGACAAGAAAGAGAAAGGGATTGTGGGGCTGAGAAGGGAGAGCAATAGCCAGGCGGAGAAAGTGAAGAGATTGGGAGGTGGGCAGAGAAACTAGGTGAAGTAAACTGAGTCAGGCAGCTTTGAAGGTTTACCCAACTGCAGGCCCAATTACTTCTAATAACACCTTGTGGCTCCTTGGCGCCTTTCTCCTGGGAGCTCAAAGACTTTTACTGACACAGTGAGGCTGCACACAGGCCGTCGAGGGAGATGCTATTATTATCTTCATCGCCGCTTCAGAGGCAGGATGGTCAGACCCAGAGAAGGGGAGCAAGGGCCCAAGGTCACAGGCAGCCCTCGCGGGGCGGAGCCCGCGCACACAGGGCAACATTCCCTCTCTTGCATCTGCCTTCCTGGAGAGGTATGTGGTGTTCTCCGCCTTGCCCAAGCTCTCAGAAGAGAGTCCAGCCTTCTGTTCATAAGAAGCAGTAAGTCACTGGCTCTCACAATACAAGGTGAGGTCCCAGGGGCCGCCAGCCTCGCCTCTAGGTGGGGGGTGCCCTGACTCGGCGGGGAGCGGGGACCTCGCCCAAGTCCCTCCAGGTAGTACTGGGAAGGAGTGAATCTCAGGATTTGGAGGCCAAGCTTCATCCTCGGGCAGAAGAAAACCACACCAGGCAATGCAACACATCCCAGAAGAACCGCGGGGTCGGCCGTCTCCTCCTCTCTCTGCACTTCTCACTACTTGGGGCGTCCTTGTCTCGGCCCTTCCTCTGCCGTGGTGGTGATGGGCTTCCCTTCCCCCCAACCTTCCACAGCCCTCGATGCCCCAGGGCTCAGTCCAGCCGCGGTGCTCACCAGGCAGGGCCCGGGGGTCCGCCGAGCAGGCGGTGGGCGGGGCGGCATTCCTCAGGCTTGAGTCATCGTGGTAAACTGTCAAATAAAGCAGCCCCCTCCCTCAAAAAAAACAATCTCTAGCACGGCAGCCAAGAATGTACCTGAAAGGGTGTGATTTCTTGGCTGCCTCCCTCCAGAAGTACCCTTTGTATCTTTATTGAAATGAGAAAAATTCGGAGCATTCTGGAGCTGCTGTGGCCTCGGGGGAAGTCCTGTGCAGCCGGGCAGGGGTGAGGCTGCTACTCACCGTTGCGGGGGGAGGCAAGGAGTCCTCCTTCTGCAGGTTCCCAGGCTTTGGAGGAGGGAGGGGGCCGCCCCACTTTGAATGCAGAGCTACTGAGAACAGGACTAAGAGCCCTGGAGTGAAGGTGCAGGCGGCAAGGCCCCAGCTGCGCCCTGCTGCGAACCGCCTGTGCCCTATGATGGCAGTCGACACCTGTCCCACAGGCTGTCTTAGGACCCAGGGCTCCGTGGCAGTAGGACTCCGTCCTTGAAACCTTTGCAACTCCAGGGGCAAGCACAGCTCCTGGCACCTTGGCAGGCGCTCGAGACTTTTCTAGGACAAGGGTGGATGATGGATGGTGGACAATGAACGGAAGGTTGGACAGACGGATGACGGATGAATGATGAAAAGTGGATGGATGATGAATGGATGACGGATAATGGGGGATGAACGCTGACTGATGAATGTTCCGTGGATGGATGGATGGCTAGAAGAAGGAACAGGGTTCTGGGGTTAAATAAGGACGAGATTTGGGATCCTGCCAAAGTCCCCACTGTAGCAGGCTGTTCAACAGCATGCCTAAAAGGGCCACGCTTAAATGTGTGGTGCTTAGGGAGGAGCCACCCTGGGTGGCCCTACACAAGCAGTCCACCCAGGACTCTTGGGCCAAACCTGTACCTTCAGGAGTCACAGGGTGTGGACAGACAGGTGCAGAGCTGGGGAGAGGAATGACCAAGGGAGAAAGGGGAAGCTCTGCTTCACCCTTCCCCCTAAATCAGGCCAACTGGCCCCAGCCAGGTTTGCGGTCCTCGGGAGAGTCTGACCTGGGCCCGCCTCTCCCCTTTTGATGGGGCTCCAGGCGGCCCCATTACACCTGCCCTTATACTGGCATCTTCTGGATGAATCATAGCACAGGGCTGTGATTACGTTTCCATCTTACAAGGGACATAAAACCGGAGCATTGAGAACATGCCTTTCAAGCTGTGGCCTGACTTGACAAGCTCTCAGAGCTGGGGAGAAGGGGGCATAATTGCATGCTGCTGCTGGAGGGAGCCCCCTTTCTGGTTGTTGGTTCTCTGTGGGGTGCACGGGGAGCAGAAGGCTGGGAGATGAAAGGGGAGCATGGTGACCACTGTCCAGCTGGGCCAGGTTGCCAGGCCAGGTGGCCTCCAACTGTGGGCGGTGCCGGGTGCTACTCCTTCCTTCCTGTTGAGGCTCTGATACCCATACCTTCCCCCAGCCCCTTTCCTGACCACCTGGCCTAAAAGCATCTTTCTGTAGGTGGAGGGGCTTTAGCTGCAATCGAATGAGCTTGAGCCCTGGGGGTCTCATCCGCACAGCCCCTGGGAGTGTGCAGGGTTTCTGGGAGCCATAGAGTGTTGTAGGCAGGGAGGGAAGACCAGGATGCATTCTGTAAAGGCCGCTTTTAGACGACAGGCTTGAGCAATGGAAACTTGATCAAAGCAAATGGGCCCACCGCGACCCCCTGGCTGAATACAGCTGAGCCCATCAAGAGACCCACCTCAAAATATCCATAAGCCCCAACTGACCAATGGGCTACTTACAACCAGGCACAGTTACCAAAAAAGGGAAAGTTCCCTATGTTCCCATACCTCCTCAGCTTCCCCCTTTAAATACAGCCCTCACCTGCTGCCTCATGGCACGGTCCCTCCACCGCTGTCCTGCCCCCGCCCCCTTGCGGTGCAGTCAATGAACTCTCCTTCATTCTGCCTTGGGTGAATCCTTTCCCTGCCTGCCCACACCACCAGCCCCCACCCAATCATCACCCCCCCATTTGGAGGCCCCCATCTGAGAGAGAGACCCCATGCACTCTAGGCAGGCACTTCTGCATATTGCCTGAAGAGATTACAGAGGGAAGGTGTCCAAACGTCCGCAGCCATAGTAATTTCTTGTGATTTGTTTGCCTTCTAAATACGAATTCACAATTGCACCTAATTCTGATTCAATAATTCTGTAGGCTTTTCCTTAAAGAGTGCCCCCAATCTGTATAAACTTCAGTCCTACAAAACCTGGAGGTGGGGTAGGGTGGCCCTATGTCCAATGCCCGGGGTCCCCATGGGAAGAGGGAAACGTGGGCGCAGACACATGGGGAGAAAGCCGTGTGAGGGCAGAGGCGGGGATTGGGTGAGCCATCCACAAGCCAGGGAGCGCCAGGGACGGCCAGCACATACCAGGAGCTGGGAGAGGCCTGGGACTCAGTCGCCCTCTGAGCCACCAGGAAGAAGCGACTCGGCAGACACCTGGATTTCAGACTTCTGGCCTCCAGAGCTGGGAGAACACACACTTCTGCTCCTTTAAGCGCCCCCGCCCCCCGCCCCATTTGTGGTGTTTTATTTCACTCCAGCACCCTGAGGTTATCAACCACCTTTTTAGGGGAGGGAGGGTTGGATCTATAAAAATGAAATCAAATCCCAGCTCTCAGGGATAAGGTAAGGAATAAGACAACTGACAGTGTGGCTAGCGATTGGGGTTGATCATTTTGACCCTCAGACCGCGGTCGTCAATGGTGATCGGCCTGATTTTTGCTAATGACTACATGGCAGTTTCCATCCCCAGCAGGGGACGGCTCAGATCCCGTCAACTCAGCCTCCAGCCCTTCGTGCTTCGGCTTTGCCAGGAGCCGCGCAGGATGGAGAGGTTTGTTTTTTTCTTTTTAATGGTAGCAAGCTCGGCTTGCTCATCCTTTCTTACGTGGTCTGCAAAGGGAGCAAACACGTTGCCTCATGACGTTCTCAGGAGGCCTGTGCAGAGCTATATGAGTCACTCGAGGGTTTTTAAAGATGAATGGCTGGTGAGCCGGCTTCTCGGGAAGATTAGCCCTAAGTCATGGCTGTGCTTGTCAGGCTCGGCCGCTGCAGAACTGATTCACGGGGGCCAGGAGGCAGGGAGACAGCCTGACAGGGCTCGGAAGGCCACCCACCAGTCCGCTGTCTTCCCATGGGTGGGGGGCATTTCTCCATCCAGTCATTTCTTTCCATTGTTGTATAGACTATATAAATAGGCACGTTCTCTGGGTAGGTATGTATCAGGGTATATCCCTGTCTCTCTGTCTCCGTCTCTCTCTCTGTCTACACACATGCACAGAACACGTGGGTATACGACACATTGCGTATACTATGGACACAGTATAATGAGTGCGAATAACCCAGTGGCTTTCAGATTTTTTAAAGCTAGAGAAACTTCTTCATTGAGAAACATGGCATACATAGAAGAATGTACGAAAAACAAAAACAAAACCAAACCAAAAAGCATGGCTCCATGAAAGATCACAAAGTAGAAAGAAAAAACGTGACCCTCCCGAGCGGCTCCTACAGGAATCCACCCACAGTGCCTTTGGAAAGAAACACCTGCTGTTTAGGGAGGCGTGCTTATGTGGTAATTATGACTAGGAAGTTGTTACTGCCAAAGATGGGTGGTAGAAAGGAGGAAAGGGTTGGACGGTGGTGGAGAGCTCAGGGTGGGGGAGGGTCATAAGCAGCTAGGGCTTGGCCCGCCCCCAGGATTGCCCCTGTGGCCCCCCAGTCTCTCCGTGGTGTTATGTGTAGCAGTACAGGGTTCCTTTTCATGGCTATATAGTATTCCACCGCATGACCGCACCACTGTGTATCTGTTCCGTTAATGGGCTTCTGGGCGACCTGAAGTTTTACAGCATTACAAAGAGATGGCTGAGAACACTTTATGCTTCTGTTCTGTCCTGTCTCACCGGGGACTACATGAAGTCTCCCTTTGTTCTTTCCTCTTGTCTTCCCTCCACTTTTTTTCTCTCTCCTCCTTTCCCTCTCTCTTTTCTCCTTCCCCCACTCAGGGCGCCCAGGATGGCTACCAGGGCGAAGACCTGTCTCCTCTGGACGGGGCCCTCTGCCAAGGCTGTGCTTGGCCTTGTGAATGCCTTTGATGGTGCCCCTTGCTCAGTGCTTTCTCTTCACCCTCGGGAGGGTGTACTTTATACCCACTTTCCAGCCCTAGCTACCGGATCGTCCCCTCGCTCCCCAAGAAGGCATCGCTGACCTTCACAACCACATTTCCAGGTTCCTCAGAGAAAGAAAGCAGGGGCCGAGCTAGGGGTATATGGGGGCCCCGGAATTGCTTGGTGCAATTTGTAGGGAGCGGCCTATGATCTCAGGGTCCATAAAGGGCCCGTCTTTGCTTGGGCATGTTCTTATCTGGGTGACCAGCCCCTCACTCTTGGGCTGTGAATCCCCCCTTGTGCTCCCGGCGCCCTGAGATTCATATCTTGACTCTCGGTCTCCACTCTGTGTGGGGAACAATGGCATGTAAATACCTCAAGCTTTCTGGATGGCATTTTGTTCTATTTCCCTCATAGGTGAATATGCTCCCAGGCTGGACAGTCGCATTCCTGGAAACTCTTCTATAGAAATGCTACCCAAAGTGCTTCAGGATGAATGGACGAGAATATTCATTCCAGGGCTGA
This sequence comes from Callorhinus ursinus, assembly GCF_003265705.2. NCBI lineage: Eukaryota > Metazoa > Chordata > Mammalia > Carnivora > Otariidae > Callorhinus > Callorhinus ursinus. The sequence continues at coordinate 3,130,967 of NW_027397137.1, read as the reverse complement.
TCTTAAGCTCACAGCCCTGGAAATCGTCTGAAGACCCACGGGCAAGGGAGCAATGGTAGGTACACCCAGTAGAGTCTCCAGCGGCCATTACAAATGTGGGGAAGATGCCCAGGGAATAGAGGTAGGTGGGGAAAGCCAGTTTCAAGGCAGCGTGTCTAGGACAGCACTATGTTTAGAAAACCCCAGACGTGCACACGTGCAAGTGCTGTGCACACAGGAATAACCTGGGAGGCGCATCAGCTGTGTTCACATTGCCCTGGAAAAGCGAGATGGCAGCTGGGGGGGGCCTCCCACTGCTTCCCTCATATGTTCTGTAGCGTTCCAACTTGGTGTGAAGCCTGTAGTTAGTTTTGTAATTAAGAAAAATAATAATACATGTCTAAAAAACATTTTATTTATTTGACAGAGAGAGAGAGTGAGCACAAGACAGGGGGAGAGGCAGGCAGAGGGAGAGGGAGAAGCAGGCTCCCCAGTGAGCAGGGAGCCCGACGCGGGGCTCGATCCCAGGACCCCGAGATCGTGACCTGAGCCGAAGGCAGGTGCTTCACTGACTGAGCCACCCAGGTGCCCAATAATACATTTTTAAATGAAGAAATAAGACGAGTTGTCAGAACTCCTAGAAGGTACAACACCAAGAGTGAACCATCTCTGAAGACCATCTGGTCTCCATCATGGCTACTCAGGCTATTCATGCTACTCGTGGCTACTCAGGTTTGCTATTATGAGGCGAAAGCGGTCATGGCAATAAGGGAGTGAGCAAGCAGGTGTGTTCCAGTAAAACTTTGTTTATAAAAGTAGGCAGTAGGGCCGGAGCTGTCGTCTGCCGGCCCCCGGTGCAAGAAGCACCAGAAGGATCAGTGGAGGAGACAGCTGAGAGACGAGCCCCAGATGGGCCAGCAGAGCCAGAAAACAGTGTGGTTCTTTTCCTGCCTTTGCACGTGGCTTATACCAGCATCGACATGGATTCTAAAGATTGATTTACCGTAAGCTCAGTTTCACCCAGTCTGACCCCTTAAGGACAGAGGGTCCCTGATAGCGGCAGACACGGGGAGAGCAAGGGCGGGCCACGTAGCTGGAATGGTTTCTCCAACATCGGACTGCCCTGCCTCCTCAGGCAGGACACGGCCCGCCCGGGGCCTCTCCTTCTGCGCACGTAGCCCCAGGCTTCCGGGGTCCCCGCACACCCCTATGTTGGCCCCTGCTTTCTTTGTCTGAGGAACCTGGAAACGTGGTTGCGAAGGTCAGCTAAAACAACCCTGGGGCGCCTGGGTGGCTCAGTCGTTAAACGTCTGCCTTCGGCTCAGGTCGTGGTCCCACGGTCCTGGGATCGAGCCCCGCGTCGGGCTCCCTGCTCCGCGGGAAGCCTGCTTCTCCCTCTCCCGCTCCCCCTGCTTGTGTGCCCTCTCTCACTGTGTGTGTCTCTCTCTCTGTTGAAAAGTACATAAAAATCTTTAAAAATAAAAAATAACAAAAAACAACCGTGGCTCTCATCTCACAAGAAAGACGAAAAAGAGAATTTACACAAGATACTTTTGGCAAACGGTGAGGTCGTGTGGGGCAGGAAGGAGGATGGTGGGCGTTCTAGCCCCGAGCTACCGCTCTGCACCAGAGCACGCCTGAGCCTGAACAGACCTGGCCATGCAGGGAATTCGCCCCCTCTGGTCAGAAGGACTTGATGCGTCAGGGTCCCACCACCGACCCTGTGTAGTCCTCTGGGCCGCCCTGTCTGTTAGGATAATATTCCCATTTTGCAGAAGAAGGACACGAGGCTTAGAGAAATCGAGTAACTTCTTTCAGGAATGATAGCTTCAAAATTGCTAAAGGCTGGAGCTGGCAGAAGACAGAGCTTGTCCACCTGATCCCTACTTGTCCCGAACTTGAGCCCCAAGCCCTGTGACATTGTGTCTGCCATCACATTATGTCAGTCTCAGGCAGGTGTGTTTGCAGTTTTGTCCGACTCAAGTCTGACCTGTGTCAGACCAAGTGACATTGGCCAAGGTTTCCAGGTATTATTTTGGGGTGGGGGGCTTTGGCAGAGCTCCGGGGTGACGTGAGCAAAGTCTACACATCTCTGTCTCCTTCCTCCTCCTCTCCTGGCGGCTCTGCCAGAGTCCATGTGCGTGTTGCACCAGCTGTGACTTACGATGTACATGTGCGTGTCACCACCACACGGGCGGGCCTGACTCAGCACCCACGCCCGCTGAGCTTCAAGGAAGACCAGAGGGATTTTCCCCGGGCCTGACTCAGACCCGATGTGCAAGAAAGGGCCACTCGTACGGGAGCCCTGGTGAGGGGCGGTGGTGAAAGTCTCATTGTCACCTGTGTCAACTCAACCCTCGAGTGCCATCTCTCACACGGCCACCCTCTGAGAGCACTGGGCCCGGGGTGGCAATGCCCATCCCAGGTAGGCAGAGTGGACGGCAGCCCCCTGACATGGAGCATATCACTCCACATGGTGCTCAGATGGTGATGGTGATGATGGTGATGATGGTGATGGTGATGATGGCAAATGGTGGTGATGATGATAATGGTGGTAATGGTGATGGTGGTGATGATGGTGGTGATGATGGTGATGGTGATAATAATGGTGGTGATGGTGGTGATGGTGGTGATGGTGTTGATGATGGTGGTGGTGATGATGGTGATGGTGATGATGGTGACGATGGTAGTGATGGTGGTTGTGATGATGGTGATGGTGATGATGGTGGTGATGGTGGTGATGGTGATGTGATGGTGATGTGATGGTGATGGTGATGATGGTGGTGATGGTGATGTGATGGTGATGGTGATGATGGTGGTGATGGTGATGTGATGGTGATGGTGATGATGGTGGTGATGGTGATGTGATGGTGGTGATGGTGGTGATGGTGATGATGGTGGTGAGAGTTGTGATGATGTTGGTGATGATGGTGATGGTGGTGATGGTGGTGATGATGGTGGTGATGAATAATGGCCCACAACCCTCCTGGTCCTGGGATTAATTGAAGGGTCTAGGCCACAGTGGCAGTCTCTGCTGCCACAGGGGGAAAGATCTGTTGGCACAGAAGGCCAGCCAGTAATGTTCAGGAGAAATTCCTCCCTCTGAATGTCCTCATGTGCTTGTGAAAACATCTTCAGCCCCGGACCCCTCAAGGTGATGTGTCTGGGCTGTGGATTTCTAAGAGTGTCTGAACAAGCCTCCGGGGGCAGCAGCTCTGAGGCAAGAGTCCAGTGGGGAGAGACAGGTTGGGTTGTACACATGGATTGATCACCGGAGGAGACCTGGGTCCAATCCCACCACCACTGGTCATAGGCTCTTGTGACAAAGGGACAAGGACAGTTGCCTTCCCTGTGCTGTAAGGCTCACAGGTACCCAGGAGAGCACCCCTGAGTGAAAGACCATTTTCAGAAGATTCTTCAAGAAACCACAGAGTCTGATTTGGGCAATAATTTAAAAATCCTCCTTTTCATAATTTCAGGGTGAATTTCTTAAAGGAATTTGGAAACAAGGTTGCAGGACAGAGATGAGGGAAGCAAGTCACTTTGTTCCTTGCCTGTTGAAATTTCCCTCAGGTTAACATTTCCTTATTTACTTTGGTAAACATATCTCTTGACCCAATAATCTAACTTCTGGAATCTACGCTACACCCCTCCTTGTGTGTGTGCAAAGGGATATTATGTACCAGATCATTCATCACAGGGTTTTAAATAATGACGAAAGGTTGGAAAAAAGCCGCATATGCATTAGAACAGAAGAGTGAGTACATTTACAGAATTTCCTTGCTATGAAAGTCCTCTTATCTGTAAAAAAGAATAAGGGGGCTCTCTGGGTATGATAGGCAGAATAATGGTCCCCCAAAATGTCCACATCCTGATCCCTGGACCCTGTGACTGTGTCGCTTTGCCCAGCAAGGGGACTGTGCATGTGTGACTAGATCAGTGACCTGGAGACGAGATAATCCTGGCTGATCCAGGTAGGCCCAGTGTCATCACAAGGGTCCTTGACTGATGTCTGAGGCGGAGGGAGGGGAAAAGGACCCGGAAGCAGGTCTGAATAAAGTGGCTGCCGCCGTGAAGATGCAGGATGGGGAAGGCGGGCAGCCCCTGGACGCGGGAAAAGACAAGGAAATGGATTCTTCCGTGGGGCTTCCAGAAGGAACCAGCCCTGCCGACATACTGATTTCAGCCCAGTGAGACCCACGATGGACTTCCGGCCTCCAGGACACCAAGGTGGTAACTTTGTATCATTTTAAGCCACTAAGTTTGTTGTAGTTGGTTACAGCTGCCAGAGCAAACAAATATAGGAAGGAATGAAACATTGGGAAGCAATAAAACATTGTTATTTTTTAAAGATTCTTTATTTATTTATTTGAGAAGGAGAGAGCACAGGGGCAGAGGGAGAGGGAGACGCAGACTCCCCCACTGAGCAGGGAGCCCGATGTGGGGCTCAATCCCAGGACCCTGGGATCATGACCTGAGCCGAAGGCAGACGCTTAATGGACTGAGCCACCCAGGTGCCCCAAAACATTGTTAATTTTAAAAAGAAATGAAAGAAAGAAAAGAAGGGAGGGAAGGAGTGGGGGGGGGAAAGAGAGAGGGGAGGAGGGGGGAAAGGAAGGGAGAGAGAGAGAGAGAGGACCCGGAGAGATAAGGCAGGTGCAGCGCTGGCGGAGAGAGGATCGGGTAGCAGGGCAGCATCCAGACTCCGGATCATTTGCTGAGCACACGGTTGACCGGGGCCGGTAACTTAACCTCCCTGTGCCTGGGTGCCTGGGATCGTCCTCTGTTAAACGGAGTCAATAATTTATATACCGCCCGCTGTAAATACTAGTTAGCCAGCACACAAGGGCGCCTTGTCTGCTGGGCAAAAAAGGAATGGGAAATAAGAATGTCTGTTTGTATTTACCTCAAGAAATGCTTGAAAGATACGTTTGAAACCAATAAAGGATTGTGTAAGGGCAAAGGGCTGAAGGAGGGGGGTGGAGGGATTTTTCACTGTATGTATAATATGCGCTGAATATATGCATATGAATATTATACTATATGCATGTATTTGAATCTGTATTTAAGCCATGTGAATGTGTTACCTACGCAAACACACACATATAAATGCACGTGTATCTTTAAGGCCCTCGAGAACTTCTCTGCGGGAGGGAGGCAGCCTTCTGGTGGACAGGCATCCTGGGGGTGAGGAGGACCCCTCCTGACACTGGCCTGGCCTGCGCACAGTACCTGGGAAGCAGGAGCTCAAGGCAGCTCTCTGCAGGAATGAGCTCACCGTAGATGCCCCCCTGAGGCGTTTCTGCTCTCACTTTATAACTTTAAGGGAATTGTCCTTATTTATACACTATGGTTCAAATTCTTTTAGGGCAGAGGACAGACATTCTATTTTATTTTATTCTATTTTTTTATTTTTATTTTTTAAGGTTTTATTTATTTATTTGACACACAGAGAGAGAAAGCACAAGCAGGGGGAGCAGCAGGAGAGGGAGAAACAGGCTCCCCGCTCAGCAAGGAGACTGATGCAGGACTCGATCCCAGGACCCTGAGATCATGACCTGAGCTGAAGGCAGATGTTTAACTGACTGAGCCCCCCAGGCGCCCTGACAGACTTTCTATTTTAAATAAATAAATAAATAAATTGCAAATACTAACAACAACTTTAATTTCTCGAGCTCCTATTAACAGCCAGATGGTGTGAGATGCTTTACACACTCACCCTCTGTAATCGTCCTGACAATCCTAACCTTGCAATTCTTATGCCCATTTGGCAGAAGGGGAAACTGAGGCCAGGCCAGGCTGAGTCGCCGCCCCAAGTAGCACAGCCAGTGAGCAGAGAGTTGGGATTCGCAGTGAGGTCTGCCTGACTCCAAAGCCCACACTCCTCCTCCTGCAGCTCAGGGCCTGGCTGGAGAGGGTGACTACCCTCAACACCAGACATCTAGACACCAGCTGAGTCCCCGCCCTGCCCCTCCTCACTCCACCCTGCCCCGAGAGAAGGTGGCTGCACATCACATCCTCCTTCCTCACCCTCACCCGCAGACCGCAGGTCCTGAGGATTGTCAGAATGTCCTTGCCCATAAGCACGCGTGTTATTATTTCCTGGTCCTGTGCTAGAACATAGTAAGGAGGAAGTGCTTTGTCAGCGTGAATCAGCTTCCTACTGCTGCCTGCGCACAGGGTCCCTTGGGGACTGGGAGAAACCAGACGCTTCCCCTCGGGGTCTTTGTTGTCCTCAGCCGGGACAGCGTCTCCATTCCCTGCATTGTTCCTTCTCCTATGCCAGGCTCACATGGGTGCTGCCCCTCTGTCCAGCCCGAGGGGTGGGGGATGCTCTCCACTAAGTGTCCTGCTGCACCTCCTGGCACTTGTCCGTTGTCTCTCTTGCTGGCCCATGTGCTCCAGAGGCAGTGACCATGTCCAGCACAGACCCTGACCCATCTAGCCCTGAATAGGCCACCTGGTCAGCAAAACTGACACCAGACCCCACATTCACACAGCGCATCAGAACTTAGCCCAGTATCACCTGCTACGTCATTTCCAGTCCATTAGGCCATCCTAGTATCATCCAACCGTGGAGGCCGGGCAGCTCTTCATCCCACCCTCTCCCACACCTGCTGGCATGCTTCTGTTTCAACTGGACTCTGTCTTCCTGGGATTTATCTTACCACGTGCCCTCTTCCCCCTTATGTTATTAGTCATGAGACCAGAGCTGAAAATTACAAAATTTTATTTTAGTCTTATTTTTAAAGATTTTATTTATTATTTGAGAGAGAGAGAGAAAAAGTGAGAGAGAGAGAGCATGAGCAGGAGGGAAGGGTAGAGGAAGAAGCAGACTCCCTGCTGAGCAGGGAGCCCGATGCAGGACTTGATCCCGGGACCTTGGGATCATGACCTGAGCCGAAGGCAGACGCTTAACTGACTGAGCCACCCAGGTACCCTGAAAATTACAAACTTTTAAGCAAAATAATAAACTTTGTTTTAAACTTACTTTTTATTTATAAAAGTAATTTAAATAAATAAAAAGTTTATTTAAATAAATAGTTTTGCTATAGAGCACACGATTCCTATTATTTCCTTAACTAAGGATCTTACATATAATCTCACAATTAAATCATTCCCTTACATTCTTTTTTTCCATTGCCTTCTACTTTCTCACAAGACAAAATGTACTCTTACCATCCACCCCAAGATAAGTCTGTCTGTCCTTCAGTAAGAAAAAGAAATTTACTACCAGCAGCAAAGGACCCACGCGAGTATCCAAGGTACAATGCTCAGCAGGAAGTGCTAAGCCTTCTACTGGGTGCACACGGTGCCTTTGTCCCTTTATCTTCCCACAGAAACATCTTTAAATGTATAGACTTTCTATCAATATTTACTTTCGTTTTCTAGTGTAACACTATTCAGACTTGCAATACTGGTTTCGGAGCATTTTCCAGAATGCCCAGGGGTAGTTCTTTCAAAGTGCATTTAAGAGAATGTATAATGCAAAGTTCTATTCCGATCTTTTTTTTTTGAAGTGATACGCCTCCTTTTCTAAATTGTTAATTCTTTTTATTTATAAAAACATACTTTGTTACATATCAAGTACTCTCTTTATTTAACATATGTGCATACGCTATTTAAATAGAAGCCAGGACCATAGTTGACATTCAGCATATCCTGGAAGGGTGACTTTTTTGGTGCCCATGGAGGACCATAGTCATAGGCTAATAAATGTTCATTTCCCTCCACATCATATGTTATCAGGGAAAAGCAAATTAAAACAACAATCCAGATGCCACTGCAAACCTACTAGCTTAGCCGAAATCCAGAACACAGACAGCACCAAATGCTGACAGGGACATTGAGCGACAGGCGTGCTCATTCACTGCTGGTGGGAAAGCAAAATGGTGCAGCCACCTTGGAAGACCATTGGGCGGTTTCTTACAAAATGAAACATACTCTTACCATATGAGCCAGCATTCATGCCCCATGGTATTTACCCAAAAGAGTGAAAAACCTATGTCCATATGAAAACCTGCCCACGGATGTTTATAGCAGGTTTATTCATAACCGCCAAACCTTGGAAGCAACCCAGCTGTCCTTCCAGCGGGTGAATGGATAAATAAACTGGTCCATCCAGTCAGTGGGAGACTACTCAGTGCTAAAAGGAAACGAGCCATCACGCCATGAGAAGACACGAAGGGACCGTGAGTGCAGATCACTAAGTGACAGAAGCTAGTCTGAGAAGGCTGCGTGCTGTAGGATTCTACCTATATGACATTATGGGAAAGGCAAAACCATGGAGACAGTCAAAAGATCAGGGATCGAGGGTGGGGAAGATAAACAGGCAAAGCACAGGATTTTTTGGGCAGTGAAAACCCTCTCTACGATGCTATAGTGGTGAATACATGCCACGATATGCTTGTACAAACCCATAGAACATACAGCACCAAGAGGGAGCCATATGCAAACTATGGACTCTGGGCGATTATGATGTGTCAACGTAGGGCCCTCCTTGGTGAAAAACTTACCGTTCGGTGAGTGATGTTGGTAATAGGGAGTCTGTGCAAATGTGGGGGCAGAGGGTCCATGGGAAATTCCTCTGCCTTGCTCTCAATTTTACTATAACCCTAAAATTGCTCCAAAAAATAAAATCCTATATTAAAAAAAAAAAAATTCCATTCCCAAGGATGTTGTGTCTCTTGTCTACCAACTGCAGAGGCTAGGAAAGTCTCATCTCTGAGCCTCCGTTTCGCACGTGTCTTCTGGGTGAGGCTCGGAATGTTCAGCCAGCCAGAGGCTCTGATGGATGCATTTTCTTTCCCAGCATGAAACATGCCGCCGGGGGGGTGAGGATTCGGTGCGTTTGGTGGATGGGTGACTGAAGGAGTGGCCAGCAGGCATGGGCTGATTTACGACAGGTGACAGAGAGCCAGGAACGTGCTTTCTGTGACCTCGTGGGAAAGCATGGGCACTCTCGAGCACCCAGGCTGGAAGCTGGGACACGGTTTGCACCTGGATGTCTGGAGCCTTCCCCCAGTGAGACTGGCATTTCGTCCTGGTACCTCTGGCTCTCCTCTGGGCCCCTGCACCCAGCGCTGCAGGGGAGGGAGCGAGCTGGGATGCCTGGGCTTGTTCCCAGGCCCGAGCTGCAGCGAGCTTCCCACACTGCGCTCCAGGACCCAGATCAAAGCCCCGGCCAGGCCCTTCGGCTAGAGTTGCTGGAGGCGGGCACACATTCCTGTGTGTCTTGGCAGTGAGGCTTTCTGGCAGAGGGCAGAAAAGGAATCTGGGAGGCGTTGCCTTTGTTTTGAGGACAATGCATCCTGAGCCCAGACGCACAGATGCCCTCCTAGATAGAGGCTGAGGCCTGGCCTGTCCGGATGGCCCGGGTGCTGGGGCTGTGGGCCACATTGGGGTCCGGGAAGGGTGTAAGGCCATACTACCGCAGCACCCTGCAGTCAGTTCTGCCTGAGGCTCCCCATCCCTCCGGCCTGTGCCCACGTGTGGGGTCCCATCACTCAGCCAGACCCTCTGCTCCCAAATGTGCGAACTCAGCCTGCCAACCTTTGTTTGCTCAGGCTCAGGGAAGCTTCAGCAAGAATGAGAAGGCTAGGACTCCCACAGCAGGATTCAGGGCATTTAGCAGGAACCGGTTTTACTTAAAAAAAAGAAAAGAAAAGAAAATGCTTTTTTTATTGTTGCAGTGCTCAACACAAGGGCAGGGGACATTTACATCACCTTCCTGAATACCCAAGAATACAGAGCAGTTGTTAGCAAAGCGACAAGAGGTGGGCTTCAGGCTTTCTACTGCCTCCCTACCCCCATTTCCTGGATACGGGTGCTTCTCGGTGTCTCTAGCACCCTGTGTTCCTGGGTCTGTGTGAGCTGAGGCCTCTGGGAGAGAGCTGGGTGGCTGCCAGCGTAGCCTGCAGTCAAGGCAAGGGCGAGAGCTCCCTCGTCTGGAAGCTCTCTGAACCTAGGCGTCTGTCCTGCTCCGGCTCAGCCAGGGTCCAGCCAACAGGAATCACAGACAGCCTTTGGTGCAGAGAACCGACCCGGCTGTGCACAACACGTGTGGGGTGGAGCTCCAGCAGCTGGGCTGCATCCCGGGTCCCGAGGGGCGGATGCTGGTGCCGCACCGGAGGATGGCCTTTCTGGCCCAGGGACGCCACGCTGTCCACCTTCCCCCGCGACCCTTTGGCACAGGATCCAGCTGTGCTCCTCCACCAGCCAGCAGCTTAGTACAAGAGCTTGCCATCTCTGAGTATCCAGCATCAGTGCTGTTCAGTGATGCAAGCACTTTACTGCATTCCCCTTCTCATAAAAATTAGAGGCAATTGAACAATCTAGGTAATATAAAACACAATGCAATAAACCACAATGTCTTCTAGATGCAACCCATGTGAGGTGAGAGTGGAAGGTGCTTGGCGGGAGGAAGCAGACCCCGCCCCCTCTAGAGGAGGACCCCTGGACCCCAGGGCCGGCCACGGGCGCTGGAAGGAAGGGAAGCCAGAACGGAAGAAGAGGCTCAGGATGAGACAAATGCATCTGAAGGGACGTCCCTAAAGGTGGGCAGGAATTTTAATATTGTTTAACTCTCTGGACCTGGGGTCCGACATTTGCACCTTCGTGCCCAGGGGATTCATTCCTCATGGGGGTGGGAGCTGTCCCTGTTCCGCCCCGCTGAGCCTCGGGGCTGCTCATGAGCCCCGCAGGGAAACACCAGGGAGGCAAGGAGGGCATCTTCCAAAGCAGGCATTTGCAACACTGACTTGAGAAATTGAAAGCACACAAACAAGTGTCAATAAAAGGAAGCAGACAAACCCCAGGGAAGTTTCTGGAATGTCCTGGCAGAGGGAGAGGAGCAGTCACAGGCCTTCGCTTCTGCGACGTGGAATGACTCTTTGGATCCTGTAAATGTGAATTTTGATGTAATAACTGTAAATAAAATTATATTGAAACAGTGAAAAAATATAAAATATATTTTATATAAATATAAAAAGATATTTATCAATATCTGATTTATAATCTATCGCACGTACCTTAATTCTCCAGATCGCACGCCCCAGGGCTGGTGGTTTCTCACGGCTCCTGGCTTACCTCTCCTTTCTAATGTTGAGCTAATGCCGCAGTGTCTCTCCATGACCATCTCTCAATGCATTCCTATTATTTGAGCATGGCTCCGTTCGTTTTGAAACAAAAGGAAGCAATCTTTTTAAGAAAAAAGATTTTCTTACATCATCTCAAGTCCCTGAGAGCCCTCCAGTCCATCCATGGTGGCCTCCAACGAATAGCAGAAATGAAGCCCCGAGTACAGCCTGACCTTTCTCAGCAAGGGTTCATGGCCACAGGTCCGGGGACCCTGCCAAACATCCTTGCTCTGGGAGTACGCAGGGGAGAAGGCGCGAGCCACCCCGCCCCCTGCTGGCCAGAGCGCACCAAGTCGCCCCACTTCTGCCCTGTGTCTTCTCTACCTCCTTAGGGCCCTTTAGCAGCTAAAGGAAATGTGTTTTGCAGCATGCGTCGGTGGGACATAATCACAGCGGGCCCTCAACACATCCCCAGTCCTCTGGGAAGCGAGTGAGCTTCCAGAGGCTGTAAGGAGGACCTGTTCTGGCAAAAATGCCACCAGGGCCCCCTGTCTTCCATCAGCAGGCATTTATACACCCACTACCTGGTGCTCAGGCCACGTGGGGTCCTAGAAAGCCCGAATCCAGCCCTTGTCCTTCCAGAACCCACAGATGACTCCTGGCCTTCCACGTACCAAGCGCAGACACAGACCTGTTTCTACCAGAGGCTGGAGGACAATGAGCCCCACACACCTTGCTCCCCCGACAGGGTCCACCCAAAGACTGTGTGGACTCTTACCGCCACCCTCCGTAAAGCAGAGTGAGTGGAAAGAGGGCAAACATGGGCATTGTCTTCCTTGGCAAGGTGTGAAGGCTCCCCACCCGCCCCGTGGGCCATCACAACCGAAGACGTTTTGATGAACGGCTCCTCCTCACATGGCCCCAATCGCGGCCCTGGACCCAAAGAGTGAACACTGGGAAGGCTCTGGGAGCTCACGTTGCGAGTCTCAGGCCCAGCAAGCTGACATCTCGCCTCCAAGGAAGCCAAGGGAAGGGAGGCGGCCAAGGTGAGGCCTCCCTTCCTACCTCAGTCAAGCACGTCAGGAAACTGTCTGTCAGAAACCTAATGTCGGCCACGAGTGGGAGCCACGGATGTAGTGTGAGGCTTGCCCGTAGCCACAATTTTAAAAGTTAAACGAAACAGGTAAAATTTATTCCAATAGTATAATTTAACCCCATATATCCAAAATACTACCATTTCAACACGTAACAATAAAAAACATTATTAATGACCCACATTACTTTCTCTGCTTTGCACAGTCTTTGAAGGCTGCTGAGCACTCCATGACGTGGCGTGTCCTCCGAACAGCCTCTCGCCGGCCCCGGGTCCGAGGGCGCAGCTCTCCCCTCCCGGCCTGGGAGCATGGCCGCGCAGCGCGGAGGGCCGCGTGTTGGGACACAGAGTTCTAGACAGAAAAAGCTGCAGACCCCATCACCACACCCCCCGCCACGAAATAAATTCTACGCCATTGCATCCAACTCAGCTTTGTTCAGGGAAAAAGAAGTTTGACTTTCCTTTGTCTGAGAACCTAACTCGGATCTGCCAGAAATTCCAGCGTCCCCTTCCGTTCCCAGGAAGACAGCGTGGCACCAGGCAGACCGGCCTTGGGGCCCACGGGCCAGCGCCCACCACGGGACTTCATGCCCACCTGCTAGTCTCAACGTCTAGAAGCTGAGCACAGTGGACTAGCCCGGGATGGCCCGCGTGTGTCTGCACCCCCTCTTCTTTGACATATTAGTAGGTGTTAATGAAAGAGAAGATCCTACTGACAGAAACTCGACCCATTAAAAACTCCGGCTTTAAATTTTCTGTTTACTCTGGGGCATCTCAGATCCGGTGACCTGCTCCTATGACTGTCCCTACAACAGGGGACTATGGAGTGTTACGAGGTGGTCCCCAGCTTTGCCGGGCCTGACACTTTTTCTCTCAAGCCCTGCTTCCCCTCATCTTAAGGGGCACTGGGTGCCACGGAACACGCACGAGGGGCGCTGGACGGGAAGTCCTTCAGACATGCTGTCCTGGTGAGCTATAGCCATGGGGCTTTCTGTTGGGGGGCTGCTTTAGATTCAGAGTCAAAGAGCATGCCCAGACATATCAGGTGCCTGGGATGCTATAACAAAAGACCCAAAAATGCTGGAAACAACAGAAAGGTATTCTCACCGCTCTGGAGGCCAGAATTCTGAAATCAGGGTGTGGGCCGGGCTGGTTTCTTCTGGAGGCCCCGGGGGAGAATCTGCTTCAAGCCCTGCTCCAGGCCCTGGTGTTGCCGGCAACCCTTGGAGTAGTTCCTTGGCTCGAGGACGTGGCACTAGGACCCCTGCCCCTGTTTCCATGTGCCCCCCAACCCCCTGCCATGTCTGTGTGTCTCAGGTCTCTCCTCTCTCTTATAAGGATTGTTGGGATCCCTCGGATTGTGAGTGCACCCCTGCACCCCTCCAACCCTCCAGCCTCCACCCCTGCCTTCACATGGCTGTCTCTCTGTGACCTCTCCCCCTCTAATAAGGATGCCGGTCACTGGGGTTAGGGCCCACCGGATAATCCAGGATGAGCACATTCCGGGTCGCATGCAGGCTGCGCCCAGAGCTCTTTCCTTTTACTAATATCACCACCTTGTATAGGATGGTGGAGACAAGCATTGACAAAGCAGGTCGTGCAGGGCGCGATGAGAACGGAAAGGGCTAGCGTGCCCTTATTAGCGTTTTCCCCTGTATGTGGCCACTGGCAGAGGCCGCATCCGCCACGACTGTGTGATGGAGGTATTAACTCAACCCCTGGCTTTAATATGAGATACCTGGGCTCTCACTCCTGGGAAGTCTGGGAATGGGTTGGTTTGACCAACGTGCTCAGCGGTGTCATTGAGAATTTGCTGACATACTCTGTCTGCTCTGTCCACAGGGCCTCCTTCATGGTGACAAAAAGGCTGCCACAGTTCCGAGTATCACTTCTTCATACTGTGCCATCTGGGAGAATAGGCTGGCTTCCAGAATGTCTCTCAAAGAGCAAAGAGACTTTTGTTCCCTTAGGCCTCTGTGAGGACGTATGTCCCCCAAGTCTTCATAGCAGTAAGAAGGCTGCAGGCTCATTTCTGAAGCATCTCTCTGGTCATGGGAATTTTGTATACTGACAACCTTAGGCCAAGGTCACTGACTAATCCCTGGGCTCTTAGACAGACTCATCTGGCTGGGTTCAAACAATTGAGGCCATCATCCTCAAACCTGTGCCATTACATGACATGGGGGAGTTCAGGATTCTGGAAGTATGTCTCTGTAGAAACCCTGTCTGGAGGTTACATCAGACCTAACTTCATTTCTAGAAATGATCCTAAGGAAATGCCCAGAAATATAGGAAATGGTTTATGCATGAGGAGTATTCATTTTGGATTACTTTTAAATTGCAAACAGTTGGAACCAATCTAAATAAAATTGCTTAGCTATTTGGTGGAATATTATAGAACAATTTCAAGGAACATTTAATTACGTGGGAAAATAGTGATAATATTTTACAGGAAAAGTGTGCAGTTTAGTAAACTAAAGTAAACTAAGTTTGGTACCCACACACAGGGCAAAAAAAAAAAACTGGAAGGGCCTATACCAAAAAGTGTGCCATCCCTGAGAGGTAGGGTTATTTTCTTCTTTACGATTTTTATACTTTCCGTATGTATTCAAGAGGCATGCATTTTGTTCGTGCATGTACATGTAGTAATGTCCTGGGGCGGCTGTGATGACGTCCCCACAGACTAGGGGGCTTACACAACAGAAATGTCTCGTCTCGAAGTCTGGAGGCAGGAGTCCGAGACTGAGGTGTGGGTCGGGCTGGCTCCTCCCGAGGCTGCGATGGACACTCAGCTCCACCCCCTTCCCCGGCTTCTAGGGGTTTGCTGGCAACTTTGGGGTTCCTTGGCTTGTAGATGCCTCATTTGCCTTCTGCATCACACAGCCTTCTCCTGTGTGCATGTCTCTCTCTCTGTGTCCAAATGTCCCTTTTATAAGGACACTGGAAACATTGGATTTAGGGCCACCCTACTCCAGGATGCTCTCATCCTAACTAAGTCCATTTGCAATGACTGCCTTTCCCAGTAAGGTCACCCTCCGCGGTCCTGGGGGTTAGGACTTGAACATACGAATTGTAAGGGGACACAATTCAGCCCATAACTATCTGCGTATATATGTTTACACACACACATATTTTAGAAAGGTAATAATGCAATAGGAAAAAGTGCCTTTTCTTAGCCTATATTTCTGAAGCGTGGGAGCTGGCTGGTGGGCCCAGCGAGGATCTCGGGTGGAGAGCTGCTGACCAGTGAGGAGGGCTGCCGTTGGGGGCCAGGAGAGAGAAGCCAACAGCCCCCTGAGGTTCTGGGAACACAGGCGCCATTTCCCCGTATCCTCTGGAGGCAGGTCGGGCTTGGACCCCGGCAAGTGGGTGCTGTCTGCGCTCGGCGGCACCCGACTCCGAGCAGCTCACGTGGACTGTGGGCTCCTTGCTGCGCTCGCAATCCCCCTGCGGCCGTGCAGTAATGCGGACGGGACTTTCATCAGGCTCTCCCCACATAGCAAGCCAGAGCAGGCAGCGAGGAGCAGCTCGATGATTCTCGAGGCACGACAGGACAACAGAGCCGAAACTGCCTCTGGGGCCCCGGGGCTTCCCAGGCCCTCAGGTGCCCCTCCCCAGGGGGCTGCATGGTGGGCGAGCTTCAGGAAAGGAGGCCCGCTGGCTTCTTCCTCCTTCCCTGCAGGCCTGACCCCAGCCAGCGATGCCGGCCCCCACGCCTCCCCACCTTGCCCTTCTGACTCCGTCTCTGGGGACAACCCCCTTTCCTCTGTCCGCTGTTTCAGAACCTGAAGATAGGCGTTTAGTGATTGTCACCAAATTTGCCATCATCACCTAATGCACGGCAGCCCGGGGGCAAGGGAAGACCCTGCCTTGGGTTGACAGCAGGGGAAACAGGACATGGACCACGGAAGAGAATTAGCCCCCGGCCCGTTGCTGAGTCCTCTGTCTGCTCGCCTGACCTCCCCCCCCGAGAGCGAGCTCCGTGCTGAGCAGGGGCTCATGTGCGGAACCGCAGTCCCTGTGTGCGGGGAGGCCACTGTGGACAGCAGGGGACACAGGTGCATGAACGGCGATCAACCCATGTGTGAACACCTGCATGAGGGCTCCTTCTGAACATGGGGGCTTCCCAGAAGGCTTCCTAGAGGAGGCAACAGAAAAACAGGGGTTTCCCGGTCTGGAGAGCAGGCTAAAGGGAGTGGGCGGGCACAGGCTAGCAGGAGGGCACGGCTCTGGCGGGGCAGGTGGGGAGTGGCAGGGCACGGGGCAAAGAGGGAGGCTGGAGCTGCACCTGCCCATGGGGTTGAAGCAGGTCTTTACCCTGGAGACCGCGGGCAGGGCTGCAGGGGGCCGAGTGGGGAGGTGGGTAGCAGCATGGGGTCAGAGGATGAAGGCCTGGCTTGGCCAGGAGGGGCTACAGGAATGAGCGAGCAGCTCCAGAGCCTCGGGAGCGAAGCCCCTTCCCTTCTGACCCTGGAGATGCCCCAGGACAGAGGAGAACAAAGCTGGGCAGGGTTTGGGGAGGAGAAGGGAGCCTGGGCAGATGCCTGGTGGAAATATCCAGCAGGTGAGGGGAGAGGATGCAGTTCTGGGCAAGCGGAGAGTCTCCGCAGGGTGGAGCCGGGACACCCGAACCTAGGGAGGCCCTGGCAGGACAGGGGGCTGATGGGAGGGCCGGGGAGAGCCCACAACTCTCTTCCTGGCCTCTGCCTCCGGTCTTGGCCCTTCTGCTTGGACATTGTCTCCTGGGCCAATTGGCAGGCCGGGGGTGGCCTGCCGGGCCGACCAGATAATCCGGAGTTGGCTTCCCCTCCTCCCCCTGCACCCAAGGGCCTTTCTCTGGGGGTCCCAGGCCCTGCCACTCCGTGTGGCTTTCCCTTCCCTATTCCACTTTCTTTCCAGTGGGGGGAGTCACAGAGATGTAACATGGTGGGGGGGAACACCGCAGACAGCTTGGCGGAGGTGGGGCCGGATCGGGGTATCAGTCCCTTGACAGACTGGGCGGCTCAAACAGCAGGAAGTTCCTTTCCCAGGCTGGAGGCCGGAAGTCGGGGGGGGGGGAGGTGTCTGCAGGGGCCCTGCTCTCTCCAAGGGCCCTAGGGCAGAATGCCTCCCGGCCTCTACCCTAGCCGCTGGGGCGGCTGGTGACCCTTGGCGTCATTTGGCTGTAGACGCATCACCCCAGTCTCTGCCTGTCTCCTGGTGTGTCTCTTTGTCGATGTCTCTTTAATTCCAGGACACCCATCGTTGGATTTGGGGCTCAGCCTTGTCCAGACTGACCGCATTGTATCTTGATTTCCAAATCCGGGCACATGCACGGCCGCTCGGGGCTGGGACTGAGCCTGAGCTCTCTGCGGGACACGGGGAACCCACCACAATGGGAGAGAAACCCACATGCAGCTGGGCCTCATTGGCCCCTCGGCCCTTCGGGAGCTATCTGCCAAAACCAGAAGCGTTCCCCAGGGAACAGTGGCGTGGTGAGAACCCAGCCCGCTGCTCCAAGGGATTGCTGAGAAACCTCAAGAATGCAGAGCCCCAAACTTCCTTGCCCTGAGACAGTGAGAGTCCCGGATCAAAGCATCCTGAGAACAATGCCCCCAGCCTGCGGTGTCTCCTGTCAGGCCCCAACATGCTTAGGTTCTCAAGCGCCGCTTTTAACCCCTGCCAGCACCATGTGCGCTGGGCCCCCAGCTTCTCCAGCTCCCCTGGGCTCCCGCCTCCCCGAAGTCACCAGGCAGAGGGCTCCAGCTCTGTGTGTGCAGCGACCTACCCAGCTCCACCCCGGCCCAGGGCTGCTCGGCCTGGGGCTGCTCTCGTGACGTAGGTCCTTCTCAAACACCTGGGGCCTGTTCCTCGAGCCTTTGCCCTCCTGCACCCGGAGGGCAGGCTGGCCTGACCAGCCTGGGGAGCGGCTCCGAGCCTGGGAGGGGGCTGAGCTGGAGAGTCGGAGTCCTGGCCTGTCCCTGGGCTTGTGGCAGGGAGGGGGTGGATTCTGGCCCATCCAGGCAGCTAGAGCTACACCCCCCAGCCTCAAGATCTGCCTCGACCCAGGTTCCATCCCAGCTCTGCCTCCGCGGCCTCAGGGACTTGGCATAGGTCCTCACTTTCCTCATCTGTAAAGTGGACTAATAGGAGCACCGTCCCCAGGGCCGTATGGGATTAGACAGCACCATGCCTGTAATGCGCCAGGGTGGAGCCTAGCGCCGCTCCCCAAGGGACCCTGGAGCCTTGTCACTGTGGGCCTTTCTTTCCTCATTTGCATATTGAGTGACCGAACCCCCCGGGTCCCTTCCAGGTCCTTGGCCCGCCCGCACCCCTTCCAGGGGTCGGTGCAGTGCCCGGGCCTGCAGATAGGCACGGCTTTCACCTCCTGCCTGAAAAGAGAAGCGGAGACATATTAACACGTTTAAGAGCTGACTTATTTGATCGAAAATCAATCTGATCGGGGCCGTGCCAAGCAGAGGTGTTTGGAGCGCTCCCCAACAGAGGCCGGGGGCAAGACTTAAACGGACAAACCGCGGAAGCGACAAGAAAGTTATGGGTTTGGCTGTAGCTCAAAGCCCCACTGGCTGCTTGTGGTGGGTTGTCCTTCGACCCTTGGCTTGGTGACCGTGAGGCACTTCCAGACTCGGGTTTCATGTCGCAGAGGCAGGCCACCACAACACTGGAGCCACCTCGGTGTTCATTTAACACCGGCTCTGGGACACCCCCGTCCCCGAGGTGACCCTGCCCCCTTCTGCCCTGTGAGGACCAAGTGGTTTCTCTAGGGCAAGCCCCTGGCCAGGCCGACCTCACAGGCCGTGACCTCGACCATGTCCCAGGGTAGAACTCACAGGGCCCCGAGGTCCAAAGACCCTGAGGTCACAGGGTCCCCAACTCACATAGCCCCAAGGTCACAGGGCCCTGGGCTCAAAAGGGCCTGCCCCCAGAGGGCCCTGCGCCAGGCTCATACTCTGCTGCTGCCATCCAGAAGGTCTTACTACTACTTGAATGTTCATGTTGTACCCGGGCCCCCCAAAGTATGGGGCCACGCTGCCCCCTCTAAAGGGATCCAAGAGCTTCCCTCTGTCAGACTCAGGCCCCGTCAGGGCGGGTGTGTGACCTCTGTACCTGCAGGAGGAGAAGGGAGACGTGGAGACCTGGGTGAAAACCTTCACACAAGACAGACCCCAGCCCTTGAGCGGCTGTTCTGGGCTTACAGGAGGGGTTGGGCATGAAAGAAGGGGCAAAAATCTCATCTGAGGAGGCCTGGCTGCAGGGTGGGGCTAGGGGCTCCTGAGCACAGGGAGGAGGGTCCCCACTAAGGACGGGTAGGACTGAGCATGTAAAGGGCCGGCAGGGACCAGAAGGGAGGACCCAGGAAAGACTGACTCACAGAGCGAGGCCAGGGGAGCGCAGAGCAGGGGCAGGGGGCAGTGACCAAGGAGCTCCCCCTCTCCTCTCTGCTCTTGTGGGTGCGGGGCTGAGCCTGGAAGGCAGAAAGCTGAGAGGTCCCATTGCTCGGCCCCACTGCAGAGGGAGGCCTCTTACTGTGGGCTGGAGGTGGCGCAGGACAGAGACCCAGCATGGAGACGGCTGCCACCAGGGACCGGGGTAGACACCTGCTGTCCCACACAGAGGGTGGCGTGGGTCAGCCGAGAGGCCACTTGAGGCTAGCTGAGCCGACAAGCACGACCTTGTAGTGCTTCCTGCCTGTGAGCCCGTGGGTTTCCTGCAGGGCCCCGGGGGGCGCAGTGTTTTGCCAGGTGGGTGGGAGGGAGTGAGGGGCCGGGGCCAGGGACTGGGGTTCTGCAGGCAAACGCGCTGTCAGCCATGGACTCTGAGGTAAACAGGGAAGACGTGAAAGGAAAGGGGATGGGACAGGTGCAGCAGGGGCGCGCCTGGGATCCCGGAGGGCAGAAGGTCACAGCCTGGAACGCTCAACATGACCTTGCCCAGAGAGAGGCCTGGCCTCGCCCCCGTGGCTGCTGGGAGCGGGTCTCTAGGCCCCCCTGCAGGGCCATGCCTGGGGGCTTGGGCCTCGCTGAAGAGCCTAACAATGTGCCTGGAAAGCTTTCCCCCACCCCCACCCCCGCTGTGGTAGGAAATAGCCCGCGGAGGTGGAGGAGACAAAGCATCTCGTCCGGGACTCTCTGGTTGGCACCGGCCACTGGGGCTGGGCTGCTTGGCTCATCCCGGAGCAGGAATGTGGCCAGGAGGAGCAAGGGTCTCCTGACCCTGCCCCAGGAGACAGGACAGCGTGAGGTTTACGTGGATACAACCAAATACCAACCTCACCCCACCTCCCCCACCTTTGCCTTGCGATCGTGCTTTGTTCAGGCAGGTCTCGGGGTGGGGGGGGGGTGCAGGTGCTCTGCAGGGAGGCTTTCCTGGGGGCCAGGGGCTCACTGCGTGTCCATCGGGGACTGGGCGGGCCCCCTATGATGGGCAGTGTCCGTGAGGACCGACATTCATTTTCAGGGGCTGCCGTAATGAAGGGCCACGCACCGGGGCCTAAACACAGGAATGTGTTCCCTCGTGGTCTAGAGGCCAGAGTCGGAGACCAGGGTGTCTGGAGGGCCATGCTCTCTCTGAAGGCTGTGTGTGGGCGGGGGGGGGGGGGGTCGTTGCTGCCTCGCCCCAGCCTCGGTGGTCACGTGGCCTCCTTGCACATCTGTGTGTCTCCAGTTCCTTGTAAGGACGCCCGTCATCGGCTCAGAGCCCACCCTAATTCAGGGGGGCCTCATCTGAACTTGATGACGCCTGCAAAACCCCTTTTTCCAGAGGTCACTTTCATGGGTACTGGGGGTTAGCACGTCAGCAATGTGTTTTCAGAGGACACGATTCACCGCACACCCCCCGGGGACCTGGGAGGGAAAGGGCTTCTCTTTAATGACAGCACAGGCTCTTATTTGTTTACCCCCTCCGCCTTCACCCCTGCACTGCCGCATGCCATCCCTCTCCACCCTCTGCCCCCAGGACTTCCCTGGGGACTTGGCCTCCCACCCTGACCTCCTCTCCTCCTCCGGCCACCCGGCCAGGAGGTCACCTCCCCCACACCCCGCTGCTCAGCGGGCTTCACCTCCACACGCTTGACCTCGGCTTGGCCACCCCCTTTCCCCGGCCCTGTCCCTTCCTGTCCCACCGCTCCCTGCCAGAGCCTGGAGGGAGAGCAGGCTGCAGGGTCCGAATTCCATGGGTGGCACAAGGGGGTGCTTGAACCTGGCGTGGTCACCACGCTCGTTTTGCTGGCTCCTCAAAGGGAAATGCAGATCAGACTGTGCATGAAGACCCTCCCTGCAGGGGGCGCTCTGGAAGGCCCTCACGGTGGGACGTAGGCTGGCGATGCCCCCGGGGGGCCCCACCACCCTCCCGTCGCTCCCAGTCCTCCTGGTCTTCTAAGTGCTGCTCCTATCCCGGCTCATAAGTATTCCTGTACCCTCCCCAGGGTACCCAAGGGGAAGGTCCACCCCTCCCCGGGTGAGCCCCCCACCCCCTCCCCAGCTCCAGGGCCCCCGCTGGGGAGCCCACTCACCCCGCACTCCCCTCAGCCACAGTCAGCGCCACACGATCCCTGGACATATTTTTATTGTGTGTTCTCAGTACAAAATGAGTATATGTTCATTTGATTTTTTTTTAATTCCAAGGAAAAAACAAAAGCTTAAAACCACCTATACTCTCACCATCCAGGAAAAAAATCACTTGTAACATGTTGGTGTCTTTCCAGTGTTTTCCGTAGGTAAGTGCTGTGGTCTGAATGCTTGTGTGCCCCCCCAGTTCGCATCTTGAAGCCCTGAAGTCCGGTGTGATATTAGGAGGCAGGGTGCTCGGGAGGTGCTTGGGTGGGGAGGGTGGGGCCGAAGGCTCAGTGTCCTTCCTTATAAAAGGGATCCTGGAGAGCTCCCTCCTGCCTTCCCCTGTGTGGACACAGTGAGAGCCGGACCCTCCCCCAGCCAACCAGGCGCCCTGCAGAAGTGTGAGGGACGCATTTCCATTGTTCACAAGCTCCCGGCCTGTGGTATTGGGGGCTGAGCCAGTAAGTGTGCCCTGTGTTAACGCATAAGATGAAAGGGTAAGGTTTCGGGTCCTGCTTCCTTCACTGGGTAGCACAGCAGGACCATACCTGCACCGTCCCCACATCTCCTGTGTGTCTGCAGCCTCAGCCCCAGGAGGCTGGGGAGCCGAAGTGGGCGGCTATTGGGGGCACCGGGGCGGGCTGGTGCTCCAGCACCACCCCTCCCCCACGGTGACACATGTTAGTGACTGCTCCCTTCTGACGCAGGTGACCCTGGGTGCTTTGGAGGGAGCTCCTCATGCATCTCACTAGAAAGAAGCTGGCAGGCGGAGGCCACCATCCGTCTCACGAACGTGCCCGCTCCCTGCACACAGGGCCCAAGGGTGCTTGCGGCCGCGGCAAGCAGACGCTCCTGGACCGGAAGCCCAACAGTCGGGGCCGCGTGACTCTGAGGGTTTTGACGCCAAACGCCCAACCCCTGAAGTCACTCTAGGGTCACAAATAGGACATAAAAAGAGGGAGAGAGAGAACAAGGGGGGAGGAGAGCTGGGGAAAGCGAAGATAGAGCGGCAGAGAAATTTATCTGAGTCTGGAGGCAGAGGTGAAGGTGATGAGTGGAAAGAAGGGAAAGCGGTTCTCGGGGTAAAGGAAATGGACCGCCAGCTAACCTGAACCTGAACCCCAACCCTATCCTGGCCTACGGAGTGCTGTCAGCTGCTGGGCGCCGTTTTAAGGCCACACGTAACAGCTCACTTCACCTTCCCAACAGCCCTGTGAGTAGGAAAGGGGGGCACAGAGAGGTGAAGAGACTTGCCCAAGGTCACACAGCCAATAGTGACAGAGCTGGGACTCCAGCCCAGGACGTCAGCCCCTGACCCCTCAGCTCTGTGGGGGGAGGGTGGGAGGCTTACAAGTGCCTGACCCTCCCTCCCCGTCCTTCCTGGCCGGAGGGACAGAGGGCAGGAACTGCTTTAGGGCCGAGTCGGGGGCTGGTGAGGGGGGCACCTGCCACCACATGGTCAAACTGGGCATCTCAGAGTGGCCATTCCTTAGAGCTAAAGTTTTATTTTTATTTTAAAATGAACAGGGACTGTCTATGTCATGGAACAGCAATATTTTGCAGCCTTTAAAGATAAAACAGAAGTCTTCCCAGACATGTTGACCTTCAGCGAGGGAACTTAGGGCCAAAGATGGCTTGGATGTGCCCCGAGCTTTCTCTGCTTCCGGCAGGGGTCCAGCGGAGTCACCGGGAGCTGTCCTAATTCAGGAGCCACCCGGTGGGTCAGGGCCTCTCCCAAGGCACCGTCGTGCCAGGCAGACCTGGCACGCAAACCAGGATTTTCTTTCTTCAAATATTCAGCAACTCCGTGCAGTGTCTTGAGGGCTTGGTGGGTGTCCGATGGGCCAAGAACGGGACACCAGGCCCGAGCCTGGGCAGCCAGCGTGTGGCTAGGTGGGGCAGGAGCACCTGCTCCCCATCCCTCTGACCACCCCTCACCAGTTGACCTTGTACCGGGGAGGGCTGTCTTCTCTTACTTGACAAACGGGTTTTCGAGACTCTGGGTGGAGTGGGGAGAAGGTAGTCTGACGGGGCCTTTGCACACCAGACCATCTCAAATCCAGTGCGTCGAGGACGGGGGGACCTCTGGGTGGCTGTGTGGCTCACTGAAACCAGGATGAGTTTCCTCATAACCCACCGCTGATACGGGTGGCAGGATATGCCTCGCCAAACTGCCACTTTGGCATACGGATGAGTTTGCGCTTAAGGTGCTTGAAAACATGTAAAGATAGGCTCCCTTGAGTCCGCTTCTTTCCTAAAAGCAGCAGATGAACGTCCCACGGGATGTGCCCTTCCTGTGGTAGGAAGAAGGACGCATTCCCATCAGCAGAGGTGAGAGCTTCTATGCGAACAGACCTTGTTAACATAACTCTGACCTCCCTCTCTCTTCCCATATACAGTAGTTGTGTTCACATTCACCTCTTTGCTCAACCAATTGCTTTAAATGCATGTAGGTGTTGCCCGTTCTTTGGGTCTTCCTTCCCTTATGAAGTCTCCCACGGCCCACGGAACTTGCATTAAATAAGTGCCTGTGGGGCGCCTGGGCGGCTCGGTCAGTTAAGCGTCTGCCTTCGGCTCAGGTCGTGATCCCAGGGTCCGGGGATGGAGCCCCGCATCGGGCTCCCTGCTCCGCGGGGAGTCTGCTTCTCCCTCTCCTCCCAGCTTGTGCTCGCTCGTGCTTTCTGTGGCTGTCTTTGTCTCTCTCTCTCTCTTTTTAAAGATTTTATTTATTTATTTGACAGAGTGAGAGAGCGCACAAGTAGGCAGAGTGGCAGGCAGAGGGAGAGGGAGAAGCAGACTCCCCACTGAGCAGGGAGCCCGATGCGGGACTCGATCCCAGGACCCTGAGATCACGACCTGAGCCGAAGGCAGACGCTTAACCGACTGAGCCGCCCAGGCGCCCCTCTCTCTCTTAAATAAATAAAATCTTTAAAAAAAAATTTTTTTTTTAATGACTGTGTGCTTTTCTCCTATTCTTCTGCCTTACAGCGCTGAATTCCGGGGCCCAGGTGGAGATCCTGAGGGCGAGAGAGAGTTCGGCTCCCCTACAGTTGCATGCCACCAGGCATGGATCCATGAGATGGACACTGGCCAGGGCCCTGGGGACTCCATGAGCCAGGGCTTACCTCTCTAGGGAGGTGCCCACTTGGAGGGTCTTTGGAGCAGCTACAGAAGGACCAGAGCTGCTTCAGGGACAAGAGGCTCAGCCCTGCCAGTGCTGAGCCGTCCAGCTGAGCGCTGTCTCCACCCTCAGCTCTGTCTGCGAGGTTGCCGGCCCCTCCTGGGCAGACACTGCACTTTGCTGTTCCTTGTGGTCCCCGTCACCTCTTCTGCAGACACCATGGGGGCTTCTTCAAAGAGTAGGACTGGCTCTTGTTTTCGTCTGTGGATCTCCACATGTGCCTTGTTCGTGGCTGGGGTTAATAAGCAAGGAATGACTTGAAGAGATGTGTTTGTTGACTGAATAAACAACTGTGCATTAGCCTGGTGATGGGTATTAAAGAGGGCACATTCTGCATGGAGCACTGGGTGTTATGAACAAACAATGAATCATGGAACACTACACCAAAACAAATTATGTAATATATGGTGATTAACATAACAATAAAAAAATTAAAAAAAAAAAACAACTGTGCATGAAAAGCGTGTGGCCCCATATCATTAGCTATTGCTGTGTGACAGATTTACCCAGGATGCTCAGAACAGGGCTGCTCGCTTCGTTGGAGCATGCAAGCAGAGAAGGTGGTGGAGAAAGAGTCCCACGAGACGCAAGCCAGTCCTGAAACCTAATCGTGGAAGTGAGACTCCATCGCTCTTGTATTCTGCTCGTTAGAAGCAAGTCACTAGCACCAGCCCCCACTCCAGGGGGAGGGATGGTGCAGGACGTGAACACCCCAGGGCAGCGTCACCGAGGGCCGCCCCACCCAGAGCCTACCTGCCGCCCAGCCCTGAGCAGTGGGGTGGAACTGACCGGCAGCTGCAGCAACAACAGATGCTCACCACGTGCTACTTACGTGTCCGCCCCAGGCCCAGGGCCTCACGTGAAATGCCTCCAACCACGGAGCCCCATACCCTTGCTGTCCTCCTCTATCATCTGATAACGCAGAGACTCGGGGGCGGCGGGTGACTTTCCCACGACGATTCACGAGGGACGGAGCCTGGTGCCAACCCCGATCGTCTTGGCTATACATGGGTTCAATCTTACTGCATCCTGATCTCAGCCTTTCTCAGCATTGAATGATTTACTCTAAGCGGGCTTCCTGGAGGAGGTGGTACCGGGTGCAATCGTGAAGGAGGGAAAAAGACTATAGCCTGATGACTTGGATGAAGGACGTTCTCACTGGAGAAATGCCAGATGCCAAGACTGGGCTCCCCGGACCTCAGCAGCAGGATTTCGGTGCTGGGATGAGGAGGCAAAAGCATGTCCTCGGGCTGCTAATTCCACTGCATGTTCTGGAAGCTTTACCGTATGAAACGTGCTTCTGCCCTAACATTCCTGACAACACCCTGTCGCCACCAGCCAGGGTTTACTCTTGGCAAAGGGACCCGCAGCCTGGGTTTATGGGCGACAGAACACCGAACCGTGCCCGAGCTACTGTGACAACACACCAAGGATCCTCTCGTCGTGGGCCTTCCCAGAGGCATCACCGCGAGGCCCGCTGCTGGCTGGGCTCCTCCGTACACAGGCATGAGCCCTACAAAGGCAAGACCAAGAATCACGCAAGGACGGGGACGAAAGACGCTAACCCCACAAGGGGCACTCCCCTTGGCCAGAGCGGCCTCGCCGCCGAAACTCTGCATTGTCACTTCCAGACACGTGAGTGCCGGCACCTGCCCACCGGCCCCAAATCAGCGAGTCACTCTCCCCGCTGCAGACCCTTCTTGCCACTGTTACACGTTAAAGGGTCTGCACGCGGCAGATGAACGAAGATCCCCTTAGAAGACAGACTGCTCTGGATCCACACGCAGGAACAATGAGACAGTGTTTGGAGTCAGGAAACCGTGAGGCTGATCTTGGCAGTGGTGGTCCCATCTAGAGGAGTTTTCTTCTGGGCTGCACAATTTGTGGGGCTCCGTGTGTGCGGCGGAGAGTCCTGGCTCGGAGCCTGCAGGACGTGAGAGGGGCTGAGCTCCCCGGAGCGGCTACAGGAGAGCACCACAGATGGCTGGCTGGAAGGCACAGCAATGTACCCTCTCAGGGTTCTGGAGACCGAAGTCCAAGATCAGTGTCCTGGGGCTGGTGAGGGGACACTCTGTTCCTTGCCCCCTGCGGCTTTGGGTGGCTGCCGGAAATCTCCGGCTGGTGGCTGCTTGGCTCTGATCTCTGTCCCTGTGGTCACATGGCCTCCCACATGTCGTGTGTGGTGTGCGTGTGTGTGTGTGTGTGTGTGTGTGTGTGTGTGTGAAACCGCCCTCTGCCTTTCTTTCAGAAGGACACTGAAAAGGCATTTAGGGCCCATCTGGATAATCCAGGACAATCTCCCCATCTCAAGATCCTTAACTTAATCACACCGGCAAGGCCCTTTTCCTCCTTATCAGGACACATTCATAGGTTCCAGAACTAGGACATGGGTCGCATGGCGGGGGCACAGTCCAGCCTCCCCAGACGGCGACTGCAGGGTGGAGGGCTGCCCTTGCTTGTGCCGCCAGGCTCGGGGCACCTCTGACCTCTGCCTCCCCACTCCAGGTGGGCACCTCAGGCCCCTCGACACCCACGGGGAGCAGGTGTGCATTGGAGGAGGTGAGGACACATGCTGGGGTCCACAGAGGACCCCAGAGAGCGCCCATCTCCTCCCTTCCTCCTGGCATACTCCGTGCGGCATCAAGACATCCACCGTGCCCAACCCCATCCACAACGAGCCAAGGCACAGAGAGTCTGGGGCTGCCTTCCCGGAGCGCTCCATTTTCGGCTGCCCGTGCATGGGAATCCAGCTTGGCACGCCGACCCCGAGGCTCAGTGTGAGTTTGAATCCTATCAGGACTGTGATTTCAGGGCCTTTGCATCCTGGGCCGGGTCCTGCTCTCCAGGCTGTGGTTCCTACAGTGGCCTGTGAAAGAGGGTCAGCCAGGGCCTGAGGATATGGCCACGAGGGGCGTGCCCTGCAAGGCTCAAGGTGACCGTCAGGACCGCTGCCCTGGCTCAGGCCACTCCCTCCCAGGCTGCTGCTTTCTCCTCCCCCAAAGCTGCTCGCCTGGGAGTTGTTCTTGTTTTTTAAGATTTTATTTATTTATTTATTTCAGACAGAGAGAGCATGAGCCGGGTGAGGGCTGGGGTAGAGGGAAAAGCAGATTCCCCTCTGAGCAGGGAGCCCGACGTGGGACTCGATCCCCAGACCCTGAGATCATGACCTGAGCCGAAGGCAGATGTTTAAACAACTGAGCCACCCGGGCGCCCCTGTCTGGGAATTGTTCCCACCCCAGCACACACTCCTGGGGGCCCATGGCGGGGATCAGAACCCCAAGATCCAGCTACCCTGACTGCCTCCTCCACAGCCGGCCCCGGACACTAGAGAAATGACATTGAAGGCAGGTAAGTCACAGGCGGCTGACACAGGCTCGTTGCCACTAATGGGACGGCCTCGTGGGGCTCAGTGACCCCCAGGCTGTGGTTTGGGAGGAAGGATGCTGCAGGAGCCCCTCGCCCACCCCGTGGAGCTCCTGGAGGCACCGGCTTGCCCAGAGGGCAGGGGCCTGGGTTCCCACGAGCTAGTTAGGGGCTGCCACCGTCACAGACACTGTCCCGCCTTTTCTCTTTACTGTCCTTGTCAGTGCCCTTAGGGCTGCTGTGGCGAAGCAGCACCAATCCGGGGGCTTAGAACAACAGACATTCACCGTCTCACAGCTCTGGAGGCCAGAAGCCCCAGATCAAGGCGGCCGCAGGACCGTGCGCCCTCTGAAACCTGTAGAGGAGAGTCCTTCGGCGCCTCTTCCAGCCTCTGGTGGCAGCCAGCGGTCCCTGGTGTCCCTTAGCGTGTAGCTGCCTCCCTCCCATCCCAGGCCCCCCCTTCACGTGCCTTCTCTCTGCATCGCTATCCGGCCTTCCTGTGGGCCGGCCCTCACTCACTGTGACCTCATCTGCAAAGACCCTATTTCCAAATGAGGTCACATTCACAGATACCAGGAGTTCAGCCTTCAACATACCCTCTTGGGGGGAAGGGTGAGCTCTGAGACAGAACCCCCACAGCCTGGCAGGCCCACAGCGTGGGTAAGACGGGAGCTTGCGGCTCATTCCTTGTGGGCTTGGAGCGCAGCCTGTGGTGGCTCCTGCGCTTAGGCATGAGCTCCTGGTTGTCAGCTCTGAGAAGCAGCACGAAAGCAAGGCGAGGATCCCACCGGGAAGGGAAGCAAGGTCTCAGCGGAGAAAACAAGGAAGCCACCTGAGCTGCTTTGGAGGATCCCAGTCTGTCCTTGGGGTTTCAGTCATTCGATTGCAAAGGCTAAAAATCACACCTTCCGATCCTCTTAGAACGTCACAGAAATGATCAGAAACACCAGCCTGAGATCTGGGGAGAGCAGTTGGGAACTGAGATCTAATCCCAAGGTCAAACCGTTCTCCACGGGGCTTTTGCGGTGCTGGAAAGACGTCCCACCACCGAAGCCTGGGTCTGTCTTCATTAAGTTTTAGGCTTCCTCCCTATTTCAATACAGCAGATCATTTTAATTGTGCAAACAATATCGACAACCCATACTTGGAGGATCACGGCTAGCACAGTGATCCCTTTTACTCGTAGGTCTGTATCACGAACGAGGCTTGTGGGAAAAAAGCAGGAAACCAATTTAGACCAACAGCATGACCAGTACTTTGTAAGAGGGGCGCCTGGGTGGCTCAGTCGGTGAAGCATCTGCCTTCAGCTCAGGTCATGATCTCAGGGTCCTGGGATCAAGCCCCGCTTCGGGCTCCCTGCTCAGCATGGAGTCTGCTTCTCCCTCTGCCACTCCCCTGGCTTGTGTTCTCTCTATCTGTCAAATACATAAAAAAAAATTTTTTTTTTAATAAAAAGAACTTTGTAAAAAGCACAAACTCCCTCCCACCACAATACACACCACACAAAATACAGAGAAAGGATTTTTTTTTTTTAACGTACCAAAGTCTGAACAGTGGTTCTCTAGGAAGTGGGAATATAGGATGACTTCTTTCCCTTTCCTTTTTATAGGAATTTTGACCTGCAGCGTGGCAGGAGTCCCTGAGGCTTGTCCTACAGCACTGAGCAAATATAATCCCTCTCTTGAGTCTGGGACTGTGAGCTTTTTGAAAGCACCCTGTCTCCTTTGGATGAACAAGTGGGGTTTCTCCTTGTTTTTGTTGATTGTTTTGTTTGGTTTTGGAGGGTTTTTTGGTGCCAGTTTACCGTGGGAGGGGAGCAACTAGACTAACTTTCCCAAGGGCATACCTTAAAGTTTCCAAGATACTTGAGTCTCAGGGTCAGCAAATGCTTATCTAGGATTATTTGCCTGGTGATCCAAGTGGCTCTTTGAAAAGCCTTCCCCCCGCCCCCGTGTCAACAGTAACTCTTAGTTAAGATGTAAATTATTAACACGTTCTTATAGAAGGAGATGGGAGTGCGATGTCACCATGTCACAGTCGCCTACACCATCTTATTTTGTACTTGCTCAATACACTTACAAAGCATAAAGGCTCTAAATGTCAGGGGAACCAGGAAATCTCTTGTTTGCTTTGCAGCTTTACAGATTAGAAAGTAAATGGAATGGATCGTATTTCAAAGAGTTTTCTTAACACCTATTGTCTGCTTGCCCAAGGAGTCCCGCCGGTTTGGGAAGAAAGGTTATTTCTGAGAATTGAAAAATCTGGCAGCTGCTTGGGTGCCAAGCTTTTCCCAAAGCCCCCTTACTGCCCCTTGGTGACTTTATAGAACTCATTTTCCTTTAAGGAGGGCTGTCGCCTCCACAGTATGTGCGCTAATAATCAACCAGGGTCAAGTGTCATGGGAGTGGGACAGAGTAGTCCACACACGTCATTGCCCTTCTCCGGTTGCTAGGCAGCACTTCCTTCACCAGAGATGGACAAAACAGGTTGGAGGAGATACCAGAAGAGAAGGCTTTTCCAGGTCAGCCCCCCCCCCCCCCCGCCGCCTGCTGGAAAGGGACAAGACAGAAGAGCCTCTCCCGAGGCCACCCACTCAAGAGGCAGCGTTGTTTCCTTTCCTCCAGAGCCCTGCCTTCGGTGGAATGGATCTGGACGCACCTGGGCGCATGGGTGTGTGTTACCAAGTGCGCTCCCTCGGGGCACTCTGCCTGCCTGCTGTCTGTCTCATCAGCAGCCTCGCCTCATTACCGCAAGACCGCCCCAGCGCCACGTGTGGGGGCTCCTGGGCTCCGTGTGTTTACTGGATACCAATGTGGGAAGTGTCGCTCGGCCAAGGGGAGGCTCGCGGTCCCCAGGTTCAGTGACTGCAGGTTTCATATTGTCAGCTGTTGGCAGCAGCTGTCAGCAGGGTGGGATGCTCCTGCAGCCCCCTCTGGAGGCTTCTGCAGTCAATTCATTCATTGTCTCCAAGAGCCCCCTGAGCAGTGGGCGGTACGGAAGTTCTCAGTGGGGTCTAGGGCTGGTTGTAGACACCTGCTCGGCTGTGCACTCGCTCTAGCCTTGGGCATCCAGTCTTTCTGAGCCCACTGACTCTTCCTTTAAAAAGTGGATATTTCTCCCAGGAATCAGCCCAACAGAAATGCTTGCACAAAGATATACATGTACATGGGGCGCCTTGGTGGCTCAGTTGGTTAAGCGACTGCCTTCGGCTCAGGTCATGATCCTGGAGTCCCGGGAGTGAGTCCCGCATCGGGCTCCCTGCCCAGCGGGGAGTCTGCTTCTCCCTCTGGCCCTCCCCCCTCTCATGTGCTTTCTCTCTCTCATTCTCTCTCTCTCTCAAATAAATAAATAAAATCTTTTAAAAAAAGATATACAGGGCGCCTGGGTGGCTCAGTTGGTTAAGCGACTGCCTTCGGCTCAGGTCATGATCCTGGAGTCCCAGGATCGAGTCCCACATCGGGCTCCCTGCTCAGCAGGGGGTCTGCTTCTCCCTCTGACCCTCTTCCCTCTCGTGCTCTCTATCTCTCATTCTTTCTCTCTCAAATAAATAAATAAAATCTTTAAAAAAAAAATAAAAATAAAAAAAAATAAAAAAAGATATACATGTACGTGATCACACTGTTTGTGATAGCAACAGTAACAACAAGAGACGAGGTGAAGGCCATTAATAGAGGAATAATGTTATTTTAGCATCTCCGTATAAGGAAATACCACACAGGCACTAACAAGAACAGGGGAGATCTATGTGTGTGGTTGTGGAAGAAGTGTCCTTGATGTTTTACCCAGAGGATCAAATTGGTGAAGGATAAGCACCTTACAAAACTCTGTGTGGATAGACACCTATCTTGTCTATTTATGTAATGTATACACTGCTAGCATTTATATGAGTTTGAAACACTAACCTATAAACAGTGGAAAACTAATACTTACTTCAGTGGGATTCCTGTTGTGTCCCCTTTGGGAACAGTCCTCCTTTGGGAACCAGGACCTCTAAACCCATGGAGCTCACAGTGGTGGGGTCGGCATACACAAATTCCCTGAGTGGGTCGCTGGGTGAAATGGTAAGTAGGGACCCTCCTGGTTTCCATCCCTTGGTTTCTAGACTCATGCTTTCTATCTATTATAGACTCAATACCATATAAAGGCCACTGATGAGGGCGCCTGGGTGGCTCAGTCGTTAGGCGTCTGCCTTTGGCTCAGGTCGTGATCCCGGGGTCCTGGGATCCAGCCCCGCATCAGGCTCCCTGCTCTGTGGGAAGCCTGCTTCTCCCTCTCCCACTCCCCCTGCTTGTGTTCTTGCTCTCATTATCTCTCTCTCTCTCAAATAAATAAAAT
This sequence comes from Callorhinus ursinus, assembly GCF_003265705.2. Taxonomy (NCBI): domain Eukaryota; kingdom Metazoa; phylum Chordata; class Mammalia; order Carnivora; family Otariidae; genus Callorhinus; species Callorhinus ursinus. The sequence goes on along the minus strand of NW_027397137.1, from coordinate 3,098,387 downwards.
CTTTAAAAAAAAAAAAAAAAAGGGCCACTGATGTGGAGTGTCTGACGGTGCTCTGGAGGATGGTGCACCCTCCTCATGAGATGTCGCCTCCAAACTGGCCTTCAGCAGGCTTCTATTCCTGGAAGGCTGGGTACTCAGCAGCAGCAGGTAACTATACAGGTCTCAGTAAAAAGCATAGCTCCCTCTCCTCACCCCATGGCTCCCACACTCACGCGCCCTCTGTGCTGGTAATAGAGACCGGCTAGCCACAGCTGGTCATGTAGTTTTGTCTACCTGACCGTGTAGCACCTCTTCATGGGGGTTGTTCTCTGAGTCGTGGTAGTCTGGTCCAGCATGGGAGAAGCTGGAAGTCACCACCCTGTCCTAACAACAATTAAATAGCAGAAGAAATTGAAAAACCAATGGTTCTTCTTAGATCTGTAAGAGAAGTGAGGTCACAGGGCAAACCACTGCCCCCCACCCCCGCAAAGTGGAGGCACCTACAGGCAAATATGGAGAACCACAACTTGCTGGGGCTGGGGCCAGGGCAGGGAAACCTGGACTATAATTCACAAGTTGCTGGAGGCTAAACGTAGACAAACCTGAGAGATTAAAATCTCAAGGGGACCCAGTCATGGGGCGGGGGGCTCCTGCACTTTGGTGAGTTTTACCTCCTAGAACTCTTGGTGGTAGAGGAAAATCCCCTCATGCTTTTGGCGGGGTGAGGGGTAAAGGAACTGTCTTGAAATACAGCAGAGCATTCTTAACAAGCCTCCCTCAGAAAAAACTATTAACCAGAGCTTAACCATCGAGGGATTTATCAGCCTAACTGACCCATGGGAAGGAAAATACCCAACTCAGCCCCTCTAGCTATCCTCTCTCATGGGAGGGGGGGAGACTGAGAAACTCTTGAGAAGGCACAGGCTCACTGGAAGCCTGAGCCCTGATCGTAGGACTACAGGACGCATCCCCCCTCCCCCACCCCACCCCGCAACACCTCACCACCGCGGTACTAAAGGTTATTTACAGCAGTTCTTTCTACCCAGGGCATCATGTCTGCCTATCGAGAAAAAAATCACAAGGCAAAAGGCTAAAGAACACATTTGCAGACAGAGCACACAACAGAGCCAGACACGACCGACATGTTGGAATTATCAGGCTGGGAATTCAGAACAACTCTGACTAATATGCCAGAGGCTCTGTTGGGTAAAACAGACAGTGTGCAAGAACAGATGGGCAAACGTAGAGAGATGGAAATCCTAAGAAAGCACCAGAAAGAAATGCTAGAGACAAAAAACACTGTAACAGAAATGAAGAATGGCTTTGATGGGCTTCTTAGTGGACTGGACATGGCTGAGAAAGCATCTCTGAGCTGGAAGATATATCAACAGAAACCTGCAAAACTGCAACACAAAGGGAACAAAGACAAAAAACCAGAGCAGAACACCCAAGGACTGTGGGACGACACGGAAGGTATGACCTCTGTGAGGTGGGAACAGCAGAGGAGAAGCGAGAGAGAAAGCAGCAGAAGACGTACCTGAAGCAATAATGACCAAAAATCCCCTAAACTACCGTCAGACACCAAACCACCACCCCAGGAGGCTCAGAGAACACCAAGCAGCGTAAGTGCAAAAATCAACTACATCATTTCCAAACTGCAGAAAATCAGAGATAAAGAAAAAAATCCTGAATGAAGCCAAAGGAAAAAACCACCTACCTACACAGGACCACAGACAAGAATTACACCAGCTTCTCCTCAGAGAGGAGAGCAAAATATTTAAAGTGTTGAGAAGACAAAACCTGTCACCCAAGAATCTTATACCCTGCAAAATTATCCTTCAAAAGTGTAGGGAAAATAAAGACTTTCTGAGACAAATAAGTATTGAGGGAAATTTTTGCCAGTAAACCTGCTTTGCAAGAAGGTCCTTAGAGAAAAGGAAAGTAATATAGGTCAGAAACTTTGATCCATATAAAGTAAGGAAGCAAAATGAAGAAGGAGTAAGTGGAGGTAAAATAATAACTTATTTTTCTTATTTTTAATTGATTTGGCATAATGGTTTGTTCAAAATGATAATACCAACAATATATTTGATTATGGGGCACCTGGGTGGCTCAGATGGTTAGGCGTCTGCCTTCAGCTCAGGTCATGATCCCAGAGTCCTGGGATCGAATCCCGCATCGGGCTCCCTGCTCAGTGGGGAGCCTGCTTCTCCCTCTGCTTCTCTCTCTCTCTCTCTCTCTCTCTCTCTGTCTCTCATGAATAAATAAATAAAATCTTTAAAAATATATATATATTTGATTATGCTTATGCATGTATTATATACATAAACATAAACATACACATCATGCTTATATACATATGTAGTATATAAGCATATATAGAAACACATTTATATGAAATAATTAACTATGGTTTTATATTTATTTTTTTAAAGTAAATCCTGACTTCATTTATTTATTTATTTTTTAAAAGATTTTATCCATTTATTTGACAGAGATAGAGAGAGAGCACGCGCACAAGTAGGCAGAGAGGCAGGCAGAGGGAGCGGAAGAAGCAGGCTCTCTGCTGAGCAGGGAGCCCGATGCGGGACTCGATCCCAGGACCCTGGGATCATGACCTGAGCCGAAGGCAGCTGCTTAACCGACTGAGCCACCCAGGCACCCTATGGTTTTATATTTAAAGTGGGATTTCTGGTAGATAGCAGATAGTTGGTCTTGCTTTTTTTTATCCAATTTAAAAATCTCTGTCTTTTGATTTTGATGTTTAGACCTTTTACATTTAATGGAAGTTGTTGATATACTGAGGTATAAAATACCATCTTGCTGGTTGTGTTCTATTTGTGCCATCCGTTCTTTTTTCTCTTTCTCTTCTTTTCAGGTTTAGTATTTTTAATTATCCCATGTCATCTCTACTTTTGGCCTCATCGGTTACACATCTTTTCAAAGTGGATTGGTCGAGAGTTTATAATTTACACCTTTAATAGAACACGATCTACCCCCAAATGCTATTATGCCGTTCCTCTGCAGTGTCGGGACTCTACAGCGGTGTACTTCCATGTCACATCGTCTGAGGGGGTGTTGTCTCCTTTACCTCCTCACATGTGAAGAACCCCCAGTGCATTGTGATGGTGTCTGCTCTAGACAGTCGATTATCTTGTAAAGCTTTTTATATTGAGCTTCTTTCTAGAATCATTTCTAGAGACATTTTTCTCCTTGTGTACGTCAGGTTTCTCTCTGCTCTCCCAATCAGTGGCTTGAAGAAATTTTCTTAATATTTCTGGTAGTGCATGTCTGTGGTTGGTTAATCTCTCCCAGTTTTTGTTCATCTGAGCGAGTGTTTATTTCACTTTAATTTTTACTTATTTTTTTTTAAGATTTTATTTATTTGAGAGAGAAAGAGAATGAGCAAGAGAGACAAGCTTGGGGGGTGGGTGAGAGGCAGAGGGGGAAGCAGGTTCCCTGCTGAGCAAGGAGCCCAATGCAGGGCTCGATCCCAAGACCCTGGGATCATGACCTGAGCCGAAGACAGACGCTTAATGGACTGAGTCACCCAAGTGCCCCTCACTTTAATTTTTAAAGATACTTTCTTAAAACCTTCATAGGGTTGACAGATTTTTTTTTTTTTAGTATCTTAAAGATATCTTTCCATTGTCTTTTGAATTGTATGCTTTCTAATTAGACTCTGAAGAAATTCTCATCTTTGTTATATATGGAGCATGTCTTTTTCATGCAGATGCCTTCAAGATTTCCTCTTCTCTTTTGGTTTTATAGTCGGACTTTAATGATGTATCCAGGTCATTATTTTTTGTAGGAGTCAGGGGCTGATTTATCCTACTTGAGGTGCTCTGAGCTTCTTGGATCTATCATTTTATGCCTTTCATTATTTTTAGAAAGTTCATAAATTTTAAGAAATTAAATATTTCTTCTCTCTTATTCTCTTTCTCCTGTTTTTCTGGGACCTTAATTACATTCATTAGTGATGATTTAATATTGTCCTAGAGTTCTTTGATGTTTTATTCTTGTTTTTCCCTCTACTATTTTTCTCCTTGAGTTTTAATATGGACTATATCTATTTACTTATCTTGAAATTTAATGATTCCACACTTGGCTGTGTCAAGTCTACTGATGAGCCCATTGAAAGAATTTATTTTTGATATTGTATTTTGATTTTTACATAATCTTTTTGACTCTCTCTGCTGAAATTCTCCATCTGTTCATACATGTAGTCCATGTTTTACCCTTGATTATTTAACTTATTAATCTTAGTTATTTTATTTGTTTATTTATTTGAAGACTTACATCCCCCACATGATTCAATGCTTTAATCCATTCTGAATGTAACTGTTATTCTAAATTTAACATTTATCATTCCTATGCTTTTATTTATGAATTTACCACACATGTCCCCCCAATCATTTAGCACATCTTTTAACTTCTCTTACATATTTGCTACTTTTTAAACTCTTTTTGGGGCATTCAGGATATTTTCTTGGGATCTGCCTTCTGATTTCTCTAATTCTCTCTTCTGCTATGTCTAATGTTCTCTTTAAGTTTTCAACTAAATTTTTAATTTTTATTACTTGACTTTTTTTTATTTCTAGGAGTTTTCTTTGTTTCCCTCAAGTCTGTTTGTTTCTTCTATTTTAATAGATTCTCACTCTGTTCTCATATTTATAGTTCTTTTATTTCTTTAAACATATTAACTTGGTGTTTTTCTTTTATAGAAATGCTGTACATTACATTCCCCAACTCATTTGTCTTATAACTGGAAGTTTGTAACTTTTGACCACCTTCACCCATTTCACCCACCCCCTGCCCCCACCTCTGGAATTATTATTATTATTATTATTATTATTATTATTATTATTTTGATTCCATATATAAGTGAGATCCTACAGTACAGTTGACCCTTGAACAACGTGAGTTTGAATTGCATGGATTTTTTTTTTAAAAGTACAGTACTGTAAATGTATTTTCTCTTCCTTATAGTTTTTAAATAACACTTTCTTTTCTCTAGCTTACTTTATTGTATGACTACAAATATAATACATGAACATACAACATAAGTGTTAATTGACTATTCATGTTATCAGTAATGATTCTGGTCATTAGTAGGCTATTAGTAGTTAAGCTTTTGGGGAGTAAAAAGTTATATGTGAATTTAAAATTTATATGTGAATTGCAGGGGGTCAGTGCCCCTAACCCCCACATTGTTCAAGGGTCAACTGTATTCACCTTTCTCTAACTTACTTCACTCATCATAGTTATTTTACTGTTTCTGTCTGATAGCTCTAACATCTGGGTCATTTTTGAGTCGAGTTTTGTTGAGCTTTGAGTCCAGCTTTGTCCCTTGACAATAGATTGATCTTTTTTCCTTGCTTTTTTGTATGTCTTCTAATTTTTTATTGAATATCAGATATCATGTATTAATTGAAATGGACATAAACAGTGTTTCCTCTGGGAAATGGGTAAGTCTCTTCTGGCAGGTCATCATTGTGTTAGGGGAAGTTTGGATCAACCTGCTCAGATGTTGACCTTGGTTTGGGTTTTGCTGTTTTTGTGATGACCTTCAAGGTACCTAAGACTTTGGATTCCTTTGTGGTGGGTTTCCAGGCATGAACTTCAGGCCAGGGCTAGAGGCACAGTACTTTTGCTCTGCCTTAAGTTTTCAGCTCTCTCTGTGTGCCTGGTACATGGAGGGGACCTCTACACAGGCCTGCCTCCCCCCAGGGATTGCCATTGCTCCTGCAGCTGTACCAGCCAGGCTGAGCTGGGGCCAGGAGGGCTCCATTGTCCTATCCCAGGGTCAGTCTTGAGCAGGCCCTATGTGCCTGGATCTTGGAGGGTGAAGCTTTCTCACTTCCTGAGAAAGGGAATGGCCAGACTTCCTGGCAATGGCCAGACTCCACTTTGTAGTTGGGGTGGGTCTGCGTGAGCTTTCTCTGCCCTCCCTGTTGTAGCGCTCCAATTCCCATCCCCTGTTCAGGGCAGGCAGTTTTTCCTCTGCCCTTCCCCAACGACAAATGAGCCTCAGGTGGTGGATGTGGGGAGGACACCTTCCCCCTGCACCCTCCAAGAACCGCCCACCTCCAGCTGAGCAGTTGGAGAGAGGGCTCTTTGAGGAGGGGCTGCTCTGCTTATGGTTGCCTATGTCTTCAAGAAAAGAACTTCAAAATACATGAAGATAAACCAGAGGGACAAGCTGTATCAGGAAAGCACGGTTTATTTGGCTCACACAGGGTGGGTTCCCTGCTGGAGACAGAGGACCCTGGAAACCAGGGCCTCCCAGAGGAGACACAGAGGGATCCAGATCATCCTGCTACATCCTTGCCACAGGCTTCAGAGGGTCCGTTGGGCATGTTCTTCATCGGCCCTGTGCAGAACCTGGAGGCCACTGAAGACTTGTTCCAGGAGGGGAGCAGGTGTGGCCCCCTGTGCCCTGGGAGCAGCTGGGTGGGAGGCTCATGGCCAGAAGCAGGACGGGGTGCTACAGGAGATGGGTCTGCAGAGCAGGGTGGGGCAGGAGGGCTGGCAGCCCCCAGAGGACTGGCAGGAGGGGGCCATGAGCACGAGGGGCTTGTAGCTCACGGGCAGGCAAACCGAGGACTGGCAGGAGGGGACCACGTACACGGCAGGCTTGCAGCTCACGGGCACGGACACGGTGGGCTGGCAGCTCATGGGCACATAGCAGGATGCCTGGCAGGGGCTGGGGGTGCAGCAGGACGCCTGGCAGCCCGTGGAGCAGCTGGTGGAGCACATGGTGGCGCGGGGCTGGAGTGGAGTCAGGGAGGAGGGCGGTGATGTCTGGAGGCTCCTTCCCCGGGCGGCCTTTATACCCGAGCTGTAGGCGTCCTGGCAACACAGAAGCACAACTGTTGACTTCCTCATAGTTGTTTCCACCATGTTTCCCCCAACATCTTGTGGGACGCACTCTTCTGTGTTATGCTCCACTATAATACATTTAGCTTAGAGGCCAATTTCTTCTTCTGTAAACAGGATCTTCTGGTTTGCCTGTGCGTGGGGTTCGTGCTATTTCTCCAGGCAGTAATGTGCACACAACACCACGCTCCACTCAGTACCGCGTCCCTTATTCCTTTTTGTCTCATGCCTGTCAGTGGTGACTTTGAGGCAGTGATGCATTCTGAGCTTTTATTTTGCACAGGAAAACATTAAACTAGGGATCTGTAAACTGGGAAGCAGGGAAGTCTGTGGGACAAATCTGGCCTGCTCCTTGTTTTGTAAATAAAGTTTTATTAGAAACAGCCATGCTCATTTGCTTACGCATTGTCTAGGGCTTGCACTATAATGCAGAGTGGTTATGAGAGAGACCATGCCCCTGCAAAGCCTGAAATATTTACTATCTTCCCTTTATAGAAAGGTGACCAACTTCTGCCACCTAGTAATCTATACAATAATTGATTTGTTCATGCAACAGATATATATTGTGTGCTGGCTACAGAGACGTCCTAGCCTCATGAGCCTTGTGGGACAATGAATAAACAAGAGGATGAAAGTTAATGCATGAAATGACTCCAGAGCGGTCTGAGTCCCGGAAAGGAAAACAGGTTCAGCACGTAGAGAGGAATAGGCGTGCTGGCGAGTGGTTTGGGGACCTCTGTGTGGAGGCGATGCTGAGCTGGCATGTGGGTGACGTGGATGGGGCAGAGGTGGTGTTCCAAGCAGAAGCAGCCGTGGGGGCATGAGGACACTGCTGCAGAAATGGGCGCGTTCCTGGAACAGTGGGAAATCCTGCAGTGTGGGTGCTGGGCTGCCGGTGCAGGTGGACAAGTGCAGACCACACAGCTTGAGTCCAGGCATCATAGTCCCGGGCCGATAGAATAAGAAAGACTGTCAATATGACAGACACATCAGTAGGAATTACCCAATCTGAAAAAAAGAACAGAACTGAGAATCATGAAGACGGTCTATGGACAATATCAGGAAGTCTAACCATAAGCAATTTTAACCCAAGAAGGAGAAGAGAATGATATTGAAGTGTAACAAATGGACAAAATGCCCAGTTTTTTTTAAGTAGACTCCATGCGCAACGTGGAGCCCAATTCAGGGCTTGAACTCACTACCCTGAGATCAAGACCTGAGCTGAGATCAAGAGTCAGATGCCCAACCGACTGAGCCACCCAGGCACCCCCCCAGATTTGTTTTTTTAAATTCTAACTTACCGACCCAAGAGTCTCGGAAAACCCCTAAAGCCCCAGCATAATTTGGCACAATGGTAAAGACCACAGACTCCAGAGTGAAACTGAGCAGCTTCAAATTCCTGCTTCTTCACCCCAGTGGTGAGAGCGCACAAACATCATGGAATCTAACTGCGCCTCCATGTAAGTGGGGTATCACCTACCCCTTGGATGGCGGCAAGGATTGGTGACTAGTCAGCGAGGAGCTGATCCAGGTAAAAGGCTTAGCATGGTGCCCGGCACAAAGCTGGGACTGGTTGACATGGTGGATGACATGGCCACAGCTGTCCCCAATGAGGAGCCCAGCTGCTTGGCTCTGGTCCATTGGGAAGACCTTCTGGATCACAGAGTTTACAAATCAAAACGGGGGACCCCTGGTCTGGCGAGAAGATTAGTGCTTATGTGGACAGAGGACAGGGTATGTAAGCTTGGGGAGGACCTTGAACATCCTGATGTGGGGTCTCCTATCCCCAGCTGATGCTCCTTCACCATCCAACCTGGGCTCTGAGTCCAGAAATCACAGGGCTGCTGGGTCACACTGAGCCTCCAGCTGTTGCAGTTTCCTGAACTTCCCCCAGAAACTCCAGGAAGAGACGCACAGAGGAGGAGGAGGAGGAAAACAATCAGGCAACCAGGAGGAAGGCACCTGTGTGGCTTGTTGCCAGGATGCCACAGCCCGGGTATAAAGGCTGCCTGGGGAAGGAGCCTCCAGACCAGCCCTGTCCTCCACCCTGACTCCACTCCAGCCCCACACCGCCATGTACTTCACCAGCTGCTCCACGGGCTGCCAGCAGGCCAGCTGCACCCCCAGCCCCTGCCAGACGTCCTGCGGCGTGCCCAGCTCCTGCCAGACATCCTGCTGCGTGCCCAGCCCCTGCCAGACGTCCTGCTGCATGCCCAGCCCGTGCCAGACGTCCTGCTGCATGCCCAGCTCCTTCCAGGTGACCTGCTGCACCCCCAGCCCCTGCCAGACGTCCTGCTGCGTGCCCGTGACCTGCAAGCCTGCTGTGTGCCTGCCCATGACCTGCAAGCCTGCTGTGTGCCTGCCCATGAGCTGCAAGCCAGTTGTGTGCCTGCCCGTGAGCTACAAGCCCATTGTGTATGTGGCTCCCTCCTGCCAGTCCTCTGGGGGCTGCCAGCCCTCCTGCCCCACCCTGGTCTGCAGGCCTGCCCCCTGCGGCACCTCTAACTGCTGCTGAGCCCATGGCTTCCTAGGACCCCTCCTCCGTGCGGTCAGAAGTGGCTGCTCTCCGAACTCCTACCAGGCAGCCCAGACATCATCCACTTCAGACCTTCTGGACCCGACTGACCATCTTACAGCTAACCAGGTGGAGAGAGTCGCCCCTAGTGTCCCTGGCCCTGACCTGGGCCATTCACCCAGCACCCACCTGGCTGGTGCGGAGTGCCCAGGCTCTGCAGCCACCCACACAAAAGTCTATTAAATCCCAGAGTGCATTAGAAGTCCACCCGAGTGTGTGCGGTGTCTCTCCCTTAGTGCCTTTCCCTAAACTGCTTCCTCCAGGGGGAGCTCCCAGAATCCAGGAAATCTCCCTCTGCAGAGAAGCCACAGGTTACCAGATGGCCGTTCACAGGGCGCTGACCACTCAGAGGTGGCCTCTTGGGCGTGTGGGCGCTCCTAGCTCAGCCTGATGGGCCCCAGGGCTTCCTTTGTCCCACTTTGTCCCTTGAACCAGTGAGGTTATTTCTTACTCTGCTGGGTGGCACTGAGGGCGAATCCCTAACTTTCTGATCTGACCCTTTTTAGGTAAAAAAGTCTCCTGCTCAGCAATTAATATGCGGAGCCAACCTGGTCTAAAAATTAGAAGTGTACTCTTCCTAGAAGAGTATACCTCCTCCTCCCATTTGGGGGGACAGGGCTTTGTGGGTAACTTCCGTGGCCCCAGAGATGTCCACTTCCTCATCCCCACAACTGGTGGATACAGCCCTACAGGCGAGGTGGCTTCCCAGATGGGGTGAACTGAGGGTCTTGCAATGGGAGCCGTCCTGGATTGGCCGGGTGGGCTCGCGTCATCCCAGGGATTTGGGAGAAGGGAGAGGAAGGGCTGCCACGGAAGAGGAGGCCGTGGGAAGCGGGACACCGTACTGCGGGTTTGGAGCACCATCCCCTCCGACTCATTCTCTCCTTGGGCAACGGTAGCCCGCTGACCGTGTAGACGCCTCATCTATGAGCAGTTCAACTGACCGTGTAGATGCCCCACGGAGCAGGTGGCGCCGCTGGCGGCTGGGAGGGACAGTGAGCAGGTTGGGCGGACGCTCCGGGAGGACCCAGCCTGGCCACAGCTTGGTTTTAGCCCCTGAGGCCTGCTTCAGACTCTGGCCTCCGAGCCGTCAGAGTCCGCGGGTGCTGCTGCAGCCACCGAGTGTGCGGTCTGTCTCCGTGGCCACGGCACAGACCCAGCCTCTGCCGCACAGCCCCGGACGGCCGCCCTCCTGTGTGCTCCTGCGGGGAGCCTGCACTGTTCCGGGCCGGGAAACCAGACCTGCCCCTGACAGCGCGGCCTTAGCCCCTGTGGTGTGGCCATGGGCCACCCAAGAGCAAGGGCGCTGGGGCCGCCCCGGAGATGGGCGGGAGGCACACAGAGAGGGCACGCTCATCAGCACAAGGGAGCCGAGGCACACCAGGGTGCCAGGGGGGAGCTGCGTGAGAACCAAGAAATAGTCTAAGAGGAGCGCCTTCGAGGGGGTCCTCCCTGCAGCAGGACCACATATCCACGTATCTGGAAACATCCATTATTGTGAGGTCACGGGTTATAAGGATGGGAAATTCAGGAGGGACTCTCGGAGCACCTCCTATGCGCGGGTCTTCCTCATGCTTGGTCCCATGCAGACCCCACCGCCGGCCACCGGTCTCACCATCACGGGTGTCCAGCCACTGCGCGTCACGTCCTGGCCTTGCAGACACCCTCCCTCCAGGCACCCCCGCGGCCATGGCACCAACCACCAGACAGTGGGGGAGGCCTGCCCCGTCTCCTCAGTGATGCCTCTGAGGGCTGTGACCATCCCAGTCTCAGGCATGATGGGTGACGGGGCGTCCGGGTCCGGGGGCTGCCCACAGAAGGGCTCACTGAGATCCGACAACTTAACATTGTCGCTGCATTGTGAACACGCGTTAAAGAAGCTTCCCAAAGTAAAGACACCCGTCACCTCTGACTTCACCATCTCCACTGCTGGGCAATGGTGGCCGGCTGACCGTGTAGACGCCCAGCTGGAGCAGTCCAGCTGACTGCATAGACTGCTCCTGTCTGTGAGCAGTCTGGCTGACCGTGTAGACACCCGGCCTGGAGCAGTCCAGCTGACTGTGTAGACACCCTGTCTGTGAGCAGTCTGGCTGACTGCGTAGACACCCTGTCTGTGAGCAGTCTGGCTGGCTGCGTAGACACCCGACTGTGAGCAGTCTGGCTGACCGTGTAGACACCCAGCCTGGAGCAGTCCAGCTGACAGCATAGACACCCTGTCTATGAGCAGTCTGACTGACTGCGTAGACACCTGACTGTGAGCAGTCTGGCTGACTGCGTAGACACCCTGTCTGTGAGCAGTCTGGCTGACTGCGTAAACACCTGACTGTGAGCAGTCTGGCTGACCGTGTAGACGCCCGGCCTGGAGCAGTGTGGCTGACTGTGTAGACACCCTGTCTGTGAGCAGCCTGGCTGACCATGTAGATGCCCGACTGTGAGCAGTCCTACTGACTGTGTAGACACCCCATCTGTGAGCCATCTGACTGACTGTGTCGATGCCGAGTCTGTGAGCAATCTGGCTGGTTGCATAGACGCCCCAGCCTGGAGCAGTCCTGCTGACTGTGTAGACATCCCATCTGTGAGCAGTCTGACTGACTGTGTAGATGCCCAGTCTGTGAGCAGTCCAGATGACCATGCAGATGCCCCATCTCTGAGCACTCCTGCTGACCATGTAGATGGCCCATCTGTGAGCAACCTGGCTGACCATGTAGATGGCCCATCTGCGAGCAGTCTGGCTGATTGTGTAGACACCCCGTCTGTGAGCAGTCCAGCTGACCATGTAGACACCCTGGCTGCAGGGTGACCGGCTGACTGTGTCTTAAGCAGCTGTGACCAACTTTCCTGCAGGAACCATGAGAAGGTCCTGGATGTGTTCGTGCCGCGGGGCCAGAGCAGGGGTGCATCCTGCAGGGACTGCCCCCCGGCCCTCCCATGCACTATTTTGGCAACACTGTGGTTTGCTGGTTTCCATGTGAGTCAACATCCCTGTACTTCACTCTTTTTGGTTACGGATGAGGTGGAATCTTCCTCCAGGTCTCTAACTCTGTGCCGTGAAGAATCCACTGAGGTCTCTGTATCTATGCAGATGGTCATGTTTTTCTTAAAATTTGAAAGAACAAGTAATGGGCATAGATTTTGGATAAATTCAGGCAACTGAGGGATTTAAGAGTCAAGGCGGGTTTACAACCCAGCCCCTTTCTCTTTAAAGGCCCACTTAGGGTTTTTGCTCTGTCTCCTCTTCCCTGGGGTAGAGCTAACTTGGGGTAGGGGTGAAGTCAGCCTCTGTGAGGAGATACCTTCTATTCCTCCCTCCACCTGCTGGGCCTTTGCTGCTCTGCTCCTGTGGGCTTCTTCCGTCTGTTCCTGGCACAAGGGATCAGTAGGGAGCCTGATGCTGACCTGGCTGGTCTGACTGGTGGCCACTTGATCCTCTAGTGCTAGAGGTTCACTGAGACTGCAGGCTCATCCTCTTCCACTGTCCTGAGGATTTGTCAACAAGGCATCTTTTTGCTCCCTGTCTCCTCAATCAGGCCTTGAGATCTTGAGTAGAGTGAATGATGTCTGAACTGACCCCTGCACCCCTCTTGGGGTCTACAGGGATTTGCTGGTGCTGCAGAGCATCAGCCCCTGTGCCCAGACCAGCATGCATGCAGGACCACACAGGTCCTCTGTGTGGACACCTCTCTCCAAGGGAGTCAGCACGGTGCTAGGTACTGGACCCTCCAGTGCCCACCAGTTAGGATCGTGCTGCTCCCCAGCTCTTTAACCTGCATGGGCAGGGGGCCAGGCGTGGGCTGGAGCTCTAAGCCTTGTGCAACCGCTCTCACCTCCCGGGCCCAGGCTTGGAGGGCTCTTCACTGTGGGGAGGGTGGGCCGCGGGGCCGGGAAGGGACGTGGAGCGTGCAGGTCCACATTCAGACATCTCTCAGGTGCTTTGAACTTGGAATTTGAGAATATGTCTTTATTGTTTGCTTCCACCAGGCAGAGCTCCAGTCTGGAGTGGTCTCTGAGGAGGAGGAGAAAACAAACACCAGTCTCTAGGTCATGACACAAACATTTTATTGATTATAGCAATTGGCCTTTGTCATGCGGAACACAAGGAACCGATCCTACAGAAGAGGGTTCCCGGGGTGCCGCAGTCCACCTCCGTTGAAGGACTTGTGGGCCATCTGTTGGCAGAAAGGGGTGGCGGCATGTTCGAATCCCTGGTAGGCAGCGTCTGTGTGCCCACCAAGGGGCCGAGGGGTGGTCCTGGTGCCCACAGAGGGGCGTCTGGGCTCCTGAGAGAGGACATTTGTGCCCAGGAACAAAGGTGGCAGCACCAGATGCAGAGGTTCAAGCTGGTCAGCAGCAGGACTTCTGGGCCGAGGCGGGCACGCAGCAGGCCTGGCGGGAGCCCACGGGCCAGCAGAGCAGGGACACGCAGGAGGAAGGCCTGCAGCAGGACGAGGAGCAGGGGCTGGGCCGCCTGCAGGAGGGGGCTGAGCAGGGGGAGGTCTTGCAGCAGACAGGGGTGCAGCAGACAGGGATGAAGCAGAGGGGCTTGCAGCAGACAGAGGTGCAGCAGACAGATGCGCCACAGGTTTCCTGGCAGGGGAAGGAGCTGCAGCAGGAGGGCTGGCAGCTGGACTGTTGGCAGCATGAGGAGGCCGAGCAGGGGGAGGTCTCACAGCAGACAGGGGTGCAGCCGACGAATGCGCCGCAGGCTTCCTGGCAGGGGGAGGAGCTGCAGCAGGAGGGCTGGCAGGAGCTGGTGCAGGCTGATTGGCAGGGGCTGGACCCACAGCTCACGGGGGTGCCGATAAGGGTCAGGCAGGAGGCTGGGGTGCAACCGCTGGGGGTGCAGCCGCTGGACTGGCAACAGCTGGGGGCGCAGCGGGGGGCTCGGAGCAGCTCTCTGGGCAGTCGTCCACCTGCCAGGAGGAGTCGGGGCAGGAGTCCCAGGAGCCGGGCAGGCAGACGCGGCTGCCGTAGCTCAGGTTGCTGGAGCAGACAGACAGGGTGGACGCGGCCATGGTGGGGGCGGTGGGGCTGGAGGAGGGTGTGCGTGTGAGTGTGTGAGGTGCTCAGGCTGTCTGTCGGCTTTTATACCCTCCAGCGCATTGTCCCAGGCGTCGGCTCACCATGCCTCCCTTCCTTGTTGGTCTGAGAGCTGGTTACAGGGAAGACCTCGCTAGCGCCGGCTTATTTTCTACAATTAGTTTTTACTCAGTAAACTGGTGAGTCTGTTGCAGGACTCTGTTTTCCTGTCGGTTCTTTGTTGGGCTCCAGAAAACTTGTGGAAAATATTTGAGGCAGGTTTTGCTGAGGGACTACCACGGTTTCTAAGGTCACATTCCTGCAGGGGCTGGTGTGAGATCGGGATCCCACACACCAGCCACAAGTGTGTGAACGCTCGGGAAAGACTCCCAGGGCCATTGCAGGCCCAACTGTAAAGCATCTACAAGGAATATCAGGAGGGTAAGACATGCACAAAATAGTGAACCTTGAACAAGAAACACGTGCAATGTGTGTGCACTGGGGACCCGAGACAGTTGTGGGCCAGAAAATTAGGGCAGTAGAATCCTCCCCTTGCCCCCCGATCCGTCATCATTGGTGTCATTTCAGTCAAAGCCCAAGGGAATCTTTTTGGCACATAAATTGAAGATACTGGAGGGCCAGAAACTATGGGTAGGATGCATGATGGATGAAAGGTTAATATGAAATGTAAAAGTCCTTACAACTAAGGCAGGAGAGGGTACAAAAGAATCAAATACAAAATTGAAAAAGCATCTGGGAAGCTACCTGAGCTCATTAATGAAGTTTCTCAAATTAAAACATAAATGTCCCACCTGTAAGATGAACCAAAATTTACCATGTTAATAATTTCCAGGGCTGCTGAGCATGGGGGCCTCACCCCTAGAAACCCCCAGCAGGCATGATTTTTACAAATGAACCCATAATATATAAAATTTATGATTTTATCCATTTTAAAGTGTACAAGTCAGTGGCATTTAGCAAAGTCACAATGTTGTGCGACCATGACCACCATCTAGTTCCAGAACATTCTCATCACTCCAGGAGGAAATCCCAAACTATTAAGGAGTCCCGCTACTGCCTCCGTCAGTCACTCATCTGCTTTCTCTCTCTATGGATTTGCCTCTTCCACACCTTTCACATGTAAGGAATCACACAATACATGGCCTCTTGTGTCTGACTTCGTTCACTGAGCACAAAGTTTTCCAGGCTCGCCCGTGTTGTAGCACGTGCCCGTGCATCACTCCTGTTCCTGGCTGAGTAATATTCCAGCAAATGGGTTCACCACATTTTATTTCTCTGTTCCTCAGTCAGTGGACATTTGGGTTGTTTCCACCTTTTGGCTGTTGGAAATAGTCTCTCTATGGACATTTTTGTACAAGTTTTTTTTGAACGCCTCTTTTCAGTTCTTCCGGGTGTATACCTAGCAGTGACATTGCTGGGTCAGGTGGTAACTCTATGTGTAATTTTGAGGAGCTCCAGACTGCTCTCCACAGCCGCTGCACCACTTCACATTTCCAACGGCAGGGTACGATGTTCCAGTTTCTCCACATGCTCCCCACCACTGCTTCTGTTCTCCCCTTTTTCAAAAAAAAAAAAAATTGCAGCCACCCTAATGGGTGTGAAGTGACATCTTTTTGTGGTTGTGATATTCCCTGATGCCCAATGGATTTTGGGCTTCCTTTCAAGTGCTTGTTGGCCGTCTGTGTATCTTCTTCTGGAGAAATGTCTATCCAAATGTTTCGCCCTTTTTTTAATAGGGTTGTTTGTCCTTTTGTTGTTGAGTTACCAAATTTACGTATTCTGGACACTAGACCCTTATCAGAGTTATGATTTGCAAATATCTTCCCCATTCTGTGGACTGTCTTTTCACTCTCTTGAAAGCATCCCTCGATACATAAAGCTTTTAAATTTTGGTGAACTCTGACTTACGTATTTTTTTCTTGCCTCTGCTTTTAGTGTCATATCTAAGAGACCGTTGCCACATCTAAGGTCATACAGATTTACCCCTATGTTTTCTTTTTAGAGAATTATAGCGTTAGCCCTTATGTTTAGGTCTTTGATCCACTGTGAGTTGATTTTTGTATATGGTGTGAGGTAGGGTTCAACGGTTGGTCTTTCCCTTCTCTGATTTTTGGCAGCTCTTAAGTATTAGGGATACAGCACATTTTCTGTAGTACTAGTTGTGAATATTATTTCCTAACTTGTTTTTTGTCTTATACTTTCCTTACAACATTATCATTTCATATCTATCTATCTATCTATCTATCTATCTATCTATCTATCTATTATCTATCCATCTTAATGTAGAACAAAGGGAACACAAAATAATTGAAAAATTCTATAGTTCACTGATGCTTTTGTCTCTCCCACTTTAATTTCAGTTTCTTTACCATATAACCAAACCCTTTACCCAGTAGCTGGCTGTTGTGAAAGGAATGTGTGAAAATTAATAAAGAGAAATCTCACTAAAATGGAGTAGGGGGGCTGGCAGGGGGCCTGATAGCCCTACCACTCATCTTCAATTGCAAAGCCAACAAGAAGAGCACCTTACTTGAAGCTACTACTTTACTACCTGGGCAGGAGGAAGGAAGTTTTCTTCCTCCCAGGGCAACAGCCCAGCCAATGAAGAAAGCCCCTACACGTCCAGCTCCCAGTTTACTGCAATGGACCTTCTGTTTACAACAGTGTTTCCCAAACCTCACCCACCCACAATTCCCTATAAAAGAGCCTCCTCTCTTCTATTCTAGCTTGTCCCAGATTGCAATTCTTTGTTATTCCCAAATACACCCATCTTTTGCTGGCAAAATAACTAGCAGTTTTATTTTTAAGGTTAACAAGTGGGGAAAAAAACAAGTAATTGTTCACTAAATGGATAAATTCAGGAAGTGCTTTATTCAGAGTAAGAGAACACGTTTCTCGTTCCTCACAGTGTCCCCCGTGGGGACCGGAATCACTTTCCATGTGTTTCTGATACTCCACTTGTGCAAGCATTGAACACCTACTGCATACAAGCATGGCTGTCGTGGCCAAGGCCACTGATGCCGCTCCCAGATGCTCTCTGACCCTGTCACCCACCACACCTACATGCCTTCTCTGACCTCTGTGAGGGTCTGCTTCTTACAGCAACCCCCCAGCCCCCTTCTCTCCTGGGAGGACTGCTGTTACCACACAGCTGAGTGAGTCCTCAGTGCCTAGGGATTTACAGCCACCGGCACTCCCCCAGCCCAGCTTCCTTACTCTGAGGTGTGGGGGACACTCCAGTGCTCCCCATGGTATCAGGCTGGGACTTGACTTAAATTCCCACCTTGTTCATCTTCTACTGGTTGCCTGGCCTGCCCGCCTCACTCCTGGACTTGCTCCTCTTGAAGGTTCTTCCTGAGTCCACCACTCATGCCTGTGTCCTTGTCACAGGCTCAGCTCCCGGGAGGCCCGCTTCACTCCTGGGGCCATGATGGGGATGAGATGTGACTGTGTGTGGGGAGCGCCGTGCCTGCTGGGTGCCGTGTACAGGGAAGGAGCTGCTCCCCCCCCCGTGGCGGCCTCTGCTGTCTGGCTAGCCTCCTCAGCACCCACTACCCTGCTGTGCCCACCCCACCCTGTTCTCCTCTCCATGACCAAGCTCGGAGCTTTCCCACGACTCCACTTCCCTGGCCTCGCCTTTCATCCCAAGCTTCCCCTTTCAGGGCTCATAACTTCATCTTCTTTTCAAACCTCCCCCCGTCTCCTTTAGCACTGGCTGGCACTTCTCCTTTCTGAATCCCGATGCCCTCTGCCGCATCATGCCGGAGTTCATAATTGGGGATTGTCTTGGTTTTAAAATTTATTTCATGCATATAAATCTGATCTCTCCAACATGATAGCCCACGTCAAGATAAGTAACTATTTCATTGACTCAAGGCCACATTCTAACATCTCTGTAGTTGTTATTTTTGCTGAGAGGTACATAAAGTCATGGGGCATTTTACTACTTTTTTTAAGATTTTATTTGTTTATTTGAGAGAAAGGGGGGAAAGGGGAAGCAGGAACACAGGGGAGGGGCCGATGTAGAGGGAGAAGCAGACTCCCCACTGAGCAGGGATCCCGATCCGGGACTGGATCCCAGGACCTGAGATCATGACCTGAGCCAAAGGCAGATGCTTAACACACTGAGCCACCCAGACATCCTGCATCTTTACTATTGGTTGAGATCTGAGTCTTGATAAAATGTGACCTGTCTAGGATGTGTGTGTCTTCTTCAGTACTTTGCCCCAAATGGGCCTACTCTGAGAATCACACACTTTGTGATGTGAATTACCTGAAATCCTCACACTAAACCAAGATGCCTACATTATTAGGATATCACCACATTTCTTTTGGGGTTTCAAATGCAAATAAAAGTCCTTTCCTTCAAGCCAAAAGCAGCCCCTTTTCTCAGTGAAACAAGCATTGAGCACCTACTGTATACAAGCCCCATGCCTTGAGCCGGAGATTCCAAGCAACAGCATGGCCCTGACTTCCACAGTGCGTACAGCCCAGTGGGGCCGACCTCTGTTGTGTAGAGAAGAGTAAGCCTCAGCCGGTCTCCTCCATCTCCTGCCCCCAAACTGGACTAGGAACAGTCAGGGTTGTCCACAGGAGTAATAGAAATAAGTCTTGATGGTAAGTAGGAGGGGCAGATGAGAATGCCCCCCACTGCTGGGTGGGAAGGCCAGAGCGGGGCTGCTAACATGGATATCCACAGCAACAGGACCTCTCAGTGGTGGCCAGGATTGGGTTTCCCTGGGCGACTGTCCCCGGGAAGCCCAGAGTGGCTCTTCCCGAAGGAGGCAGAGGAACATTTCACCGTGTGACCTATGTCCTGTGTCATTCACGGAACACAGCCGGATGGGTCTGGCCTGAGGCTGAGTGTTTGCAGAGCAAGGGCCATGGGGCAGAATCACTTCGCGATGTCTCGGCAGGTTTACCCAGCAAGCAGGGTCAAAGGCCTCATGTGACCGCCCTCAGGAGCCCCCAGCCATCCCCATCTCGGGCAGGACCTTCTTGCCCGTGTATGTGCTGGTTCCTGATCCAGCAGACCTGGGAGCAAGACCAAGTCACCTGGAATGTAAATATTTGGGTTCGGGGTGACCGAGTTCATACCAACCCCAGTATAGGCTTCGTGTGCATTCTTGTACAACAGGAAGAAAAACAAAACACTTCTCCGATTAAAAATAGTTCTGTTTTATGTGGAAACGCTTTCCCGCTGTTGCCCCAACAGTTCATGGTCATTTATCAGAATCAGGAAAGGTTTTCCAGTGAAATCTCTCTCTCCCCTCCCCACCCCCACCCCACCTTGTCCCCTTAAGCTGGGCAAAGAGAAGGCCACATGCAGAAGAAACCCTAATTTATAGCAAGAACAAAGAAAGGCAACCTGACAAGCAGAACCTGAGGTCCGGAGAAGTAGAGATGTTGCCTCTATGTTGTGCATCTCATTGGTGGACTCCACAGAGCCCATGGCCCAGACGCGCATCCAGCCACGTGTGGGGGGGGCCTGGGGGCAGGCCGGGCCTCGCAGTGCTTCAGGGGTCAACTCTCCTCCTGGGGGTCCCCTTCTGTGTCCTCGTGAGCAAAAATACAGGTATAGCCAACATGTCCTCCTGACTTCAACCCCAGTCTATCCCGATCCCAGTAGAAAGCCTCCTGTAGGAACTCTCATTCACCCGCAAACAACATGCACCTTGACGAGCCCAGGCCCCGCTTTGGGGTGGTGGCCCCCCGTGCCATCAGGGACCCTTGCTCCTGCCACCTCCCTGTTCAACCATCCTTCCTTTTTTATTGTTATGTTAATCACCATACATTACATCATTAGTTTTTGATGTAGGGTTCCATGATTCATTGTTTGTGCATAACACCCAGTGCTCCATGCAGAACGTGCCCTCTTTAATACCCATCACCAGGCTCACCCATCCCCCCACCCCCTCCCCTCTAGAACCCTCAGTTTGTTTTTCAGAGTCCATCGTCTCTCATGGTTCGTCTTCCGCTCTGACTGCCCCCCTTCATTCTTCCCCTCCTGCTATCTTCTTTTTTTTTTTTTAACATATAATGTATTATTTGTTTCAGAGGTACGGGTCTGTGATTCAACAGTCCTGCACAATTCACAGCACTCACCATAGCACATACCCTCCCCAGTGTCTATCACCCAGCCACCCCTTCCCCTTTCTCCACATTCCCGCCAACATCTGTCGTTTCCTGACTTGTTCATTTTAGCCATTCTGACGGGTGTGCGGTGGTATCTCATCGAGTCAACCATCCTTCCTGTTGGCTCTCCTTCCCCAGGTCGATCATTGCTTTGTGATTGCAAGATGGCTCCTGCCGTCCCCAAGCGTTGCTTCTGTGGCCCAGGGAGGAAGAAAGAATGGGAGAAGGGGTGCCTGTTTCAGGGAAAGAAAGGGTCCCCAGATGCCCTGGCAGGTTCCTGCTTATGTCTTGTTTCCCAGAAGTGTCCTGTGACCACTCCTCGCTTCAAGAGAGTCTGAAGAGCTGAATACTTCGGGGCGCCTGGGTGGCTCAGTCATTAAGCATCTGCCTCCAGCTCAGGTCATGATCTCAGGGTCCTGGGATCGAGCCCCACATCAGGTTCCCTGCTCCGTGGGAAGCCTGCTTCTCCCTCTCCCACTCCCCCTGCCTGGGTTCTCTCTCTCACTGTGTCTCACTCTGTCAAATAAATAAATAAAATCTTTTTTTGAAAAAATGAAGAGCTGAATACTTTTACCTGGACGCCTTATCTGTCCTATTCACTAGGACATGGGGGGGATGTATGCGGGGCTGGCCACCATGGGTGTCCACCCAGGGGGTGGGGGGTAAGTAAAGAAACCAGAATCTCTGCTTATGAAGCACTAGATCCAGTGTGGGGAGGGGCCAGCATACACCATGCCCTGTTTTCTTCGTGGCTTGCCAAGATCACGGGGCCCTACTGCTAACGTCCCCTGACTCTTCGGGACACGGTAACAGAATTTTAACCTTAACGAACAGAAATCGCTGGATGCTGGTGCATTTCAGCCAAATGAAATTCTGTTTGGGTGGCCTGGAGAATTCCATGTGCCGGGACAAGCATGATGCTCATGAGGCCAAGGGAGGGAGCTGGCTCTGGAAGGTGTGGGGGGGCCCCTCGACAGGGCAGAGAGTCTGAGAGTGCCCACGGCACACCATATGCCCCCACTCAGGCTCGGTCCAACCGGCTCCAGCCTGCTGTGTGGGATTTTCAGTTCAGACCCTCGGCTTCCTGACTGCAGTCAGTGGGGAAACTGGAAAGCCCCTCAGAGCAACATTATTCTGGATCCAACTTCCCTGACCCACTTTTTCCTCTGAAGAGTAAACCTGAATCCAGGAGTGTTTAATGTCTGAAAAAAAAATGCAAGAAAAAATGGCAAATATTGACACAGGCCTGGTAATGCACTGGGCACTGCCCTGGTGGGGGCCTGCACGGGCCATGCGGGAGTTGTCACCATCCCCGTGCGCACGAGGAAAACCAGATTATCCCTGACCTCGGGTGGGGAGTTGGGTAGGCAGCCCCCTGAGTCCCAGTTCACATTTACACACGTTCCCTAATAGGACGTACAAGGGGCCAGAGTTCCACCAGGACTGCCGTCACTTGCTGCCCCCGGCGGGCGTCCCCCCATACACCTCTGTGGGTCTTCTGCCAGTTGCCCCTATAAGCGCCATGCACCTCAGCCCCCAGTGGCACAGTGCACCCACAGGGAACCCCACAGCCTGGCGGCCCTCCCCCAGGCTCCCCCTGGAGTCCTTCCCACCCCTGGGGAGATGGGTACTCCCTTCCTCATACACCTGTAAGGGCAGCACCACTCAGAGAAGCCAGGGACAATGGGCCTTTTGTCCCACTGTCATTGATGGAAGCGAGGCCCCAGATCAGGCTCTGTGGACAGTGGAGGACCTGGTACTCGTTGGTCCAGCAAACAGAACACAGAGCCAGGGTGCATGGCAGGAACACAGAGCACCCCCGGAAGGCAGGAGGAGGGCGGTTTCTCCATCATTAGTCAGACTAACCCAGGCTCATCTCCTGGTCCCCTGTAGGCTGGGGGTGTGGAGGGCCTGCTGCAGCTTTGCAGCCTGTCCCAGTGGTGGGCCAGGCTCCCTCCATCCAGTGAGTCTGTGGGCCGCCGTGGCCCAGGTCAGCCTGGCGCTCGCACAGGCCATGAGCAGCCCCCTCCCGCCCCTGGAACCCCCACGCCACCCCCATGCCCACCCTCGGGGTGCCATCTACAGCCCTCACCACCCTGCCTCCATCCTTCCAGGCTCTCGCTCCTGTTCCCCCATCCTCTGTGAGGGGGCACATGGTCTGCCCCCAGCAGGTCAAGTACATCCAAGATCGAAGGCCCCCGGGGAGGGCCAGGAAAGCACCTCCGATAATGAGGCCGTGCAGACAAGCTGGGTTTGGCCGAGGACTGGTTGTAATCGTGGACCCTGGAGCCCAGGCTCCTCTCAGGCAGACAGGCGGCCCCTCCGGGGGTGTGGGCAGCTGGGACTCCACCACAGCCCTGATCCCTCCTTCTCCTGCCACCTTTGCTCCTCTCCCCAGCTCTACCTTTTACCTCTGCACACTGTGAATATCTGCAAGCCTGTGAGTCCTCCAAGCAAGATAAACAGGTAAGAAACAGGGGCAGAGCTCTACGGCTGGCCCGGGGGGAGCCAGGCACATCCCCACAGTGCCAGGCAGAGAGGGTTACATCAGGCACCACGCAGCCCTCTCCCCTGCCCAGAAAGTACACACCGGCCACTCACTGGCCCTTGGGCAACCTGCCTAGCGTAGCCCTTTGGCTGGTTTTCCTACTTGTGCTGGTTCTCTGATGGATCATCCTACATGCAGAGAAACAGCGACAGAGACAGGGACAGAGGTACCCCTGCCTTGTTGATCTGTCACTCCTCGTCCCCTTCTGCAGCTGCCTCCCCCTCCTCCTGTCCCCTCGGCCTCAGCCCCCATCACAGACTTCGGGACACTGTTCCCCAGTGACTGCAAACATCTCCCCATGGGGTTCTGCCCAAGGTTGGGAATGATGCAGAGTCTGTCCCTTGTGACTCTGATTTGGGAATGTATAGATGCTCCCTGTGATTCATTATTGGTGGCTCTGTCCCAGAAATTCCAGGCCTGCCAAGTTTGGGTTTTCATAAATCCTTGAAGCCTTGAGTTGGGAACCCAGTGGGTCACACCCTAGAGGTCAGAAGGAAAGAAAAGTAACTCAGCCCCCACATGGACCACCACTCAGCTTCAAGTCACCCAAATGGTCCCAAGTATGTCAGCCACTAAAATTGTATTAAGGTGATCCCAGGTTGGTGGTACCTCCAAGTAGCTGCCTGAAGTAAAAGAAACTCCTGTCTGGAGAAAGGAAACATCCTACCAGGCCTCAAATTATTTCGGAGCAGTCTCTGAGATACAATGTTTGGCACTCTATCAAAGATGACCAGAAACACAAGGAGATAAGACAACATAAATTAGAGCTAGCAAAAAGAACAGACGATAGAAAGAGGCACACAAGGGCTCTAGATAAAAGAATTATCAAACACAATCTCTAAAGTAATTATGCTTATGGTGTTCAATGTTAGAAAAGACAAGATTGAAACTTTTTAGCAGAACATTGAACCCTTTTTTAAAAAGTGAGAACAGTTTGAAACAAAATAAAAATTCTAGAACTGAAAAATACATCACAAATTGAGAACACAACGAGTGTGTCTTATACCAGGTTAGACACAGCTGAAGAGAGAATTAAAAACTGGAAGATAAGCTAGAAGAAAATATCCAGATCCAAGTAAGCGGAGACAAAAGCTGGAAAAAACAAAAGAGGGTACTAGACATGAGGATACAGTGAAAGTGAAGCATTTCAGAAGGAAAGGAGAGAAGGGACAGAGCGATATTTGAAGAAATAGCAGCTGAGAAGGTAATTTATTTTTTCTCTTTATGTTATAGGGAACTGAGCTCATAGTTCTTAATGAACTTTCTTCTTAGGGAGCTGAAGTGCTTTAAAAAAATACTCAATCATCACTATCAGATAACTAGGGTGAAAAGACTATTTTAAAGATATGGAAACAGGAGAATTTAAAGGCCTAAACAAACTTATTTTCAACTATCACTGTTTAATTTGACTAATAAATGAATAATGAAAATAGGATTACTTTAGCTAACACACTATTTGGTAACTGTTTTGGTGCTTTGGGAATATAGGTGAGCAGCTTTTCAAGCACTTGAAACTAAAAACTACTAAGATTGTCCTCTGACAGTGAAACTGAAACACAGAAATATCTCATGAGGGCAAAGATAAGCAAAACTTTCCTTTTTTTTTTTTTTTAAAGATTTTATTTATTTATTTGACAGAGAGAGAGAGACAGTGAGAGCAGGAACATAAGCAGGGGGAGTGGGAGAGGGAGAAGCAGGCTTCCCGCTGAGCAGGGAGCCCGATGCGGGGCTCGATCCCAGGACCCTGGGATCATGACCTGAGCTGAAGGCAGCTGCTTAATGACTGAGCCACCCAGGCGCCCCAAAACTTTCTTAATTGTATGGAATAGTTCCCGGAAAGCTTGACTTGACAATGACCTAAATGATGTAATGTCTTAAGTAGGCTCTACACCTAACATGGGGTTCAAACTCTCAACCTCCAGATCAAGAGTCACATACTCTACCAACTGAGCCAGCCAGGTGCCCCAACAATGACCTGAATGATGTACTATCTTAATCTGGATTAGGTGTGTGAATGTGGGGGCAGATTTATCAGCCTAAGGAAGCAGAGAAAAAAGATGGTCACACAGACAGGTATTGACTGGGTTCATAAAGCACAGTCCAGGGCAAGGACTGTGACCATTCCCCTACTCCAGACAAGACTACCCAACAAAACATCTTGCACATCCCATTCATTCAACTAACTCCTTTGTTTTGGGTCCAGATCTACCATTGCAATTTTCTGGTTCTGGTTTGGTTTCCCAAGCTAAGTGTCCAGAGTGAAAAAATTGTCCCTTTTATTGTATAATTTATTATAAATTATAAGCGTTATGGTTTATACATCAGTCTCTGTTATGTTGATTAATATGAGTCTACTGCTGCAGAAGCATCAACTCAACTCAACTCAAAAGCCAGGGGTCTGAATCCATACGTCTGGGGGCCAAAATCTAGACCATGTTCTGTTTGCCAAAGTATACTGAACTGTACATCCTCTTAGATGTGTTATTCATTCTCTGGTTGCAGCCCTGGTGCCATTATTACTAAAATAGTCTTATTTTTCTAAATGTATCTCTTAAAAATTAAAGTAATATGATTACACACAATGTAGGGTCATCATAAAACAGTTTATCTCTCCCTCACCCCTACCCATTCCAATCCCCAAAAGCTATTAAGATCACCTCATTTCTTCTGGAATTTACTATCATAACTTTTAAATACTGAGTATATTCTCTTTATGATTTTACTGATTTATGTGGAAGAAAAAACTGGAAGTATGGTGAGCTTCTACCTTCTAAGAGTTTTCCTTGTCTTTCTTCCTCCCTCCCTCCCTCCCTCCCTCCCTCCCTCTCTCTCTCTCTTTCTTTCTCTCTCTCCCTTTCTCTCTCTCTCTCCCTTTCTCTCTCTCTCTCTCTTTTTTTTGAAGATTTTATTTATTTATTTGACAGAGAGAGAGAGCACAAACAGGAGTAGTGGCAGGCAGAGGGAGAGGAAGAAGCAGGGTCCCCGCAGAGCAGAAAGCCCAGTGCGGGGCTCAACCCCAGACCCTGGGATCATGACCTGAGCCAAAGGCAAACACTTAACTGACTGAGCCACCCAGGCGCCCCTCTTTACCTTTATTTATAATTTAATTTTTGAAATTTTATATCAACGATTAGATTGATATTTTACATACACATCTTCCTTTTCTCTTATAGCTTCTCTTTCATATTATACTGTGTTTCCTTTATGAATGCAATAATTTTAATCTCAGAAAAAGTATTCATGATAATTTTTTTAAAAGATGTTCTATTCACAGAATAATTTCTGTGTCCTTGACATTCTTCAATTCTGTTTTATTTGTTTTAGCTTTACTGGTATATTACAGCTTTTCTGGGAAGTCAAATAAAACTTGGATCTACACTTGCATTTGTGGTAGGCAGACTCTTGAAGTGGCCCCTGCAACCCCCCACTCCCAGTCCTGGGGTTCACACCCTGTGCAGTGCTCTCCCCTCGGTGTGAAGAGATGTGAAACTTGCTTCTAACCAACTGAACACCACAATGGTGTCCAGAGGTATGTGATTCCAATCACATAAGCCTCCAGCATTCTTGTTGGAGTCCCTCCCTCTCTGTCTTCCTTTCCCTCTCCCTCTCCTTCCTCCCCTCCACCCCAACCTTGCTCTCACTCTCTTGCTGGCTTTGAGGAAACAAGCAGTCATGGTGGACAACGCTGCAGGGCAAAAATCTGGGGATGGCTCTAGGGGCTGAAGATGGCCTCTGGCCAACAGCCCATGAGATAGTGAGGCCTCAGCCCAACAACCACAAGGAACTGTAAAGTCAGAGTGGGCTTGGAAGTGATCCATCCCCAGTCAAACCTCGAATGAGAATGCAGCCAATCTCGCACCTCCATTACAGCCTGCCTAAGATTCTAAACAGAGAATCCAGCTAACACATGCTTGGATTCTATCTACTATTGAAGCATTAACAAGTTTATAGGAAACTGTGTTTCTGAAATTAGAAGACTATGAACATACTGAGTATTGTCAAGTTGTAGCAGCTTTTTATATATTCTGGATGCAAGTCCTTTGTCGGATATTTGTATTAGAAATATTGTCTCCCAGTCTTCGTGTTGCCTGTTAATTTGCTTCATGATTTTTATTGGAAGGTCCTAAATGAAATCTAATGATCAACTTTTTTTCTCTCATGTCCAGTGCTTTTGATGTCCTGCCTAAAAAAATCTTTGCCTGCCCAAAGATAGAAGTTTGCACCTTTAGTTATTACATTTAAGTCAATAATCCACCGTGCATTAATTTTTGTGCGTGTCATAAGGGAGGGCTGAGGTTCATTTTTCTGATATTGATATCCCTTTATTCCAGCTTCCTGGCTCTCCAGTCTCCACTGAAATGCCTTGGCTCCTTTGTCAAAAATCAATTGACCAGATAAATGCGGGTCTATCACTGGACACTATTCTGTTGCACTGGTCTATCCTAGGCCAATACCGCTCTGTCTTGATTCTTATAGCTTTGAAGTAAATCTTGACATCAAGTAGTATGAGTCCTCCAATTTTATTCTTTTTTAAAAAAAATTTGGCTCTTCAGGGTCCATTGCATTTCCATGTAAATTTTAGAATGAATTTTGAAAACTTTTACAATAAAAAGACTCTGAGATTTTGTTTGAGATTGCATTTAATCTGTAGGGTGATTTGGGGACAATGGACATAGTATTGTTTCCAATGGAATCTTTGGATCGGAAAACATGTTCTATCTCTCCTCTCCTACTTAGATATTTTTATAGTTCTGTCTGCATTGGTTTTTAGTTTTCAGGGTAGACGTTTCATATATATATATATTTTGTTAAATTTATCTCCATATATTTCATTTTTTGATGCTATTGTGAACAATTTTTTTTAAGTTCATTTTCTGGTTAAGCGTCCAATTCTTGATTTCAGCTCAGGTCGTGGTCTCAAGGTTGTGAGATCAAGCCCTGTGTCGGGCTCTGCGCTTAGCGGGGAGTCTGAGATTCTCTCTCCCTCTCTGCCCCTCCACCACACTCTCTCTCTCTAAAAAAAAAGACCTTGCCTTTTGCCACCTTCCTCTATTTGCTCATTAGTTGTATCCATTTGTTTGTACTTTGTAGATTCCTTAGGATTTCCCATGTGGCATACACAATCCTGCTGCCTATGAAACAACATCATTTTACTTCTTCCTTTCCAATCTTTTCTCCTTGTGTGCATCTTTCTAGTAAAGTGCGGAGCTGAGGTGGAGAGTAGACACTCCTGTTCCTTCCCCATTTTAAGTATGATTCTATGTCTATGACTTTCCTTTTCTGTTTTGGTCCTCTGAAGCTTTTCTATGATGTGTGTAGATATGGATTTCCTTTTTATTTATTTGCTCTGGAGTTATTCTTCCTCCCAGACCTAAGAGTTGATGTCTATCGACATTCTGGAAAGCTTTGACTATTGCGGCCTTCCCACTGTCTCTACTATCTCCCTGCAGAATTCCAGTTAGATAATCGCCAGATTTTCTCACTCTGTCTTCCAGGCATGTCACGGTCATGCCTCTTTAGTCTCCTTTATTCTGGTCCCTCTTTGCCTTTCACGACCTTGACTCTTTGGAGGAGTACTGTCCAGTTATGTAGCAAAATGTCCTTCCATGTGGGTTTCCTGGTGTTTCCTTATGATTAAATTCAGGTGAAGCATTTTTGGCAGAAACGCCACAGCAGTGACGCTGTGTTCCCCATGCACCTGACCAGGAGGCACTGAGGTCTGCTTGTGCTCCTTCTGGGATGTGACCTGTGCTCACTTCCTCCCTACCTAACAGTGAACTTGGACCATGGTGGTGATGCGTCTTCATGCAAGAGTTTTTCCCCTCCACTCAGAACGAGCTCAGTCTAGGAGCACTTGCTGGCTGGCTCCTTCTGAGCAGTGGGTTTATTTGTCATTCGTTTGTCATTGTATGCCCTGGGTATAACCTCTGGAGACACCAGCTGTCCCCATGGGCCCCCATCAGTTTCCCTCGTTGGAGGATCCAGTGCTTTCTCACCTGCCTTTTAGTTCTGTGCAGCCCCATCTGTACTTAAACACAGGGAGTCCCTGTCCTCACACACAGGGCTCCCCCAAGCTCCCAGTCCCCTCTCGTGGAGAGGGGGGGTGTACCACTTCCCACTAGGATGGATGTCTCCAGGGAATGTTTCTATGAGCAAATGGGCTCTAGGACCAGTGACCCAGCCACCTCTCCATTGTCTGGGTGACCAGGAGGGCTGCTTTGGGACAGGGGATTGAATGACATCCTGCAAGCTCCATTGGAGAAGCTCACCTCTGTTCAGGGCACCCACCTGAGAGCCAGGTGATCAGCCAGCAGCCTACAGATGTCCTCTCTGAGGTCTGGGCACCTCCTGATGCCCCCGGGATGGGGCTGCAAACAAACATGTTCACCTGCTGTCTCACCAACTCTGCCTGCTCCCCCTTTCCCCGAGTCTCCCCACTTCCCTGGGCCTCTGTGCTCATTCTTTCTCTCTGGAGAATGTGCCCTGCACACAGAGAGGGGGCGAGACAAGCCCAGAGGCCCCAGCCTAGAGGACTCCATCCTGTGGACTTTGCCAACATCTTGGGAACTAGCAGTTCTGGAATTGACCTCTCTGCTTGGTCGTGACTGGCTACGTGACCCGGAAACAGGCGTTTGTTTGCACAGCTCCTTCCATAAAATGAAAATAGCGCCCCATCCACTTTACAGGAGCAGGATGGACCTAATGTAGTGTTGTAAAGCATTGTAAAATCACCCCAAACGCAGTCCCAATTGAAACGCTGTTAAATGTAACTGACTTGCACAAGCCACCTTGAAACTCCCACCAAATGCCAGCAAAGTCCAAGTACCTCCTTCCCAATGGCTCCTGTGCTGCCAGGTGGCTGTCCCCAGCCTGGGCACTGCTCTGCTCCCCTCCCTGGAGGACCTGCTCGGTGCCCTCTGACCCTTCTCTCTTGCAGGAGGGGTCTCTCTGGCCCTCATCAGCATTTCCAGCTGGCTTTTGGCCCCCGGAGTGGTCACAGCCACAGTTTGTATCCCAGACCTGGACCAAGAGTCGTACAAAGATTAGGTCAACATGCTAATGAAGTGTTTGCTCTTGAAGCTTAGCTCAAGGCAATTCACAGTAAAATTAGGAAGATGCGTCTGGCAGCGGGGTCTGCGCAAAGCTCACAGCCCGATGTGTAAGACAGAGGCTCCGGGATGGCAGCAAGGGGGGGAGCTGAGTCCTGCAGGGACTAGAATCACCTGTTAGGGCCAGCACGGGGAGTCCAGGGCCAGGCAGCCACACCACACAGGAGACGGGCAGGACCTCAGAACCCCTGGTGCATGATCCTTGCTCGGCGCTGTGAGGCTTCAGGATGCACGTTCCCCAGGAGTGGGCTCCAGCAGCCCCCTTAGGGCAGGTCACTGCCAATCAGTCCAACCATGACATCCTGGTCCTGGCACATAACAATTGCTGAATGCCACTCCGTCGGGAGAAAATGGGACTTGGGGACAAGGCAAAGGAGCCAGGGCGGCCTTGGGCAGCCAAAAGAGTATTGGGAAACCTCAGAGCAGGGCAGGTCTCGGGCATACATGGAGCCACTTGGGGACCCGGAGGGCCTGGCACACACATGCCGTTTCCCCTGAGCTGGGATCACACCTGCTCGCCATTGTCTGCCACAGAGGAGGGAGTAGGCAGGAGTGAGTTGACCCTAAAGCCAGACTTGCTCCTACTGTGGTCCCCATTCTTTATAGTTTTGGGCACCAGATCACTTCTCTGGGGCTTTCAATGGAAGCAGGGCCCATCCAACAAAGATTGCAAATTGGACAAAGGTTATATTCAGGGCCCTTTCATTCCCTCCTGGGACTTTAGGTCCCTAAGCCTTTTGTAACCCAGGTGCTTCCCCGCCTTTCTCTTTTCTAGATGGCTAGCTGTCAGAGGGCAGGAGGACGGCAAGCTAATACTAATTCTCACTAAAGTGTAAAAGATGGATCAGGTTTGTGTTAAGTTATGCCTCATGAGAGAGTCCCATTTAACATAGAAACCGGGCTCTAACAGTGGCGCCCAGCCATTATTGGCAAAGGCTAATAGAATTCATTCACTCATTTCACTGGAGAAGCAGACGAAACCAGCCCCCCACCCCCGCCATGAAACCACCACCATGGAACAGGACACAGGTCATGCTTACTTCTGTGTGGGACAGTGATGCCCTTTGCACTTGCGCTCCACAAGTGTTCCCAGGGTGGAGGCCTGGGAGCTGTTCCCCTGAACCCTCCCTCCAAGAAAGCCCCTCCTAAGGAAACAGGAATTCAGCTCCTGGGCAGTCCCCACCTCCCGGGAATAGCCCGGAAGGACTGCATTGCCCCCCCTTTGGATTAAAAACCAGGGTTCAGGGAGCCCTGAGGGAAATCAACTGTAGGACAGTCTTCTGGATAACTCAGTCAAGGCCAGATCTAATTTAAGAAAATGTGGGGGGAATCTTTAGCTCAACGGCTAAGAGTCTGCTTTGGAATTCAGACTCTAACAGTCACCACCTTTTGGCCGTTGGACAATAAACTTACTATCCCTAAGCCACCATAAAATGGGATGGCGGTGGTGCCTTCT
Organism: Callorhinus ursinus; assembly: GCF_003265705.2. NCBI lineage: Eukaryota > Metazoa > Chordata > Mammalia > Carnivora > Otariidae > Callorhinus > Callorhinus ursinus. The sequence continues at coordinate 3,066,669 of NW_027397137.1, read as the reverse complement.
CTACAGATTTATTTACGGCGATAAACCTAAAAGCACTTATGACAATGAGTCCTTCATCCGGCACACTCGGCCTCTGCCTGACCCGTGCCTGCTTACCGGGCAGGAGCAGGTGCATAGAGAGAACACCGCCGACAGATGTCATCCAGTCCCACGGGCCAACTACAAGGGGCACGTGCTACAAAACCATAAAAATTGTGGGGGTATGAGCCCATCGAAGGATCAGGGAAAGCTTCATTGAGGAAGGAAGGCCTTGAGGCCAAAGCAGAGGGGGATTCTGGCAAAGGGGAGGGAAGAGCATCTAGGTAGAGGGAACAGCATGTGTGGGGTTCCTGAGGTGAGAGTGAGTGAGCAGTGAGTGTGGCTGGAAGAGAGAGCAAGGGAGAGTGTGCACTGCAGCTGAGGGTGGATGAGACCTGGCGTGAGCTTGAGGTAAGGCTTCTGTCTTTACTCCAAGCCTTTGGCAGGGTTTTACCACAAAGAGGATATGCTCAGACATCAGAGTTTATTCAATTTTCCCCTTCTCACTATTTGTCTCCATGCACTGAATCTAAAAATCAAACTAAAATCCATATTTTCTCGATTATTCTTCATTAGATTATGGTGATGACTTTTAGTACACCACGACATTAGTAAATAACATCTTTCCTAAAGATCGAGTAGAATAAGTGGGTCCCAGGACACACACTATTTAAACAACACTGAATTTTGTGTCATTTGAGGGAGATCCCGATGACAAGCCATGAATTCTTCTTTGGGAGACATAATCTAAAATGCATATTGAGGGGCGCCTGGTTGGCTCAGTCGGTTGAGCAGCTGGCTCTTGATTTGGGCTCAGGTCATGATCTCAGACTTCGGAGATCGAGCCCTGCATCAGGCTCTGTGCTCGGCAGGGAGTCTGCTTGAGGTTCTCTCTCCCTCACCCTGCTCTCTCTCTCTCTCTTTCAAATAAATAAATAAATCTATTTTTAAAATTCAAAAAAAAAATAAAATGCACATTGACAGTTGCTTGAAAGACTACCATATAATAAAAACCGATTTGACTCAACTCTTCAGACTGATCCACTACCTACTGCAACACTAACATCTGAGTAATATTATCGAGTCCCTGCTCAGAGTTCTGGGGAGAAGAGAGGATCATGAGGACGTGAGGAGCAGGTGATGATTCCACATGGGAACACGCCATGTGTTGACTAAGGGCAATGCCGGGGCACCAGGAAACCAGGGGCCTATTCTTGAGCTGTTGGGGATGGTAAATCATATGAGAAGACACGCAGAATAAAAGAGGGGACTCCCCGAGGAAGTTCATGCTGCACTGAATATCCCTCAGAAGCCCTTTGGAGAGAAAGCTCTAAAAAAAAAAATGATCATATTTAGCAACAAGGAAGCAACCAGGTGCTGGGGAAACTCTAGTTTCTAGGGACAAGTGACTCATAAACCACACCAGTCACCCCAGAAACCAAGCATCTTGCCGAAAGGTGGAGAAAGGCACGAGGTATCAGGGGTGGGGCAAGTGTGTTGTAGGCATTCCCTGGGAATTTGCAACAATTATTCTAGTGTCTCTCAGCAAGAAACTGGCCGTGGGCACGGTGAAGGTGACCAGGGTCGCCCATGGGAAAGGCCAGACCCAGAGTCAGGTCTGGCTGCAACCCGCCTGCCCCTTCTCCCCGGGCCAGTCCCTGAGAGCAGACCTGCGAATTCCAAAATGTTTTCCTTCACAGAACATCATGATCCCCAAGCTGAAAGTACACGCATGAGGTCTAAAATCAAAGTGAATCGTAGTGAACATCTACCTCTTTCCAGAAGCATAATAAAAACGAAGCATGAGGGATGGAGGAGGGCACCTGCCGTGATGAGCGGCGGGTGATGGATGGAAGGGTTGGATCACTCTATTGTACACCCAAAATGAACATAACCCTGTACATGAACTCTACTGGAATTAAAATAAAATACTTTTTAAAAAGGACCCACGAGGGGCGCCCGGGGGGCTCAGTCAGTTAAGCGTCTGCCTTCGGCTCAGGTCATGGTCCCAGGGTCCTGGGATCGAGCCCCACATCAGGCTCCCTGCTCCACGGGGAGCCTGCTTCTCCCTCCCACTCCCCCTGCTTGTGTTCCCTGTCTTGCTGTGTCTCTCTCTGTCAAATAAATAAGTAAAATCTTTAAAAAAAAAAAATAAAAATAGATAAAAAGGACCCATGAAAATGACCCAAGAGGGTGGAGGTGTGTGAGTCTTCCAGATATGACCATGAGAATGCCCCCCTGTCCCTCTCCTCGGTCATTGCTGGCCGTCTGGGATTTCTGTCCCCTTCCGCACCCCAGCTTGGTGAATGTGCGGGTCACCCAGACGACTCTGCGTCTTGGAGGCTCGCCTGGGACCCGTCCCGTCCCTGTCCCCGTCTCAGAGCCTCCAGTTCTCAGGGTAGCTCTTCCCTACTCGCCCTCGAACATCCCGAAAGAGCAGTGCCCCACAGCTTCCCCACCGACCTGCTCTGTCTGCCCAGCTGGCAGCCACCGAGGCACACTCCTCGCTCCCTGGAAACTGCTGGAACGAGAAGCTAGAAAAGACACCTTCTTTCTGCTTCTGCTCCACCAACTGGGGACCCCACCCCACCCCCATCCAGGCCCCTTGAAACCTGGGGGCTAAGGATCTACCAGCTGGGGCTCCCGGGCCCCCTGGGCCACAGGCCACCCCCGGCTGGGGGAGCAGGGAGGCCTGGCTGTGTGGACGCGGGAGCAAAGGGAGGGCAGAAGCAGGACGGGAGTGGCGGTGGCTCCCGGTGCTTTCCGCGGAGCTGGAGCTGAGCGAGGGGCAAAGAGCCGTCTTTTCTACCCTCTGTCTTGTGGCCCCTGCTCAGCCGTGTCGCCGTGGAGCTGCAGGTGCCCTGGAGCAGCCGCTCCAAGGACGCAGCAGGCAGGCTTCCTGGTCCAGAGCTGCCTGAGAGACAGAGCGTAGGACGGGGAGGCGGAAGGTCAGCTGGTCAGAGCAGGACCCACAACGATGCCAACGGGCAGAGTGTCGAGGGGAAGAAGTGAGGAGCATGGAACCAGGGACTCCTCGACGGCACACCTTTGGAGGCGTGAAGGAGGAGCAAGCAAGGGCCACAGTGCGAGAGAGGCAAACATTTCGAGGAGGCGCACCTGCTGGCAAAGCCAAGGTCCGGGGAGCATGAAGACCGCGTGATGGCTGGCGGACGGACTGAAGGAGGGTGGTGTCAGAGCCGTCTCAGAGCCACTTCCAGAGTTCCAGGTGGACGCCAGACTGCAAGACAGTGCAGAGCTGCAAGCAGCAGGTACCGCGCCAGGAGGATCGACCGGGACGGGCAGGAAAGGGCTGGTGTGAGGCCGGGTGGGCCTTAGTTCAGGCTGCTGCAGCCGCGTCCCACACGCTGGGACTGAGAGACGACGGCAGGCATTTGTCCCTCACAGTCCTGGAGGCTGGAAGTCCAACATCCGGGGGCTGGTGGATCTGGTGTCTAGTGAGACCGGCGTCCTGGTTCCTAGATGGCCGTGTCTTCCTGCAGTGGCCTCACGTGGTAGAGGGTGGCAGGGAGCTCTCTGGGGTCTTTTTTATAAGGACGCTAACCCCGTGCAGGGGGGCCCTGCCCTCATTACCTGAGCAGCTCTCGAAGGCCCACCCCCAATACCATCACCGGGGGCAGGGACGGGGTGTAGGGTGTCAGGATCTCACATAGGAATTGGGGAGGACACAAACATGCAGAGCACAGCAGGGTCAGAGTGGACATCACCTGCCACCTGCAGGCGCCATGTCCCGGTGTTGGTGACCCCCTGAGGCAGCATTTGTTTGGAGACAAGCCCAGCCCTTGAGGAGTTTGGAGGTGCTGGAGGGATGCAGTGAGGGCAACTGTTCATAATTCTCTTCTTCTATTGAGTGGCTGCTTTTTTTTTTTTTTTTTTTTTTAAGGTTCATTTTCTTGCTTGTAAGACAAAACCCTGCCAACATTCGATTTGGGTTAAAACGCAAAATGCTGTGTCACATGTGACTGTGGCTGGCAGCTCACGTCCCCGGCTCACAGTGACTGTTGGTCCTACTGGGGGTTGGCTTGTCTGAGCCCCTCGACCACAGGCCCTGGGAACCCAAGGAACAAGGGCTCATTCTGGCCACCGCAGTGGGGGGCCCTCCACCCAAGTCCTCCCTCCTCCCTTGTCTGCCTTGTCTGCCTTTTCTGGTGGGCGGTGAGGGCACAATGGGTTGAGGCTGACGCTGTCCTGGGTGACACCCCTTCGTTTTCCTCCTGAGCTATGATTTGGCTGGAGTAGACCAATGGAAGCCCGTAGTCTCGGAGGTTTTGCCTGTGTGTGTGTGTGTGTGTGTGTGTGTGTGTGTGTGTGTGAGAGAGAGAGAGAGAGAGAGAGAGAGAGAGAGAGGCAGAGAGTGCTGTAAGCCTATTAACATCCCTCCTGGGAGATAAGAGATGAGTTTGCAGACCCGCCAAGTTCCCTTCAAGACAAGCCCCTGAGCAGGGAGGGTGACCCTGCTCTAAGTAGAGCCGCTCTCTGAGCGAGAGGTGATGATGGGGGGCGTTTGGGGTCCCTCCCCACCCCCACCTCGGTAGGGCCACAGACCCAGGCTCCAGACTAAAGGTCTCATCGAGTCAACACACCACAGACGTTGTGTGCGGAAGGAGAAGCCCTCAGATTGGTGCGGGCTCTCCCTGGGCGTCCACACAGGAGAGTCTGGTGAGGCCAGGAGGAGAAGGGAGGCTGGAGGGAGCAGAGGGTCCAGAGGAGGCCAGCTTCTGTCTCAGTGCGGGACCGGGGGGTGCCGGTCGCCTTTGCGAGCCTCAGTTTCCCTATGTGTAAAACGAGGGGATCGAACCAGTCCAGCGCTCTCAGAGACACACTAATAACCCAGCCCTCACAGAAGCACACCCTTAGCGGGGTCCCCGAACGGTGCCATCAGCCTGGCCCCGGATGGCCATGCAAGGTGACAATGTCACCGTGGCAACCGAGTCTAGAGCAACGTGCCATGGATACTCGTCGAGTGTTCCAGGAGAGAAACCATAAACCGTAGTTCCGTATTCTCACAGCAGTTAGTCAGCTAAGTGGTGGATTTCGGGGCATTGTGGAAGTGACCCCTGCTCTGGGGACATCAGCGTCGGAAGCGGCACAGCAGACACACCTGGCCATCGGAGGATGGAGCCTGGGGGAAGGTGGGCCCAACCCTGCAGAGATCAGAGTCGCATTTCTCCAAGTGGGACCACTGGCTCAAAATGCAGATTCCTGGGCCCTGCCCCAGGCCCACTGACCCGGAGCCTCTGAGGGTAGGCCCAGGGAGTCTGTGTTTTGCGCCAGGTGCCCAAGTGGTTTGCATGCACAGTAAATGTGTCGAAAACACTGACAAGCCAGCCAGCAGAACTTGAGCTTTAAAAGGGAGTCCTTGAGTCGTTCTAAAGTGCGCCAGCTTTTATTTTATTTGAGTCAACAGATCTCACCTAAATCAGCCCAGAAATGCGCTGGTGGAGGAGACACAGCTGTGTTGATGAACACCTTGATCTGAGCACAGACACAAATAGCCTCTATAGGCGCATCTGCACCCGCGCAGGGTCGTTGTCTGTTCCTTAGGCATTTAGTTTGCAACTCCTGTTCCAGGAATGGTTATTTGGGACGGATTTCAAGTTTCAGGGCAGGGATGGTGTCTTATTCATCCCAGACTCGGCTCTGTCAGGGAAAGAGGCCGTATATAGTGGGTGCTCCATGTAAATAAATGCCTGTTGAGATGAAATAAAAAGAAATGTTTGGACAAAGGTCACTAGACTTCCACAGAAGTCCCAGGTAACCAACCGCCTTATCTTCCATCACCACCCAGTGCCTTCCTGAGGGCACGATATCAGGTGACTCCATAACCGCATGTACACTTGGGAATGGTCAGGCCTCCCCACTTCACTGTTAAGGAAGTAACCCCATCAAACAATGAATTGATTTGTCCAAAGTCCCCCCAAGTAACAGCATAGCTGAGATAAGAGTTTTGAACCCATCACGCTCCCACGAGGCAGCAGGGGTTCCAGACGTGAAGTGCAGAGTGAGCCCAGGAAAAAGAGAAGTCAGCAATTCTTCAAACTAGACACAAATTCTCTAGATAGTGCCAGTGAGTCCAAAAGACATTAATTTGGTTAATGCAAGAATTCTTTGTCTAAAATAATTGTGAAAATGAGCCATATTTGTACCTTTTAAAGGACTCGGCAATCCATTATTTCTAGGTTTCCAGAACGGTTCAGTGCCTGAGTCTGCTTCCTCTGCTTGTTCTCATGTCCTTGGCAGAGGATTCCTAACTCAGTGGGTCTCCGTCTCGGCTGACCCTGCAGAGATCTGAGAGCCCTGTCATTGTGGCCTCACCCTGTAGGCACTAAAGCAGAACCTCAGGGTGTAAACTCCAAGCATTAAAAGGTTTGAAACACTCCCCAGGTATTTCCAGTGTGCTGCAAGACAGCATCCGCTGCCTTCCTCCGCGGACTCACGCCACTGAACAGACCTTTCTCCTCCAAACAAAGGTGAATCATATAAAAATTCACCTGGGATAGAATGAAGCCAGAGAAATTAGATTGTCCAATAACCAGCTCACCCAAACGGACAAAGTTATTTTGGAGGATTTTTTTCCCCCAAAACAAGAGTCCATTATATTAACTGACCTACTTTATTGATTCCTGTTCTCTTGGGAGCCTCTCCTGGACCCATTTTCCTTCTTCCTCAAGTTTTTAGGTAGCATAGTGATTTCAACGCGGGCTGAACGTTGGACCCACCTCGGGAGACGTGAATGAGGTGACGTATGGCTCTGGGTGTGGTCTGGGCCCTGGAATTTTTAAATTTCCCCCCAAGGTGGTTTAATGGACATCCAAGGTTGAGAGGAAAGCCACTGATTTTGTCTTTCTTTCATCAAAAGCCTGTGCTAAACTCTTCATTCTTTCTGAGTCTGAAGCCTCTCTTCTGCATTTGATCTTAATAGTAATTTGGTCACTTGCGGAATTCTGGGTTGGAAGTCATTTTCCTCTGCCTTTTGAAAGTGTTCACTCACCACCTTCCACTATCAGTGTGAAATGTCGGCTATTAGTCTAAGTATCATTCCTTTGTGTAGGTTGTCTGTCTTTTTTCCTCCCTGGCACCCCTTAGATGTTCTCTCTGTCCCTGACGTTCTGCATTCTTACTGCAATGCATCTGGCTGGGGGTTTGTTGGTGCGTGTCCTGCTTGCTCCTCGGTGCTATCTTTCTATTTGGAAAGTCATGCCTTTCTTCAATTTTGAAAAGTTGGCAGCTATTATAATTTGGACACTTCCTCCACCCCTTCTGTCATCTGTCATCCTGGAACTTCTTTTAAGATGCATATCTCAGCATCTCATTTCATCCTCCATATTATGCCATTCTCTTTCACATTTTTCCTTTTTCGTCTGTCTCATTAGCATGAATTCCCTGGTGCAATCTTCTATTTCACTGATTCTCTCTTTAACTATGTCTACTTTAGAGTAATTGTGTTTCACTAAACCGTTTATCTCAATATTTCCAGTTTTCTTTTTTTTTTTTTAACTTCCAGGCTCTCCATTCAGTCATTTTTCTCACCCACTTCTTGATCCCTAGATGCGTGAGCTGTTTGTTTCTCAACAAAACCTCTGCCTCTGTGTCTTTGAAGAGTGCTACAGGGAGTTAAAGTTTGGATTTCCTCTGAGGCATTGTCCCATTTGTTGTACTTATTGGAAATGCTTTCAAGGCATTTATTTCTCTCCTGTGCCCTGGGACATTATTTTGCAAGCTCCTATTGTTTTGTCCATAGTGACTCTACTCTCTCCTATTATGGCTGGCAGGCTTACGGTTAACTCCACCTGTGTCTCCACCCCTCCTCAAAGCCAGGAAAACAGTCTTTATCAAAAGCAATCAGTTTTTTGTTCACAAGAGGAAAGCCATCGCCCTGCTCTTTGTCTCCCAGAGTAAGCCGATTGCAGGCTCTTGCCACACATGGGGCGCCATCGGCGTCCTTTCCTGCTTACAAGGTGACATCCCAGTGGCACTATGTCTAGGCCTGGACACCAGTAGGCAGGTTGCTTTGGGCCCTTCTGTGAGTTTGCACATTCAATTTATAGCCAATATATATTTATATATTTAGAAGAACTGTGTACATAAAGTATTTTGTGTGTGTATATTAAGATGCTTTGGGGTCCCAGAAGGAGAAAAGCCAATTCAACTTGACTTTAAAATAAGGAACTTTGCTGTGTCGTGCAGCTGCAAGCCTGGCTCTACTTGGTCCAGTTGCTCTGTGATGTGCAAGGAAGCTTCCATTCACCCTTCCAGACTGCCTCCCAGCCCTCTCTGGGCTGTCTACCCCAGAAGTCTGCCTGGATGGACGTCCAGTTGAATTTTGCTAAGGGCGAGCATCAACAGAAGATCCAAATGGGAAGTGACTGTGAGGTTGGGCGTTTTGTCTCCCAGCTGTCTCCCTGCAGGAACCCCTCAAGCTGGCTGCAGCCCCCACAGATGGACCCAACTCCTCAGAAGGCAATCTTCACATAGCCCCTCTGCCTCCAAGTCCTGGGAAGGATCCTCTCCCCTTTCAGGACTTAAGGTGTGGAGGTCAGGACAGAACAGCTGTCCTCACTGCTACTAACTCCAAGTGGGTACCGTACTTACCTCTTGTACACTTTTTAAAACAGTTACATTATTAGACTCCCCCACATTATCCCGATTCCAATGTGCCATCTACTGGGACTTTGCCTGGTTAAAAAACAAAGTCACCAAAGATCAAGGTATTTTTGAGTCTCCAATCTGCTATCTACAGTGCAACCTTCCTCCTAACAGTGGTTGGTTGTCAGATGGCGCCAGCAAGAACTGTGCATACATGTTAACATTCAGTGAGGAGAAAAGACCATCATCCCTTCAAAGACAAAGGAGTCTTTCCCAGAGGCTGCCGACCAACTTCCCTTGATGTTTTGTTGGCCAAAACCACTCGTGTGTCCATTCCTGAGCTAACTCCTGGCCACCAGAGAAAGGCCATGCGTTGGTTGGCTTCCATGGAGTGTTCAGACCCATTGCTATCAAGGAAGCTCCTATGACTGGCTTAGGTTTTCTCGCCCTGAGATCCATCCTCCAATCACAGGGCTGTTGCTACATAATGGGGCAGGGATGGAATGGGTGACAAGGAGTCATTCACCATTTATGCTAAGTTTGGAGAGAACAGAGGATGACGTGGTGAATCTGAAGATGTATTTCCATGACAACTCCCTTTTTGGCTGTCCATAGAATTTTGTGGTTCCTTTTTTTTTTTTTAAGATTTTATTCATGTATTTGAGGGGGGAGGGGCAGGGAGAGAGGGAGAGGGAGAGAGAGGGACAAGCAGACTCCCTGCTGAGCATGGAGCCCAACACAGGGCTTGATCCCAGGACCCTGAGATCATGACCTGAGCTGAAATCAAAAGGCAGACATTTAACGGACTGAGACACCCAGGCGCCCAGAATTTTGTGGTTCTTTTGAAAACACTAGTTATTTGAAAGTAATGACTCCTGAAACTTTCATAAGTCCCCAAATCCAAGACTACTACCAAGATGCAAAATGCTCTCAGCTTCCTTACCTGAAAGAGAATGACTATCACAGAGCATTGCCTTGAATCCTTGAATGAGATCTTGTGTCCCATAAGGATGTCCACACCAGGTGGGGTGGCAGCCAGCCAGGTTCAGGTATCGCTCTGGGACCGGCTCTTACCCTGCTCTGTCCATGATGCAGTCTGACCGTGGCAGCATTCCAGAGGACCATTGTCAAAGACTCGAGGGGTTGCTCATGATGGGTCCAATGCCAACTGAGTGTCAAGTGTCGGGTACCACACCCTCTCTCTCTTTTTGTGAAACCAGACCTGGAGACAGTTTTATTTCAAGATCCATCATTTATGTAAGTTTCTTCATGAGAAGAGATATGAGAATTTCCATGAACTACATCAGATCACCACATATACCTATAAAAGGTGATTATATATATCCAGTGTATGAAACTTGTAATGATTCTTCACCCCCTTTCCTTCTTACTTCCTCCCCTTCTCCTGTCAGCAGGAAAATCTGAAGCCAGCCCACTCTCTCTGGGTGAATCTTGACCTAGAGAATAAAATTGCTTTTTCTATAAAAAAAGAAGGACTCTGGTGACTGCAACAGAGATGAACAGAAGTAGATACTCAACTTGCCCTAGAAATGTATATTAATCATTTAGTTACACCCCCATTAGAAAAGACTACCAGCTGGGGCACCTGGGTGGCTCAGATGGTTAAGCGTCTGCCTTCAGCTCAGGTCATGATCCCAGGGTCCTGGGATCGAGCCCCACATCGGGCTCCTGGCTCAGCAGGGAGCCTGCTTCTCCCTCTGCCTCTCTCCCTGCTCATGCTCTCTCTCTCTCTCTTTCTCTCTCTCTCTCTGTATCTCTGTGTCTCAAATGAATAAATAAAAAAAAATCTTGAAAAAAATGTTAAAAAATATAAAAAAGAAAAGACTACCAGCCTATATATACTACTTGATATTATAAACAATGCTCTACAAAACTCTAAATGATCCAATAATTTTAGTATGCTTTCCCTGAGAGAATTTTGCAAACACTTTAATCTGTGTGGATTCACAGGCAGCACATTGTCATAGCCCCAGCAAGTTCCCCGCGCATGAGCCTCCATCCACACCTGCCTGGAAGGGGATGGGTAACACACGTGAACACCAAGGGTACAGGGCTTAGTTATTAGAAAGTTCTAGACCAAAAATCCAATTAAGGCATTCCTGTAACCAAACAACCCAAAACCAGTTAAATTAATAATAAAACTAACCTAACAGCAATTGATAAGCAAAAACCATAATAGTGACAACTAAAAGCCACTGATGATACCATGACATCAAAATCTTCAGCAATCACAGTCACTGCTTATATCCCTCAGTAAAGTGCTTTCCTCCCAAAAAAATCATCCCCCAGAAAAGATTAGGTTGCCTTCTATTAAAGTTCATATAAAGTTTCTCATATTATAAGACACTCCTACTTGCTTTTCAAACAATGTTTGTATTGTGAAGTATAACATTAGCTGCTTTTTTACAAAAGGCAAACTTTTTTTCCTGGAAACATACTGGCCTGAAATGAACTCAGTCCATGCTCATTTGGGATGCTTTGCATAGCCACCTGGTTGAATCACTAACAGGAGATAAAGAAGAAAAGATATTTAATGCCGATTGAATGATTCCAGAAGGTATGACCTCACACTCAGAGGACTAGGGTGTTAAAAGTCAGATTTTTTTTAAAGACCACATTAAAAGCCATAGGGTGTCCATGTTACACCAACTCACCTACAGAAGGAATGACAAAGAAACAAAGTTGTTATGTAAGTAGTACAGTTTGAGATAAAGTTTCTCGTGACAACACCCTGCTCCCGTCAGCTATCTTTAGCTCAAAGGAATTAGAACTGAAGACCTATGATGGAGAGCTGGATTGCTGCCCGGCGGCTCAGCCCGCAGCACGCCTGCACATGCGTAGAACCTGACGGCACCACTCGTTCAAACGGGGCACGGAAAACCAGCCTTATCGTAATTGGAATTTATTTGTATGATATCTGATTTTTTTTAAGATTTTATTTATTTATTTGACAGAGAGAGACACAGCGAGAGAGGGAACACAAGTAGGGGGAGTGGAAGACAGAGAAGCAGGCTTCCCGCGGAGCAGGGAGCCCGATGCAGGGCTCGATCCCAGGACCCTGGGATCAGGACCTGAGCCAAAGGCAGACGCTCAACAACTGAGCCACCCAGGCGCCCCGATATCTGATTTTTTTATTGTGTGTAAGGAAATTAATAAGTGCTATATTTTAAGTAAAGATTCGACTATTTAATCTGTCATTAAATCCTTTAGGGGCTTTCTGCACTTGATCTTAGCCAAAAGGCCAAGAAAATGCCTTTGATGGCCCGTGTGTCCCTTGTCTTCAGGGACATGAGGCAACTGTGTGAATTTAAGCAAAGTCGGAGGCACTCCGGGCATCAGCACTGCTTACTGCTTTTGCATTTTCAGCAAAGGAGCAATAAGTTAATTGTATCCAGTGCCTATAAAACACCAGTAATCTTCACTAATTCATTTTATAGGCCACAAGTAAATAGCCCAGTGTTTTGCACAAAAACAAAAGTCAACATAATTATGCCTTTTTTTCAGATAAGAACCAAAAAAAAAAAAGTCTACTTCTTTCCGCATACCTTGGCTCCTCAGTAAGGCCCTTCCTGCCCTCTGGCTCCTCTCCTTGGGACCCCCACTGGGGGGCAGCTGTCCTCAAATTTTCTCTTGTATAACTTCTAAAGTATTTTTGCAAGATCATGTGTCCCTTGTCTTTTCTAAGATAATAGGTAAACACCAGCATACGTTTAAGCAGTGAAGTATGGAATCCGGCCCATTGTGAATATTGACATTTTTCAGAAAACTTTCATCATCTTTAAAGTGTATCCAATTGTGGTTGGCTCCATAGCTCAGGGGTTAGAGCCCTGGTCTTGTAAAGTGTATCCAATTGAGGGCACCTGGGTGGCTCTGTGGGTTAAGCGTCTGCCTTCGGCTCAGGTCATGATCCCGGGGTCCTGGGACGGAGCCCTGTGTTGGGCTCCCTGCTCAGTGGGGAGTCTGGTTCTCCCTCTGCCTCTGCTCCCCGCCACGTTCCTGCTCTTCTCTCTCACTCTCTCTCAAATAAATAAATAAATAAATAAATAAATAAATAAATAAATAAAATCTTTTTGAAAAAATAAAATGTATCCAATTGAATCTAAATAACTCAGGGATTTGACACCAAGTACCAGCTCTTCTTGGATAGTCAAGACCCTTTTCTCTCTGAGCTTTGCATCTCCACCCTCCCACCCCTACCGATGCCATCCCGGTGTAGTATATTAAATACTGACAGTGTTGAATTTTGCCGGAGGGTTAAGAAATCCCCTTTCCCTTTTGTGTCCCAGTAAATGGTTGACTCCAAGGAATGCCCTTCCTCACGTGACTTGGTAGGACTCACAGATGTCCCCTTGTTTACCTGGGACAAGCTCAGGCACAGACCCCCAAATTCCCATTCTTTGCCTTATAAATAATTAGCTCAACTTCTCATCCCCACTGATCCATTGAAACAAAATGTTTGTTAACAGAGTTCAGGTCCTTCCCTTCCAGGCCACCGAACTTTGGCCTGAGTCGGCCGCAACCCCTCCTACGAGTAGCAGGTGTCTCCAGCTTGCTGTGGGATCTTGCTGTCTCTCCTCCACCTCACTTCCCCATACCCTGTTCCTTCAAGATTTGTCTACTCTTCTCTAGGAACAACCCTCCCCCACTTGCCTGGCTCTTGAGATTCGGTCAAATCTTCAGTCAGGGGCGCCTGGGTGGCTCAGTCGGTTGGGCGACTGCCTTCGGCTCGGGTCATGATCCTGGAGTCCCGGGATCGAGTCCCGCATCGGGCTCCCTGCTCAGCCAAGGAGCCTGCTTCTCCCTCTGACCCTCTTCCCTCTCGTGCTCTCTGTCTCTCATTCTCTCTCTCTCAAATAAATAAATAAAATCTTTAAAAAAAAATAAAAAGGGGCACCTGGGTGGCTCAGTTGGTTAAGCGACTGCCTTCGGCTCAGGTCATGATCCTGGAGTCTTGGGATCGAGTCCCGCATCGGGCTCCCTGCTCAGCGGGGAGTCTGCTTCTCCCTCTGACCCTCTTCCCTCTCGTGCTCTCTATCTCTCGTTCTCTCTCAAATAAATAAAATCTTAAAAAAAAAAAAATCTTCAGTCAGCGTGATCTTACTATGACCACGGTCCCCTCCCTTGGTCAGTGTCCCTTTCCTCCCTTGAGACTTTGTTCAAAGTTTTTGATTTGATAATATATATTTATGGCTGAGTTAACCAGACATGCTCTCCTAGTAGAAAATGAAATTTTTAAGTTATCTGGGACATAGGGCACTGAGTATGGGAAAATGGCCCTTGAATTGTAATTGTCACCCTGATCAATGCACAGCTGGGGACAGTGATGATGTCGGTACGTAGTACAAACTTTGACATGGTTGTAGCCTCTAGCTTGACTGTTTATCAGAAATGCATCTATTAATAAGATGAACTGATTTGAGAACAGAAACCACACACACACACACACACACACACACACACACACCCCTTGGTCTAAGTGAGGGATACCGTCCCACTATGTTCACTAGCGTGACTTTACCACTCCTGGCATCTGCTTCCGGGCAAATTGCTTGAGCTTTCAGTATAGAAAATTCCTGAATGGCCCATCAACTTTCAATTTACAGTATTCACAGACAGCCCAAATAATCTCTCAATACCCTCTCAAAATCCCTTCCTGGCTGATTCCACCAGTCCTGTGACCAGCCAATTCCAAATCAAGCCCCCACCTAGATGGACTTCAAAGTTACAACGAACCCTGACCCTGCCTTCCCTTCAGCGACCGGACTCTCCCGGAGCCTCTGTCCACCGTCCACCCGGTCCTAGAGCAGCCGGGACTCGAGAGGGACCCGACAGAGTGACCTCATCCCGTCATCCTTTGCTGCTGGGTCCACGGAGACAGTGCTCCCTCAAGTTGTGATGAGGTTACCTACATCACAGGTAAGCCCCTGAGTGACATGCAGAAGAAAAGGCATTACCCAGAAGCGTCAGGCGATGGTTCCCAAACTGTGCGTCAGGGCACCCCGGGGACCCTCCACAAACTTGCAGGGGCATTTGTGGCTTATTTAAGATTTCTCAGGGGTACACAGAGACACCTGATGGACACCACACAACCTGCTGTTCCTGAGTTGTTTGGACCTAACAGCAACAAGTAATCGATAGAACTATTCGGTATTTCTTTTGGTCGGGGGGTGAAGGGGCCGCTTGGCAGGAGGATTATCTTGAGCTGAAGGCAGCTGAGACCCTGCGGGCTCCAGAGAAACTTTGCCCCTCCCTTAACTCCATACAAGAATCTGAATTGGGGCTCTTTCCAGAATAAGGATTCTCAGCAGGGATACATTTTATCTATATGGTGGGGCAACCATCTAATCAGCAAACATTCTTGCTCTTGTCACCCCGTGAAGTGCGCCCCTCCAACGTCTCAGACCCCCGGCCCTTCCTCCTCCGTTCAGGATGACATGTGTGCCTCCTGTCGCCCGACCGTCCGGAACATCCACGTTTGTGTGGATCTCATACGCATGCTGTTAAATTAGATTTTCTCCTGTTAAACTGCCTCGTGGCAACGTGATTTAGTCCAGCTACAATGACATTAAAAGGCAAGAGTTCTTGCTCCCCGACACCCTGTGCCCTCCCCTCCACTGTGGCACCTGCAGCCTGTGTCAGTCCCCCGGCTAGGGTGGGGCTGCCCAGCAGCTGGGTTTCCCCCATTTCCTGCGATAGCTCCCTCGTCCCCAGGCCTCCCAGGTTTGTAAGAACACCTCAGGAGAGAGGTCTGTACAGATCTGTTCCAGCCCGTGCTTCAAGCCCCAGAGTCTGATCCTGGTTCCTCATCTCTCCAAATGGTCCTGGGTGTCCGTGCCCCGCCCCCGCACCGGAAGCCCACCCCAGGCCCCCTCTGGTCGGGCTGTGGTGCTGAGCGGTCTGGTTTTCAGCCTACGTCTGTCTTCTCTTTACATGCTTCTTTTTTTTTTTCTTTAAGATTTTATTTATTTGGGGGCGCCTGGGTGGCTCAGTTGGTTAAGCAACTGCCTTCGGCTCAGGTCATGATCCTGGAGTCCCGGGATCGAGTCCCGCATCGGGCTCCCTGCTCGGCAGGGAGTCGGCTTCTCCCTCTGACCCTCTCCCCTCTCATGCTCTCTCTCTATCTCATTCTCTCTCTTAAATAAATAAATAAAATCTTTAAAAAAAAAAAGATTTTATTTATTTGGGGCGCCTGGGTGGCTCAGTCGTTGAGCGTCTGCCTTTGGCTCAGGTCATGATCCCAGGGTCCTGGGATCGAGCCCCGCATCGGGCTCCTTGCTCGGCGGGAGGCCTGCTTCTCCCTCTGCCACTCCCCCTGCTTGTGTTCCTGCTCTCACTGTGTCTCTCTCTGTCAAATAAATAAATAAAATCTTTAAAAAAAAAAGATTTTATTTATTTATGTACTGAGAGAGAGAGAACGAGCAGGGGAGGGGCAGAGGGAGAGGGAGGGAGAGATCCTTGAGCAGACTCCATGCTGAGCACAGAGCCTGACCTGGGGCTCGATCTCACGAGCCTGACCTGGGGCTCGATCTCACGACCCTGAGATCAAGACCTGAGCCAAAATCAAGAGTCGGACGCTCAACTGACTGAGTCACCTGGGAGCCCCTTCTTAACTTAATAACTTAATAACCTCTTGTTATTACTGTGTGTTCAAGACAATGAAAACGTTTCAAGATACCAGCTACTGTAGAACCTTCTTGTCTCTTCTATATATATACATATATATATATATTTCTGCAACATTTGAACTATTTCCAAATATTTATCTGCCCATTTATTATCAGACAAAAATTCAAAATGCAAACTGGGAAGGTCATGGCCAGTCCTCACCTGACTTGACCCCCAACAGCTTCGTGACTGATCACCCCCTCCATGGGGCACAATTTTTCTTGGGTTTCCACACCCCTCACCCCAGGGGAGTCCCGCTGGGGCCTCCGGCACAGTCCTACAGCCTGGGAGGCTCAAACAACAGGAACCTCTTCTCTTACAGTCTGAAGGCTGGAAGTCTGAGACCCAGGTGCGGACAGGACTGGTGTCTCCCGTGGCCTCTCTCCGTGGTCTCTCTCCATGGCATGCAGACAGCCAGCGCCTCCTGTGTCCTCACGTGGCCATCTTCTGTACACGCACCCCTGGCGTCTCTGTGTGTCTGCATTTCCTCTTCCTCTGACACCAGTCGGCTTGGACTAGGGCCACCCTCATGCTCGCGCTGTACCTGATCGCGTCCTTCAAGGCCTGCTCTCCAAGCACGGTCACCTGCTGAGGTCCCAGGGGCCAAGGCTTCAACGTATGAACTTGGGGGGGTGGTGAACAATTCAGCTCAGGACCCCACCTTCTCCCATTTCCCCCCCTGCCCCACTCTGCCTCCTCTGCTGTCCCCAGGGCTCCATCCGAGCTGCCGCCACCGGCTTGACGCTCAGGACCCCGTCCAACCTCAGGCTTTACATCTGCCATCTCCACTTCTGAACACCAATGATGCCCACATTTCCAGCTCCCCCCAGGCCTCTCCCCACAGTAACCCCAGACTCAAGGCTTCTGCTCCCTCCCTCTCTGCCCTCTCCATGTGGGCTCGCAGATAGAACTCGTCCAAGCCTGAATGAGTCCCTCCCCGCCCACGCTCTCCTCCTCACTGGGGGTCGACCACAAGGCCCTCCCTCCTCCCTCCGACTGGTCAGGCCCAAACGCCTGAGGGCGCTGCTCCTTCCCGCTCGTCATTAGGGAAAGGCAATGAGCCACGGGTGCCTTTCTTCTAAACGAACCAAACGGGGCTGCCGAGAAATCAAGGCACAGAGGCTTGTAATCGCAGATGGGGCCGGGAGGATGGGGTCTGGGCTCAGTCGCGTCTCCTGTCACCTGCAGAAGCAGGCACCAGAAGGGCTGGGGGGGCGGGGCCGGTGGAGGCCTTCCCAGCAGGCCCACGCTGTCCTTTGGCAACAAGTTCAGCCCTTCAGGGCCCTGCAGAGAGGCCGGGCTTTGCTCCAGAGGCTCACAGTGGAGCGCAGAGCCGGGTTTCCCCGGGAGCCCAGGGAGGGCGCTCATGTGGTCACAGCTTTTTGCGAACATGGCAAAAGTGAAATATTTCAACTGCAATCGTGGGGACCACAGCCTCTTTCTTCTCACAGTTTCCGTTTATTCCAGTTCTCTTGGCGATGCTACAGCCGCCTCGGGCATATTTGGACGGGTGCTGAGGGGAGGTTGGGTAAGGGGTACGGTTCAGCCGGGATGAGTAATTTCTACATTGTCTGCTGTCATGTGTAGGTAATTTGTTGGTAACTGGAAGGGGTGGGAATGGCTTCCAAGGATGCTCCTACCACCCACAGTGCTGGCCCGGTGCGCCGATGGTGCCCAGCACCCTACGTTCGTGGGTTCTAGATGGACGGAGCCAGACGCTACCAGTGTGAGGAATGGCAGAAGGGTCCCTCCATTCCCTCCACAGAAATGCTGTGTTTAAATTGCAGTCATAAGAAGGAAGCAAAGCACATGCACCGCAAAATGGAGTTAAAATGTTATTACAGAATTAACAAAAACTCTCAGGTCGTTTTTCTGGATTTATGATATTGTGGTACTGTTGGCTTTTTAGCATTCATCATTTACTGTGGTTTCTTGTCTCCTTTGAGATACCTGCTTCGGATCTGCTCTTGTACATACAATTTTGTCTCTTACTTCTTAAAGACGGTCCTCTTCCTTTGGATAAGCTTCAGCCCCGGCACAATTCGGCCCGGCCCCCGAGGAGGGCCTCTTGCAAATATGCACCACCCACTCCAGCACCAGGAGATGCTCAGGCCTTGTGTAAACAGGCTGTTTGTTTCCGATCGGTCACTTCCGGCAAGAGTTTGAATACGCCAAGACCGAAGAAAATGCAGTCCCACCAGCCCCCAGTGACTGGGTCCTGCTGGTCGGGGTTGGGATTTTAGGTTCGGTTCTGTGCGTTGGTTTAGCGCTTTTCTTTTTAAATCGCCTTCAGACCCATCATGTCCTGGGACCGCTGAGGCCATGACCGGCCGAAGTGAGGGCTTGTCATTGGCAATGGAGGCTCAATTCTTGGGTCCTGGAACCCGAACCCCGGCCACTCAGTCCTCGCCTGGATGCATATCCAGTGAATATGGACATAGCCAGTGAGGGTCATGGTCTGAAATTTCCAGGGACAGCCAAGACGTGTGCAAGGAAATACCCGCTCCTCCAGGCCCAGAGGAGGATGCTCGCAAGCCCCAGGGGTTAATGTACCTCAGCAGGCGTTTTCTGGTCCAACCAGAAAAACCAGGCCAGGCCCAGGGTGACTGCAGGCTGCTCAGTGGGAAGAGGAGAAGTTTCCCCAAGCCAGCACTGAGAAAAGAAGGTAAGAAAAGAAGCTGAATCACTCGGCAAGTAAACACACACCACCCAGATTCCCACCAGCAGAACCGGTCCTGGGGGGCTCTGGGCCCCTCACCCCAGGCACCCTCCCTGGCTGCACGCCCTGGCCGAGGAAAGGTCAGGGCTCCGGCAGTCTCTTCTCTTCACTGATTCCCATTTCTACCTGCTCCGCTGGCTCTTCGTCCTGTCTCCCAGCCGCCACACAACTCCCAGATAGGACCGGTGATCCTGCGCCTCTTCTAACAACCTGCCCAGCCCTCCCCTTGTGGCCTGGACGTAAGCTTGGAAACGTGAGAGACCCAACCGCCCGAGAGAGGCCATCGGGGAGTTGGGGGGAGGGGGCGACACAGTCTCCGTGGCTGAGGCCTGGGCCTGACTCTGCTGTCACCCACCCTGAGGGCAGGGGGGCTGGCCCAGCCTGGTGCCCACCCCCACATCTCGCCCACCTTGATGGCGGCACTGATGTGGGAAACAAAGGCAGAAGGAAAATTACTACATTTCCTTACTCCCTGCAGCCCACTGACAAGTCCTTGAAACAGGCAGAGTGACATTCCTCTAGGGACTCAGCTGCCTCCATGTCAATACTTTGCTCAGGGCAAAAGGCAATCCTAGCCTGACTCCCCCCCCCCCCCCCACCCCCGCCCAGGATCCTGTAGGTCTACTTTAACGTATCAAAATTCCTTTGGAAACTTCCTCTATCTCCACCCGCCCAAGATACATGTTGACAATCATCCCCCACGCACATGACCCACCGATATACATGTGAAGGGTCTCATGACTAATTA
Organism: Callorhinus ursinus; assembly: GCF_003265705.2. Taxonomy (NCBI): domain Eukaryota; kingdom Metazoa; phylum Chordata; class Mammalia; order Carnivora; family Otariidae; genus Callorhinus; species Callorhinus ursinus. Next base: position 3,046,894 of record NW_027397137.1, on the reverse strand, counting down.
CAGTAATAAATGACCTTTTCCTAACAACAGCTAGCCGCCTTAAGGTTCTGGAAACCTTGCTTCCAAAATTCCTTAGAGACTTAACGCTCTCCCTAACCCCCTCCCAACTTGAAAGTATACAATGGGCCACTGCTCATGACCCCGGTGCAGCTCTTCCTGCCCACAGGTCCTGTACCCGGGCTTTCATAAAACCACCTTTTTGCACCAAAAACATCTCAAGAATTTTTCTTGCTTGGAACCCTAACTTCTTTCCTACATCAGTACCACACGGTGCCCAGCCCAACTACTCAGCTGGAGGACATGCAGGAGACATAAACTTCACTCAGTCCCCTCTCCCGAATCCTGGCCCAGCCCCTGACCTCTGTGCAGCTCAGAAGGACACGCTCGAACTCTGCGCCTCATCTGTAGAGCAGGCTAATAGCCCCTGACTCCTAGTATCTGCCCAGAATCTAAGGAAGTCACATTCAGGAAGCACCATCAAAGTCCTGAGCACAAGGTAAACCCTCTTAAAACTAAAAAAAAAAAAAAAATCCCCAAAATGAAACTTCTTGCCTTAGTCCATTCAGGCAACTACAACATAGCCTGGGTGCTCAAACAACAAACTTTTCTCACAGTTCTGGAGGCTCAGAAGACTAAGATCAAGGTGCCTGCCCCCTGTGAGGTCCCTCTTCCCGGTGCATAGCTGGCCGCCTTCTCCCTGTGTCCTCACATGGGGCCAGAGGCCAGGGAGCACTGCGGGGGGCCTCGTCCATGAGGGCACTGACCCCACTCATGGGGGCGTCAGCCTCATGACCTACTCACCTCCCAGAGGCCCACCTCCTACCACACTGGGGGTGAGGATTTCACCATGCAAATTTGAGAGGGGGCCAGAAACATTTAGTCCATAGCATCTATGTGATTACATTTCCATCACAAATAACAAAATTTTTAATTTGTACATTTATTGTACCATTTAATATAATTGGTATCACGGATAATATGTTCCAAAAATATTGACCATAAACTCTCCCTTCTCAAGTACTCCTCCCGATGCTCTTTGGGTGCCTTTTGCTGGCTGCCACTGAACAAGAACCAACATGGCCCCAGAAATTCCTTTATCCTCCCAAACTCCTCCCTGACAAAAAGGTGCCTAGTTACTACCTTCCCACAGGAAATTACGTTAGTCTAGGGTTTGTAAAAATAAGAATGCACGTGGTTCTCCTTTTACCACCTCCTCATTAAATTTCAGGAGGAGGGAAGACATTTCACACGTAGAAGTCAAGCTATCCTTGGGTAGGAGTCAAACTTCGCTTCATGTCCCTATCACCAATGCCGTGGTGAGATTATGAGCTTAAAGTTCATAAACAACCAGACAAGAATGCCCAGGTTCTGAGAACTGGGCCACAGGCTCCTTTCTCAAGACCAGGACCTCGGTGTTTTTAATCCTTGGGGGGGTGGTCCCACTCGCTCCCACCTGTAGCTCTGTGTCAAGCTACCATCGCTGTTACTCTATAAAGATACAAAGACTCTTCTTTTCCCTCTCTATCTTCTTGGTGGCCGGGGCCTGGAGAACACCTGTGCAGGAGTTCTGACATTTGTCAGACGCCATCCAAGTGTGGTAATGACGACGGGCTGGGTACAGCAGAGCCTGGCAAGTGCGTGTTCTTGCCTTCTACACCTGTGTCCCTTGATCGTCCTCGCAACCCACTGTGGCCGGCTTGGAGAATTTCAGCCACTTTTCATGACCACATTTCACGAATGACAGTGCCAGGGCTTAAAACCAGTTGTCTGGGGCGCCTCGGTGGCTCAGTCGATGAAGCCTCTGCCTTCAGCTCAGGTCATGATCCCGGGGTCCTGGGATCGAGTCCTGCATCAGGCTCCCTGCTCGGCGGAGAGCCTGCGTTTCTCTCTTCCTCTGCAGCTCCCCCCTGCTTGTGCTCTCTCTCTGTGTCAAATAAATAAATAAATTTTTTTTAAAAAAGATTAAAATAAGGGCGCCTGCGTGGCTCAGATGGTTAAGCGTCTGCCTTCGGCTCAGGTCATGATCCTGGGGTCCTGGGATTGAGTCCCGCATCGGGCTCCCCGCTCAGCGGGAGGCCTGCTTCTCCCTCTGCCTCTCCCTCTCTCTCTCTCTCTGTCTCTCATGAATAAATAAATTTTAAAAAGTTTTAAAAAAATTAAAATAAAACCAGTTGTCTGACTTTAACCAGCTTGACCTGAACACACTGGTCGGCCAGCCCCTCTCCAGGGAGCACCTACGCATCCCAAGCAAGAGTTAATTATTGGGATCAGAAGGCGGCCGAAGGGCCATGGCATGTGGCTTTTAGTTCCAGCAAAGTGCCTTTCAGGTAAAGAACTGCTTTTTAATTTTTTTTTTTTAATTTTTTTTTTTTTTTAAGAACTGCTTTTTTAAAGACCAGAAATCATCCTGGTCATTCACTTTTCTCAGTTTGCTTCTCTCCCTGCTTCCCTTTCTATCTTATACTGTCCAGCCAGCCCCACCCCCAACCGCCGCCTCCCCTGGGAGGCACCACGATGGATTCTGCTCCCAAGCCTCCTCCAAACGCTCTCCTCTGCCTGGCACCCCCGCCCCCGCCCAGCAGCCCCCTCCAGTCCCCTTCAGTCAGCCACAACGCCCCCCATATGTCGTCCAGGCACCTGGCGCAGGTGAGGCTTCTCGGGCAGGTTCCCCACTCAGTGCTTCCAAATGCTCACATGTGTCATTTGACAGGAGAGCCCGGCTGGCTCTCCGTATGACTTGTAAGATACAAGATTATCAAAAATACTGAGTATCAGTAGCGGATGTGGTCCCTTTGGCTACTCACCCATGGAACAGAATCTAAATCCAGTCCTCTCTTCATCTCCGTGCTGAGGACACCCTAGGGGCAGCACGCTGGGGACAAGGTGGGGAGGTTTGTCAAAATACTGCTTCGTGACTTGGGATTTAATCTTAATCGTCACAACGCCGGTGTGAAAGCCAAGCTGCAAATGTGTCACCTTAGATATGGCATTTTCTTTCCTGGTGATTTAAAAAAAATTTTAAATTAACAAAAGAAAGCCAGCAAGACAGCAGCCTCTGGGAGCCTTTCGGTCCAGGTGGTCACCATGGAGGAGAGGAGGAGAGCTCCCCAGGGAAGTCACAGTGCAGAGCGGGCCCTCACCTTCCAGATGAAACCCCACTCATCTGATGACAAGACATAAAACCCTGCTTGGGGCAGCCTCCCATCCCCCAGGCCCCGGGGCGGCTTGGAGGGGGTGTACAGACAGCGTTCCAGACCACCAGCCTCAGCCTCACCCCCGAAACCACTGAAGAAGGCTCTCGGAGGCAGGGCTCACGCATTTGCATTTTTTTATATCGAGCTCTTGAGGTGATACTTCCATACATGACATTGGAGAATGACTGGAGACATCACACTCACACATACATGCAGATGACCTCCACGATGGCACTTTTCCCATCTTCCATGTGTGAGCAGCCTGCTCCTGTTTTGTTTGTTTGCTTGTTTCAGCTGTATCCACACGTTCGACCGAATTCAGGTAAGGTCTTGCTGGTGCCCGGCTATTTTATCTCCAGCATGTGGCATTGGCCACCTATGCTCTCATCCACTGTGAACTGACTTGCACAGTTTTACTGTCAGAAAGCATCTGTTCGGGGCGCCCGGGTGGCTCAGTCCTTAAGCATCTGCCTTCAGCTCAGGTCATGATCCCAGGGTCCTGGGATCGAGCCTCTCGCATCGGGCTCCCTGCTCAGCGGGAAGCCTGCTTCTCCCTCTGCCCCTCGCCCTGCTCATGCTCTCTCTCTCGATCAAATAAATAAATAAAGCCTTAAAAAAAAAAAAGAAAACAACTGTCCCATTATTTTCTTTTTTTTTTTAAATATTTTATTTATTTATTTGACAGAGAGAGACACAGCGAGAGAGGGAACACAAGCAGGGGGGGTGGGAGAGGGAGAAGCAGGCTTCCCGCCGAGCAGGGAGCCCGACGCGGGGCTCCATCCCAGGACCCTAGGATCATGACCTGAGCCGAAGGCAGACGCTTAACGACTGAGCCACCCGGGCGCCCCACAATTGTCCCATTATTTTCAGTTTCTTGGGTCACCTCCCTGTCCCTCCGTGCAGGACAAAAAGGCTTTTAAACAATCCTATTGTTTTTCTAATCTCCGATGACAAAGGAGAATGTGAAGCCACCTGGTCCTGTGCGGTGGTATTATCTATGGTTCGGTGTGTGGCTGGATAGTTTTAGGCATTAATTCATATGTTTTCTTACTCTCCCTCTTTCCTCCCGGTCCAGACCAAACTGGCTCTGGACTTTGTTTCTCTGAGCCCAAGGTAGACTAAGGGAAGTGACCAGAAGCAGGTCTTTCCGGTTCTTAGAGTCCAAAAGCCTAAATCCTTAGGACAATGTTCTAGAAGCACCCTTTTAAAAGGCTGTAGAATGAAAGGAGGAAGGGAGTTTGCTTCGAGGGAGAGGAAGTTCCCTTTGCCAGGGCAGGTCTTCCTCCTGACACTGCAGGGCCCACGGAGACAGCGCTTTGCAGGTGGTGCTGGTGACAGTTTCTCATCATTCTTAGCAAAACGTCGAGGCCCAACGTGCTACCTCGCGGCAGCGACCGCTTAGCTCCAGCTAGGTCCTCGGTTTGTGCCTTTCTTTCTAAGCCACTGCGAGGTATCGAATTGTAAATTTTTTTTTATACTGAAATGAGGAGATTCGTTTGGTTTGAAAATTCGAGAATTAAATGTCACCTTCATCGATGTGATGAAAAAACATACTTTAAAAGTAAATCCAGGGGCACCTGGGTGGCTCAGTGGTTAAGCGTCTGCCTTCGGCTCAGGTCATGATCCCAGGGTCCTGGGGTCGAGTCCCACATCGGGCTCCCTGCTTGGTGGGGAGCCTGCTTCTCCCTCTGCCTGCTCGCCTGCTCTATCTCTCTGTCAAATAAATAATTAAAATCTTAAAAAAAAGAAAAAGACCTGAACAATAAGGTGACTGAAATAAACAAACAGAAGCCTGAAGAGGAAGCAAAACAAAGCAACGGACTATAGAGGTGGACACCATCAATTTGCTTCTGAGCTTTCTGGAAACCAAGGGCAAGGCAGGGGGCAGTGCTCTGAGTCATATGGAGGGAGAAGCAGAGTAGCTCACCGTAGCGGAAGATGGCCCTTTCCAGAAGGACCCGATTCCGCACGGCCATCCGCCCGCCGGCAGAGACAGGGCTGCACGGGGTCTGGGAGAGCCAGTAGGAATGCCCATTCTCTACACTGGCTGTTCCTTCTATAAACAGTGTAGAAGGAATTCCTCTATTGTTGGAGGGGCCTTGAGACTGTGCCTCAGAAGGGCATGAGGTGTCACCTTCTCTCGCTCTCTCCTGACTCCCCAGCCAACCAGGCTTTTGTCACCGCGGGTCCCCTAGAATTGCCTCTGCCATGCCCCCTGGATGGAGTCTGGTCCTCCCGCACGCCACAGTCGGCTGCTTCCTTCGCCTTAGACCCTTTTGTCACTCAGCCTCCCAGGCGCTCCCCTCCCTGGGCCAGCCCCCATCCCACCTGATGACGGGCTGCCCTTCTCTTTCTCCTTCCGTGGGTCCCCCTCACCCTCGCGCAGGTGCCCCTAGTAGCATCTCTCTGCTGACCCCTACTCTGTGTCCACTCCCTCGACTCCGACGGCGCGCTGACCATCTCCACTGAGAGGGCTAATGGCCTCTGTGTTAGTTTCCCGGGGCCGTCGTAACTAAAGACCGCAGACCGGGCAGCTCAAGGGATTTCCCCTCTCACAGTTCTGGGGGCCAAAAGTCCAAGATCAAGGTACCCGCAGGGTTGGCTTCTCCTGAGGCCTCTCTGCTTGGCTTTTGGGTGGCGGTCCTCTCCCCATGTCCTCAAATGGTCACCCCTCCGTACATCCAAAAATTCCTCTTCCTATAAGGACTTGAGTCAAACAGGATTAGAGCCACCCTAAGGGCCTCCTTTTAACTGAATCACCCCTTTAAAGGTCCTATCTCCAAGTGCAGTCACTCTGGGGCCCCGGGGTTAAACTTCCGCATATGAACGCGAGAGGGAGAGGAGAGACAATTCAGCCTTTAGCAGCATCTCAAAATCAACATGCCCACGGGCCATGTTCTTGGTTTCAGCCCCCAAATCTGCTTCTGCTTTCCCCATCCCGGTCAACCGCACCCCCGCTGCTCTATGTCGTTCAGACCAAAGCCGCTGGGGCCCTCTCGGACTTCTCACGGCAAGGCCCACATTCATTTGGCTACTGTGAATCCTATCCACTCCAAACCCGACCCCAGGCACCATGACCCTCTGGGCACCGCTGGACGCACCTTCTCCAAGGACCCTCCTCACCTGCATGGCTCCCCCAACAACTCACTCATCACAGCAGAGAGCATAGTGCTCCTTCCAAACACAAGCCAGGTCGTGTGATTTCTCTGCCACCACCCAACTCAGAATACAGCCCCAAATTCCCTTTCTTGCTCTGAGGACTTGCATCATCTGCCCCACTCCCAGTCTCTCATATCTTACGGTTCTTGTCTCTTGGGCTTCTCCTCTGGGCCCTGTGCCTCCTCCTGCAGGGACCCTTGCCTGGGACGCTTTTCTCGTGGCAGATGCACCTGTTACCTCTCTTGCCCTACCGAGGGCCTCCCCTGCCTCCGGTGTGAGCAGGAGCCCACTCCTATCATCACTCTGTCCCCTTGCCCTGGTTTTATTTCTCTTTCTAGCCCTTAGCACCATCTGATTCTATGTATTTATTATGAGTTTCTTCCTTCTCTGATGGGACGAAAGCTGCACGATGACTCACCGTGGGCTCCCTCTGTGTCCCCAGCGCAGGGCCACACACACGTACTGCAGTTGCCCAGTAAATGTGTGTGGCCACCCCGCAGAGCAGAAGCAGAAGTGTGCGAGGGGGGCCTCCTGCTATTTTCCTCCTTGCCTCTAAGCTGAGGAATTTAAGAGGTGAGGAGGGAGCACAGAGAAGGCAAGGTGTTTCCTACTTAGCGGTAGCTTCTGACCTCTGCCCTCCAGGGAGACGCGGACTCTGGGACAGGCTGTGAGGCATCAGGGGTCACCCAGACCCAGCACTTTCTGGAATAGCCCATGGTGGTTCCAAGCCTGTCCCATGCCAGGGCCAGCCACTCGGAGGCCATCCCTGCTCCCTATGACCCGTGCAAGCTGGCAGCCAGACCTTCCAAGTTGTAAAGCGAAGCTGGATTTCTGTGTGAAGTTTCTCAATTTTAAACTATTAGTGCAAATGGTTTTAGCATTCTGGTTCTAGTAAGACATGTCACACCGGGTTTGGCCCACCAAGTAAGAGCTTTGTTATAAAGAAAGTGGCTTGACCCATTTTTTTAACAAGATTTTATTTATTTATTTGAGAGAGAGAGAGAGAGAGCCCAAGAGGGGGTAGGGTCAGAGGGAGAAGCAGACTCCCTGCCGAGCAGGGAGCCCGATGCGGGACTCGATCCCAGGACTCCAGGATCATGACCTGAGCCGAAGGCAGTCGCTTAACCAACTGAGCCACCCAGGCGCCCCTGGCTTGACCCATTTTTAAAGTGATTAATGCCTTTACTTCTGGCCTCTAATCATATATTTAAGTCAAAGAATGATTAAGATACAAAACCATGATTCAACTTTACAGACCGCGTGGAGGAAGGTACTGCTATAAGGTTAGTTTCTCCACCGCGTGGAGGAAGGTACTGCTATAAGGTTAGTTTCTCCTGTCTTACAAGACAGCGCATGGATGGGCAGCCTCACGAGGGGCTCGTGCAACACTTTCATATGAACTGGAATAAATCACCTTCTCCATAAGACATTTTCTGGCATCTGCCGGAAACCTGCCATATTAAAACTGCCATACAGGGGCGCCTGGGTGGCTCAGTCGTTAAGCGTCGGCCTTCCCAGGGTCCTGGGATCGAGCCCCGCATCGGGCTCCCTGCTCTGCGGGAAGCCTGCTTCTCCCTCTCCCACTCCCCCTGCTTGTGTTCCCTCTCTCACTGTGTCTCTCTCTGTCAAATAAATTAATGAAATATTAAAAAAAAACAACTGCCATACACATGACCACAAATGTGAAAAGCACTCCCTGGATTTGCACAACACAACCTGCACAGCCACACAGGACAACCCCAGGTATGGATGTCTCTGTCCAGTCCATCCTAGGCCTAAACTGGTTTGAGAGTTGTCTGAATTCTCCCTTCCTTGGAAAAGATGACCACTTTTACTTGCCTAGCTCTTCATGGTTTGCCAAGTCTCTCTTCATTCATTGGCTAATTGAATCCTGTGCAATACAGAAAGATGTTATTATGCCTATTTTATGGACAAAGGAATTAATTCTCAGAGAATTTAAGCAATTTTTTTTAAAGATTTTATTTATTTATTTGAGAGAGAGAGAATGAGAGATAGAGAGCACGAGAGGGAAGAGGGTCAGAGGGAGAAGCAGACTCCCCGCTGAGCGGGGAGCCCGACGCGGGACTCGATCCCGGGACTCCAGGATCATGACCTGAGCCGAAGGCAGTCGCTTAACCAACTGAGCCACCCAGGCGCCCGAGAATTTAAGCAATTTGCCTGTGAGATTCTGCAAGTACTTAGGGGCAAAGTGGAGCACAAACCCCAATGCTCTGACCTAAGGGGTCCCTGAGGTCTGAGCTGCTCCACCTGGCGTGGGTGGCACCGCTTCAACCTTATCCTTTTGGCTGGTGGGCACTCTCACGCCCGCTTGGCCCTTTAGCTCACTGAGCAGTGATCTCCAGTCCCTCCCAGGGCACATAGCCAGGGAGATACCTGGGGCGGCGGGTTGGGGGGGGGGCGGATGACTGTGAACAGTCCTTTTTGAAGTCAGTAAAGAAGGAAGTAGATTTTTGCTTTCTTCTTTCTTTATAGTGGAATAATTTACTGTTTTACAACCAACATTTTGTACCCAGGACTGAAAGACTTTTACAACTGGGAACATGACCACTGTTGTATTTTCTTTATTACTTTGCTGAGTAATTTATCACTGTGAGGGGCGCCTGGGTGGCTCAGTCGTTAAGTGTCTGCCTTCAGCTCAGGTCATGATCCAGGGTCCTGGGGTCGAGCCTCACATCGGGCTCCCTGCTCCATGGGAAGCCTGCTTCTCCCTCTTCCACTCCCCCTGCTTGTGTTCCCTCTCTCACAGTGTCTCTCTCTGTCAAATAAATAAATAAAATCTTTAAAAAAATTTTATCACTGTGCATCTACATAAAATTGTCCCTTATTGTGAGGTGTAGGCTTCCCAGATAACCATCAACACCCCAAGACAAAGACCAATGGTCAGTCGTGGTGATAAGGCAGAGCCTGCGAGCGATGTCTGGGAGAGGAGAGGCCTGGCAGGACCGAAGGACCAACTGAGGACTGGAAGTTTAGCTTAAGGCAGGGCCTTCAGGGTGGGGTGGGGGATGGTTTGAGTGGAATTGGGTGTGGATCCTGTTGCAACATCCTGGACTGGTGGAAACAGCCCGGCAAGGAGTTTGAGGCAGGGATTTGGAAGAATCTCAGGGCATAAAGTGTTGCTACTCGCCACTGAAGAATTGGTGGACCTTCCCAGAGGCTTCAGTAATGAACCATCAGAGCTGGATCAGCTCTGATCCAGCCCACTTTCAAAACTTGGCCTGGGCCAGAGTCTCCTGGAATAGAGAAGTCATGCTACTCGGGATAGCAGAGCAGTAAGACCTTGTTAATGGAGACAGTGAGCTGTTTTGGGAGTAGGCCTGAGTGGTTTCCATGCTCATTCCTGAAAGGACAGATTCACTGAAGCAGTTGTGGTTTCTGAGAACCAGTGAGAAAAAAGAGTATATATATCTATTTACACATATATACACATGATCATGTGTGTGCGTACTTAAATTGTGCTCAGCATGTCATAGATCCCCAAATGGATAGAACGAGAAGCATTCAAGTCAATATAAACTATGCTGTTTGTTGACCAGCTACAGTTCATTTTCTAAGTGGGCACAGGTGTGACAACCCAGTTGCAATGTGGAGTGTCCTCGGGCCTGAAGAAAGGGAAGGAGGAGCAGGGCTCACTGCAAGCTCTTGGCTGTCCCATATGTTCTTGTTCTGTTTTGGAGCACATTGACCCATCCCAACATAGCTGTTGCCCACTTCACGTGTTATAGTGGCTCTCGTGGATGGACATTGTTTCTCTGGGGAGAAAGATGTAAAGGTTTTATGAAACTTTGGGCCAACCATTACCAGGAAAGAGACAGAGAACAGGTACATCTCCCCAAGTTGACTTCCTAACTCTGAATAGTAGATTTGGGGGGGGGGGCTCAGGAAGAGATGGTGGTAAATTCAGCAGCTGTACCAAGGTCTGGCTATGGAGGCTTTGGGAGTCCCAAATGTCCACTCAAAGTCTGAAGGATATTTAAGTGTGAATACCTAAGAGAACATCTGTAGAATCACCAGGCTGGTTTAATCTCTTTTTTAAAGTTATTTTTGTGCATTTTAGCCAGAAAAAAGAAATCATATATAAGCCGGGGGGGGGGGGGGAACGTTTATTGATGAGAAATACCTTTAAAAGTTTTTTGAATTTTAGATCTTTAAGAACTTACTATGGGGGTACCTGGTGGGTTTAGTCAGTTAAGTGTTGGACTCTCGGTTTTGGCTCAGGTCGTGATCTCAGGGTCGCGAGAGTGAGCCCCACATCAGGCTCTGTGCTCAGCAGGAAGTCTGCTGGAGATTCTCTCTCTCCCTCTGCCTCTCCCCCTGCTCACTCTTGCCCTCTCTCTCTCTCTCTCTTTCAAAACAAAGCACTTACTATGAATGAAATATTTCTAATTTTTCTCTCATTCAAAGAAAAAATTTATCCAGATCAACACCCCTAAAAAGACCTCTTTGTAAGGTGGGGGTGACAGGAGGGCAAAACTCTAGGGGTCACACAAGGGGTTTGGTGAGACCCATCTCATCAGAGCAACCTTTCTTGAAATAGAGTTGCATTTGGTAGTTTAATACATTTTAATTTCTCTTGATAGACCCGAGATAATGTGCTGTTGGGGAAGAAAAATTTTCCTCTACCCTTCCAAAGTTCTTGTGGCTGGTCTAAGAATTAAATTGACACAAGACAGATTAACAGGAAAAAATAAAATTTACTTTCATAACTTGGAAACCCTACATATATGAGAGACTCCAAGACAGAGAGGTAAAATGAAGTTATCTAGTCCCTCCTGAGCTCAGGAATGGGATAGGGCTCTGGGTTTCAAAGGGGAGGAGGGCACTTCACAGGGAGACGAGATGAAGAACAGATGTTTGGTAATCAGATGTCCACCCTGCCCGCAGATGGGTCACCCAGATAAACTTATCTCTACTAATAACCCCAATTCTGGGAAAGACCCTCAATTTGGATTCTTCTATGTAGTTAAGGGAGGGGCAAAAGTTTCTCTTGAGCCCAGAGGGTCTCAGTTGCCTTCAGCTCAAAAGAGTCTACATGCCAAAGGGGTGCATTTTGGGGAGACTTACTCTGAACCCCTTCAGTGCATTCTGAGATGAATAATAAAACCTGCACTACTCGTTTAGAAACAAATTTAATAAAATGCTAAAAAAAAAATAAGAGGGATGGAAGAACATTTGTTATACAAATGAGGCTGAACACTATTCCTGGCTTCTAAATGCTCCCCACCCCCCTGCAAACACCGCCTCTCCCTGCCCTGTACCTGAGTGGGGAAAGGGAAGGGGGCAGAAACCAGAGGTGCAAATTCATCTCACCTTCCCTCTTAAACTCTTTTTTTTTTTTTATTTATTAGAGAGAGAGAGAACGAGAGATAGAGAGCACGAGAGGGAAGAGGGTCAGAGGGAGAAGCAGACTCCCCGCCGAGCAGGGAGCCCGATGTGGGACTCGATCCCGGGACTCCAGGATCATGACCTGAGCCGAAGGCAGTCGCTTAACCAACTGGGCCACTCAGGCGCCCCCCCCTTAAACTCTTAAGGATGCCCCCCCCCCCCCCCCCCCCCCCCCGGCCGCACGGAGATCAAACCAGATCCTTTGAATGGGTCTTGGAGCTCTGATCCAGCCCACTTTCAAATGTTGTCAAATGTTTGTTCTTCCAGTGAAATCTGGCACACCCTCTGCAAAACGCACCCCAGCAGAGGACAAAGGAGGAGATTCAGACCTGCCAGTGCCTACCCTGCCTTGGTGCCCACCACAGGCCTCTCCACGCCTGAACAGGAGCAGCCCCGCCCTACGTAGTCTGTCCCAGCGCATGCAAAGTGAGCGCACGGGTCTCCCTGTCAGGGGGTGGGGCGGAGAAGCGGCTCCTTTAGGTTCCCTGTGTCCCGCACTGGAGCCACTCACTGCCTCCCTCATTGCCTCATCCTGAAGAGGCTGCCAGCCTGGCTTTGTACACGTTTCTGGTGCAGAGAACTTCCAGTCCCTCCCTGAAGAATCCTCATGGACAAGACGGGCAGCAGGTCTGCTGGGCCCTGGTCCTTCTGGAAAGCAGAATGTGTGGAAGAAAAGGCTTTGGGGCGGCCAGCCCACCTTGCAAAGTAGCCCCTGTATGCCTCCCCAGTCCTGACTTCTATCACCTCTCATTCAAAGCCCAGGAGGTGGGCTTGAAATAGAATTCTGGAGGCTGACCTTTAACGAAGTTTGTTTAACGATAGATTGTTATTGTTAGAGCTAGTGCTGCATTTATTAAAATGTTTTCAAGGGCACTGCAGGTACCCAGGTGGCATCTGCACTTTCCCAGGAGCCTGTGGTGATGCTGTCATTTATGTTCAAAATGTTGACATTCCACAATGCAATGTCAACCTTAGTTTTGACACGATGAAAACAAGTTTTGCATTCACTAACACAAATTGAGCATCTTCCATTGGGCCCCCTGAGAGAGTGTAGATGGAGTGTAGACTGCACTGGGGAGGGCAGTCTTGGATGCTCCAGTGCAGACATGTGGCTTGACAAGAAGCAGAACTTAGGACTCCCCAGGCGGAGGTTGGCGGTTCATCCATCCAGAGGCTAATTGTAGAGTGGATTAATTAGAAATGGATTAATTCACATAGGTAGGAAGTGAGTATCTTTATTTTTTGGCTTTTAGAGCCACAGTTACCATCTTGAGAGTCTAGAATATGTCCCCAACGTGATGAGGGTAGGTGTTTTGCTAGACGTGTTTTAGGAGAGGCGGTGTACCTGAGCGTTTTTCTAGTAGTAGTAGTGTAGCAGTGCTAGTAACTGGCATTTAGTAGGTGCTGGGTGCTCTTTGAAACCTTTAATATGTTGTAACTCCTTTAACCAGAGTTGCATCTCTATGAGACTCTACAGAGGAGTCTGGGGCATCGAGAGGTTAAGTGGCTTCTGTCCTGTTCTGGGTTCTCGGGAGGCAGGAAGTTTCTCGGGGAGTGTTACTGGGGTCGACCTTTCCGGGAATGAAGGTGGCAGAGTCAGGCAGAGGGAAGCATCGACCTGTGGGGCGGTCACCCCTAAGGCGTCCTGCCCCGCCCTGAGCAGCTCTGGCTCCCAGGGTGGCCCATCTGAGTCGTCCCACATTGGAGACAGGGGCTCCAGCCGACCAGCCATTGGATGCAGGTGGCCTCAGAAAGGGGCTGAGCTGGCAGGCCTGGCGGCTGTCGGAAGGGTAGCTGTGGATTTTGTAGGCTGGGGTGGGGCGAGGTGGGGGGATTAGGAATCGGGGAATCAGCTTCAGTGCAGGGGCTGGGGGAGGGGGGCGGGCAGGCGGGCGGAGGGCACGCGTGGCCAGGACCTGACCAACATGCAAGTGAAGAGCCTTCCCTCTTGGAGGCACAAACCCGGTAGCTCAGGAATTCATAATCTGTAGAGGAGAGAAGACATCAAGCAAGAGAAAGATCACAAAGTCCTGTGAAAGGCCAGGGGGTCTCCCCCCCCCGCGCGCGGGGGGGGGGGGGGGGGTGTTCTCCCAGGGAGGCGGTAGGACCTCTTTCCTGCACCTCTGCTCTCTGTGACAGGACACCGACCATCAAGGCCAGAGGACCAGGCTTGAGTCTAGCTTGGAGGAGGTGTCCAATCAGGACTCTGGCGGATGGATACCGCACCCCGGGAAGCCTGGCACAGTCCTGAGGCCAGAGATGCCCTGGTCTAGCCCAGAGAAGCCTGTCGTCCCTCCCTCCCCCCACTTCCAGGTGCCTCCCCCGGGTAACAGAGTATGGCTCAGGCAGCTCTGAAGCAAGGAGAACCCCACTACCACCACCCCCAGCCCACCGGACCCAGGAAGTCCTCTGAGGGCAGAGCTGGGGGCCCCCGGGACCTCTCAGGTTAGCAAGGCAGGAAGCCTGTCCTTCCTGCTGGACAGGGTCCGAGGGAAGCCATGTGACCACCAAATGCTGCTTCTCCTTCCCTCCTTCTCAAGTGAAAAATTTTTATCACAATGTCCGTATTTTCCCTCCATCATTATGAAGCAGGTGTGTTGGGGACAGTTAGAGTTGTAACTTAGCCTCCAGAGCCAGGCCCAAGGAAACCCACTGATCTCAGCAAGGGCACACCAGCCAGCACCCCACCCTACGTCCTGCCACATGGGGTGTCTCCCCCTGGAGGGGAGAACAGCTGGGAAGGAGGACCGAGGTCGGCTGCATGGGACTCGGGGCACGGGGGCGGGGAGGTGGTGCTGACAAAGGGAAGCAGGAGATGAGAGGGGTTCTTCCGTCACTAACAGCTTCTGTGGGCTCCCCGCACTCCCCGGCACACCCCTTGCCCCTGGAACTGCCTGCCTCTGGGTTCTGGAGCCAAGGGACCTTTAGGATTTGGGGGCTCTGATAGCAGAACGGCCTCCCTTGCAGGATCCCCAGCCCCTCGTTCCTACTTAGCTGTCCAAGAGACACCCAAGACCAGACACCCAGTTCTGGTCTCAGCACACCTGTGGGACCCAGGGAGCTCTGTGCCTTCCCGGAGACCGTGTGTCCTCAGCGGTACAATGGGGATCCCTATGCGCCCATCCCATAACGAGATCACCCGCATGCTGGGTGTTTAGGAAAAGGTCACTGTTATTTTTACAGAGCCGGAGACGCAGTGCATGCTGAGCCTTGGAGCCAAGCCTTGCAACTTGCTTCAACGGTGACAAAGAACAAATACTGAAAACTTTGTACTTGCTTCAACAACTGGGATGTGGATTCCTCTGAAGAACTCACTCAGAGCAAGGTGTCTGCCGCAAGGGGCGCAAGGAGTGGCGGTGTTTTCCTGGGAGTGGTATTTAGGAGGGGCCCCGCCCATCTCTGCAGGAGGCACCAAACACCCTGCGCTCAGGTTTCAAGTGGCTGAGACACTTGTCACTCCTCAGAGAGCGCTCTGCTGGGAATAAATTCTCTGTCCCATCTTTTCCAGGGATGTGGTCACTCTCTTTCACCCCTTCTGACTGTAGGTACCAAGGGGACTCTTGGAGCTGGTTAACTCAACAACTAAAGTACAAAATTATCTTCTCATCATGAATAGCATGGGGCCAAAGTTCTTATTGATGGCAGACCATGAATTATTCCCATCAACAGACTTGCTTTCAGGGGCACCCATTTTAAAACCAGTCAGTTCAATGTTTATGTGTACAACACTTCTAAAACTATGAAATATCCCATACATTCAACAGAATACATATAATGCAAAAAGAAGGTATAAAGAGAAAAGAAAGGGGACACCTATGTCGTCATGGTCCTGGCTAACAGATTGTCACCAACACCAACCGGTCGGTCCCCTTACTTCATATCCTCTCCCATTACACGCCCCTCATTCCCACTGTGGGAAACCACAATATGCCAAATCTGGGTTTGCCCATTTCTCTCTATGGGTTTAGTATGTATGTTTATCTGTATATATCTCTAAGCAGTTTATCATCTAATGTTGAACGTTTAGATATTTATGTAAATGGAATCACCTGCGTGTGTCCTAGGACAACTTGCTTTTGTGCTCAACATTTTGTGGGATTTATTCATGGTAATGGGTACAGCTGTAGCTTACCCGCTTTCGATCTTTTGAATATACCAGTACATAGGTATCCTGTTTCTTATTAGAAAGAGCGGACAGGGGGCGCCTGGGTGGCTCAGTCGTTAAGCGTCTGCCTTCGGCTCAGGTCATGGTCCCGGGGTCCTGGGATCGAGCCCCGCATCGGGCTCCCTGCTCGGCGGGAAGCCTGCTTCTCCCTCTCCCACTCCCCCCTGCTCGTGTTCCCTCTCTCGCTGTGTCTCTCTCTGTCAAGTAAATAAAATCTTAAAAAAAAAAAAAAGGAAGAAAAGAAAGAGCTGACAGGAGTTTCCGGTCAGCCTTTGGGTGATTGCCAGGTTTCTGCAATAGAAACAGTGCTTCTGTGAACACTCCCGTGGAAGTTTCTGGGCACGCTGCAAGAGTGTCTTTAGGGCGCACACTTCAGAGGGATTTCTGGGTGGAAGGTTTACCCATCTCCAACGTGTTACTGAAAAGGTTTTCAGAGTGGTTGTAGCAATTCAAACCCTCCTCCTTCCTCGTACCCCCCCAGCCTCTCCCCCGCTCCTCTAGCTGACTCAGTTTAGGCCATACATAGTATTGAGCGAATTTAATTTTTGCCAGTCTCCTGCGTATGTGTTTGTGTGTGTATGTGTGTGCACGCGTGCGCACGTGTTAAAATATGCACTACATAAAATTTACCATCTTAACCATTTTTAGGTGTGCAGTTCCGTGGTTTTTAAATGTATTCACTTTGTTGTGCAGCCATCACCACCACCCGTCCCCAGACCTTCCCATCTTGTCCAGCTGAAACTCTGTTCGCCTTAAACAATAACCCCCTCCCCTGTCCCTGGCACCCCCTGCTCCATGAATCTGACTACTCTGGGGACCTCGGATTCGTGGAATCCTATAGGATCTGTGCCTTCGTGTCTGGCTTATTGCACTCAACATAATGTCCTCAGGGCTGCTCCACGTTGGAGCACTCACTGAGTTTTAATCTGGGGTCCATGTACTATGATGGTGAGTGTGTGTGTGTGTGTGTGTGTATTTTCCAGGGGTTGGGTTAGAGGACTTGAGACCATGCAGTTGAGGGAGCTGCCAACCAGCCCCTGTGTGCCCCTTGTCTTCACATGTGATGCGGAAGCTGGAAGAGCACAGGGCAGGGAAGGATGTTGTCTTGGTCAGCCCGGGCTGCTGCAACAAAATACGACGGGCAGGGCACCTTCCTTAAACAACGGACGTTGATTTCTCAGAGTTCTGGAGGCTGGAAGGCCAGGATCAGGATGCTGGCCGGTTTGGCTGCTGGTGAGGGCTCTCTTCCTGGCTTGCAAATGGCAGCCTTCTTGCTGTGGGCTTCAGTGGGCTTTGCTTCGGGTGTGCGCATGAAGGGAGGGAGACAGAGACAGAGACTGAGACAGACAGACACACATACAGGGATCTCTCTTCCTCTTCTTATATGGGCCATCAACCCTACCAGTCACCAATCCACCCCGTGACCTCAATTATCTAAAAGCCCTATCACATTGGGGGTTAGGACTTCAACGTGCCAATTTGGGGGATCATAATTCAGTCCACAACAGATGTAAAGTGGGAGACGGCAGAGACAAGCTGGAACTCATATGCACAGGCTGGAGCCCATGAGGCCAGACCGTAGCCCATGACCTTGATGAGGGTGTCCTGGGGACGCTGGGGCAAGGGCTCATCGTTGCAGAGCTAAACACACACATCTGGCCCAGGAGCTGGAGAAGCCGGAGGATCCGGGGGCAAGGCCTGGCTACTGCTCATGCACGGAGGTGTGTCAGCTGACCAGCAACACGAGACAGGAGCAAAATCCAGTCCTGCTTCACTTCTGCCCTCCAGAGCCCCCAAGATCCCTTATGGCCCAACCCCATCCCCTTCGTGCACACAAAGTAGGGCATTCTGGTGGAGTCATGTCATTGCAAAGCTACTATATCTCGCAAAAGTTCTAGCTCTTTTATTTTCACATATGGTCTTTAATTCACCCAGATTAACTCACACGTCTGATGTGACGTAGGATTCTAACTCCATCTTTTTCCATGTGACACTCGGTTTCCGTGAGACTTCTCCACACATCTGTATGCCACCTGTTAACACTTCACGTCTCCATACCTATGTGGTTCTGTTTCTTGGCTCTCTGTTCTTCCCCATTCACTGTTTCTTCTTTTCCCCATGCCAGGACCTTGTATAGCTTTTTATAATGAAGTCATCAGACTCAATCTCCTACAATTGGTCTTCTGAGACAGTTTATTTGGGAAGAATCCTGCTGCGTCTATGCTTTTGACAGGTGTGTCTTGGCCCTTTGCTCCTTCATGCTCTTGCATATACATTTTAGACTAAGCTCATCAAGGAGCTCCAATACATAGGTGTCAGAATTTTGGCTGCAGTTGTGTTAAATGTATGACATTGGTTTGAGGGGACAGTTGACAACCTTATAATACTACATCTTCTATACATGAATTGTATTTCTTTCTATTTACTTAGTCTTTAATACCTTTCAGTAAAGGCTTATAATTTTCTCCATAAGAGTTTTCCCATATTTTGGTAAGATGTATTCAAGGTAACTTATTTTTTATTGCCTCATTAAGTGGTATAACTTTGTAGGTTTTTTTTTTTAAAGATTTTATTTATTTATTAGAGAGAGAGAGAGAATGAGAGGTAGAGAGCAGGAGAGGGAAGAGGGTCAGAGGGAGAAGCAGACTCCCTGCTGAGCAGGGAGCCCGATGTGGGACTCGATCCCGGGACTCCAGGATCATGATCTGAGCCGAAGGCAGTCGCTTAACCGACTGAGCCACCCAGGCGCCCCTGTAGGGTATTTTTTCAACTTTTTATGATGACACATTTCAAAGATGCAGAAAATCTGAAAGATGAACACATGTACACACTCCTCCTAGAGCCAACAACTATTAACATTTTCCCATAGGCGGCTTTTTTTGATGAGCCATTTGAAATTAAACAGCACACATCATGACACTTCATGCCTTAAAATTTCCACATGCCTCTTCTGAGAATGACATTCTCCCACAAAATCAGCTACCATTTGTGACAGTAAACAATACATTTAAAAAGAGCACTTCCAGCGGCTGGTTGGAATCATCTGCAAATAATGACAGACTAGTTCCTTCCATTGTAATTCTCATCAGGTTAATTTCTCACCCTTGCTAAAACACTCCATACAACGTTGAGTAGAACGCTAGCAACAGGATCTTCCATTTCACCATTAAGGGTGATATTTTTGGAGATTTTTATGGATCTCCTTTAGCATGTAAGAAAGCTTCCTTTTATTTCATCTTTGCAAAGGACTTTTTTTTTTTTAAATCACAGAAGCATGTTGAATTTTACTGAATACTTTTTAAAAATATATTAAGATAGCTTTATGATTTACATTACTGTGTTGAACTATACTGATAGCTTTTCTAATGTTAAAGCAATATTCTATTACCAGGATAAATCCAACTTGATCATAATCTTTTTTGTAGAGTGGTGGATTCGTTTTGTTAGTATGTTACATTTATCTTCATGAGTTAGATTGGCTTGTAATTTTCCTTGAACTATTTTTGCTGGTTTAGGCATTGATAAATAAGTGAATATTTTCTGTTTTTCGATTCCTTGGAAGAATTTTTGAAAGATTAGAATAGTAAGTTTCTTAACTGTTCCTAGGAATTAACCTGGAAAATAATCTGGTCAATTACTTGGTGTAAGTGTCTATTTATGTCCATTAATAAAGTCTGCTCATTGTGTTGACAAGGGAGCAGAAAGCTAGGTGAGGAGAAAGCAGAGACCCTCCCCCCACACCCAGATGGGATATATGTGACATTCTTCGGGCACTCCCGGGGGCCCTACAGCTAAGGAAAGGAAAAACAAATAGTTAACTTATTGAGATCACAATCCTGCAAGACAGAAGTCTCCCTCAGTTTACAAAAGTCTCAGCAATTTACAAGAACAAAGCATTTCTATCAATAACCTAGCTTCTAGAAGGCAAGGTAGATACAATCAAATGTCCTTCTAACCTGCAGCCCATTGAAAGATGCTTGAATTGGGCTGGCTGAGTGTACTGTTCCTCCAGGAAGCTCCCAACTCTTTTAATGTTAATGTCTTGCTAGAGGGAAAAACAACCTTCACTGGACAATGGCAAGGCCTCCGGTGTCCCGTGAGTCTTCTTTAACATATGAAAATCCTTTTGAAACCTCCCTTTTCCTTACCTCCCCCAACTCCCAAGTATATAGTCAGCCACCGCTCACAACCACAGTGCCACAGCTCTTTCTGCCCACGGGTTCTGCCCCCGGACTTTAATAAACCACCATTTTGCACCAGAGACCTCTCAAGAATTCTTTCTTGGTCATCGGCTCCGGACCTCACCCCATCAAACCTCACCTATATTTCAAAACCACATCAGTGTTGTTCACATCTTCTGTATTTTCACTGATGTTTATTTGACCTTTGATGGCCAAGAGAGAAGGTGGTGGATTTGTAAAGGTCTTGTAATTCTATAAATGTTTCTTCTATACATTTTTGGAAACTGTGTTGTTAGGTATATGCAAGTTCACAACTACTACATTTTCCAGGCAATTTGTTTACTTTATAAGTGACTCTCCTTATTCCGCATAAAGCCCTTTAATCTCAGGTCTATTTTGTCCATTATTAATGTAGCCATACCAGCTTTCTTTTACATACGTTCATTCTACATATGCCTCATAAACAGCATAGCGTATGATTGTCTTTAAAAACTAGACAATCTGATAATCTATTTTTTTAATCCATTCATATCAACTGGGCAGTTGTTTACATGTATTATGATGGCTGATGTACTTTGCATACACTTCACGTATATTTTGCGCTTTCTTTCTGTCCTGTTTTTTTCTGGGTTGAGTCTTACTCCTTTCCCCCCTCGGCATTCTTTGCTTCATTTTGTTGGGCTGCATTGAGTTCTTTCCCACTTAGTCCACTTTTTCTTCTTTAGGGTTGGACATAATCAATATATACTTTATTTCTTATTTTCTTTAAGGTTTTATTTATTTATTTGAGAGAGAGAGAGAGAGAGCACGTGAGCATGACCTGGGGCGGGTGGGAGCGGAGGGCAGAGGGAGAAGGAGAAGCAGACTCCCCGCTGAGCAGGGAGCCTGACATGGGGCTCCATCCCAGGACCCTGGGATCATGACCGGAGTCGAAGGCAGACGCTTAATCGACTGCGCCACCCAGGTGCCCTCTGCTAAATTATCTTTAAAAAAAAAATCCTTGCTTCTAGGGATGCCTGGGTGGCGCAGTTGGTGTCCGACTCTTGGTTTTGGCTCAGGTCATGATCTCAGGGTCGTGAGATCCAGCTCCATCTCGGGCTCTGGGCCTGCCACTATGATGCCTTCTTCACTTCCCCAGGTACATACTCCCACTTCACTTTTGTTACTGAGGATTTCCCAAGTTTTCTTGCACATTCTGCTGTAATTTCAAAGGACATTAATAATATACCCTCTAGCCAGCTTTGTCGGTTGTTTTGTAGTGTGAGCATTATTTCAGGATACCTATTCTGCCATATGAACAGAACTCTGTTGCCGATTTTTAGCATATAATAATAGTATTTTGTTTTCATTGTATCACAGCTACTCCCCTTGGTAAGCAATTCTGATTTTCCACTTGTATTCATGAAAGAAGTGGTAATGTGGGCTTGACTTCAGAGTCGATTTGTTTTTTTGGTTTTTTTTTAAAGATTTATTTATTTGACAGAGAGACACAGCGAGAGAGGGAACACAAGCAGGGGGAGTGGGAGAGGGAGAAGCAGGCTTCCCGCCGAGGAGGGAGCCCGACGCCGGGCTCCATCCCAGGACCCTGGGATCATGACCTGAGCCGAAGGCAGACACTCAACGAATGAGCCACCCAGGCACCCCCAGAGTTGATTTGATTCAGTGGTTCAGTGATGCCAGGAAGAACTGGGTTTCTAGTCTTCTCTATGCTGTCATTTTTGATGGAGGAGCTTTCTTTATCTGGAGCTGGCTTCCTGGTAATGGAAAGACGGTGATCAATAATTCCTGAGACTACTCGCTTCTCCCTCCAAGAACAAGGAAGTGGGTCTCTGCAAGTTCCCTTAAAAGAGTGAGAAAACCCCCAAACCTCCTCCCCTAAGCCCCACATCTCACTGGCCATAAGCGGGTTGTTTGTTCATCCCTGAAGTGGCAATTCTGGCAGGGAATGAGATTAAGCTGCTGAGCCAGAGACTGGATACATGCCTACCCCTAGCGCTGAGGTCAAGTGGGCTACCCAGGCTGATAGTAGGCTCCAGGGAGGTGTGTATACGCCAACAAAAATTCCATGAAGCTGTCAAGAGAAGGAGAAATGCACGTTGATAGAGTAACCTGCAGAAGAGGGCTGAATATAGAGACACACAAGCCACCTGGTGTGAATGTGGACGTCAGGGGTCTGGTGGAACAGTGGTGTCATTCCTAGACAGCTCCAAGCACACCATTCAGAACAGAAATAAGTGACTTGCCAGGAGGACACAGTCTGATCTATCTGCTGTACCTGGTCCCGGAATGTCTTCTACTTGGGATGACCTGGACACCCGTAAAGTATGGGAGATGGGTGGGTCCCGGCATATTCGGGATGGTTCCCTTTGTGGATCTAGGCATGGGAGCCCAAGGACAGTGTGGGAGGGAAGAATTTACTAGGGAAGTCCCGCTCCCAGGCCAAAGAGGCATGTGATTTGGAATGAATTAGGTTTTCGTCTTCCGCTTTATTGGAGAGCAATCCAGGTTGCTTTGTGTTTTGCAAACAGCACTGCGAAGAGCTTCTGAAGGACAGGGAAAAGCCATACTTTCTGGACTAAGGTTTATCTCACTCTCTTTCTACTCCCGCGTCCCTTGCCTGAGGTGCATGGGAAGACCTCTCGCCACTCCTGGGGGCTTCGAGAGGGTGGGGGGGGGCACTTGGAAGCTGAAGGCAAAGAAAGGCTGGCCCAGGCAGGCTGGAGGGTCCTCGGCGCATAGCCCTGTGTCCTCGGCGCTGGTGCCTGGGCCAGGGGTCCTCGGGGGCTGGCTCTCGGGTCCAGGAGCTCAGGGGGAGCAGCAGCTCCTGGGGCTCACGCGGGGACCCAATCAGTGCTCCCCAGAATTCCCTTTCTTCATCCCAATTCGAAGCGCTCACAACAGGAGCGGTCCAGGGGACGAGGGGAGGGAGACAAGCTCCTACCGGCCCTACATTGCCCGCGGGGGTGGGGTGGGGGGGGAGGGGGGGGGGCGGGACGAAGTCCCGGGGCTTCAAGGGCTTTCCCCCCCCCCCCCCCCCAGCCGGCCTGAGCCCGGAGCGCTTCTCGGGCCTTCCCTGGGGGAAACTCCTCCTCCGCCGCCCCCGCCCGGACCCGCCCCGCGCGGGGCCGCGGCACCCGCCAGTCCCGTGCCGGAGGTGACCCGGGACCGCGTTTAGGGGTGTCGCCCTGGGCACTCGGACACCGCCTCCCGGAATTAAAGCGAGAGCCGGGGAGTGTCGGGGAGTTGGGCGCCGGGCAGAGGAAGACGAGCTCCGCAGGAGGCGGAGGAGGTGGAGGGAGAGGAGGAAGGGCAAGGGGCGGAGAGCGCCGGGCCCAGGAGCCCGGCAGGTAAGCCGCGCGCGCTGCCGGTTCTCCGTGCCGAGTCTGGGGTGCGGGTCCCGGGCGCGAAAGGAAGGATCTGGGCGCCGGGGGACAACCCAAGCGCCCCCCGCGCTGGGTGGCGGCGGCTGGACGTGAGGCCGGGTGTGAGCCGCGCGAGCGCAGCAGGTGAGTCCTCCCGCCGGCGGGACGCTCCGGGCCGGGCAGGGCCGAGGGCCCGCGGTGCAGTTGGCGGGTGTGGCGCGCCTGGGACCCCTTGGTGCGCCGCGCGGAGGCTCCCGGGCCACTGCGTTGGCTTCGCGCCGCCCGGGCACGTTGCTCCGAGTCCCTGGCTCAGTGGTCGGAGCAGAGGGTGCCTCGGGGTCGGCCCCCTTGGCCAGAGTCGGCTCTTGGACCCCCTGCCTCCTGCGGCCCGGGGCTGGGGAGCAGGGGTGCTCCTTTTCTTTTGGGGGACAAGGAGGGCAGAGAGTTGTCTATCCGTTTCTTTGTTTCGGGAAAATCTCTGCGGCCTCGGAGTGTTACCTGAACTCCTGCTTCTTGGTTCCCTCCCGAGGTGGGGAGAAACTGGAAACTCGCTGAGATTCTGGGAGCGATACGGCGGGCGCGGCGGGGAAAGCTCCCCGAGGGCCCCCGGGCGAGGCGCGAACGGCTCGGCGGTCCCGGGGAGGGGCTGTCGGCAGCCCGGACCCCGGCGGCGGCGACCAGAGCCAGGCCGCCTGGGCACCGGGGGTCCGTGGGAGCCCGCCGGGGAGGAGCTGTCCTGGCCCCGGGCGCGCGCTCCCTGCCGGGGACAAGGCCGGCCCCTGGGCGCTTCCGTCCACCGCACGCGGTGCAGCGGGACTCTGGAGAGTGGCCGCGCGGTGGAGCGCACCAGCCTGGCAGTGGACGTCCTGCCCGCCGCCCCACGGGCCCTGCGGGAGCATTGCCTTACGGGCCCGAAGTTCGGGCGTCCCCGCCTCAGAGGGCACTTGGGTGCCCGGAGCCCTGAGGGCACAGCGTGGTGGCCCAGAATTGCGAAGCCCGAATCCTTTTTCCAGCGCACAGGTGGCAGGCCTGGTCAAGAGGAATCCTAGTGGCTCCCGGCCCAAGGTCCACCTGGTGGTCAGGCGTCACCCAGGGCTCGGCTCTGACACTGCGCACTCCTGGATTCCAACTGGTGCGGGGGTCCTGGGACTAGAATGGGGGCGCCCAGAGGGCACGCTGATCTTGGGTCATGGAGCCGTCACCCGAATCATGGAAAATTACAAAGGCTGCCAAGCGGAATTCAAGGCGTTTTAGGAAGCCCAAAGTGAGCGGAGGCTTGTTGACTTAGCCTCGGAGGTCGGGGAAGGTTTTTCAGGAAGTGAGGCTGGCACCAGCCTCCCCTGAAGCCGGGGGGGGGGGGGGGGAGGAGGGGGGGGGGGGGGGACCGGGGCCGCGGGGGGGGGGGGGGGGGGGGGGGGGCACTAGGAATGTGGGCAGAGATGACCCAGGCCCGGGGAACCTAGGGGGCGCAGGCACCCACAGAGCAGCCCAGGCTCCCAGGCGGCCCCTGCTGAGCCAGGTGAGGGGAGCCTGGTGGGCCCAGTGAAGGGGAGTTGTTTCCGTTTTCCCAGCTTTTGTAGAGGTGAGGCCTTCCTCCCTCCCCCCAGCACAGCAGACCTTAACGGGAGGTTGGGGTTATCTGTAAAGGCAAGGGCAGCACCAAGCAAGCAAAGGCTAAGCTCCCTAGTTGGGGGAGTCCCCTCAGTGGGGGGGCTTGTGCCTGAAGGTCCGTCATTCAACACTTTCCTCTGTTTTTGTTTTGTTTTTTTGTTAAAGATTTTATTTATTTATTTGAGAGAGAGAGAGAGAGAGAGAGAGAGAGCATGAGAGGGGGGAGGGTCAGAGGGAGAACAGACTCCCTGCTGAGCAGGGAGCCCGATGCGGGACTCGATCCCGGGACTCCAGGATATGACCTGAGCCGAAGGCAGTCGCTTAACCAACTGAGCCACCCAGGCGCCCTTGTTTTTTGTTTTTAAATATCAACGGGTGGGCAGCATGGGCCTTTGCTCTTCGCCTCAACAAGTCCATCAAGCAACTTTCCTCTTAAGCATTCCCAAGGTCACCCTTCTCCGACCAAGTTTGTGCTGTTGCCGGAGCCCTGGACAGGGCTTGGAGCTTGGGCCTCGCACCCTTGGCTGCTCACCGGAATTGTAGGAGAAAATGTGGCCACGTTGGTATTATAATAACAGCAAACATGGATGAGGCACTTTCTTCCTGTCAGGTGTCATTCCAAACTCTTTATAACATCCTTCACTTTACTGTGAGTTAACTGAGGCAGAGAGGCAAGGTGCTTGCCCAAGGTCCTGTAACCCGTGGGGAGCCGTGGGGCTGAAGCCTGGCCATCTGGCTCTGCAGGGCTCTGGCCGGTTCTGTGACTGCCTCTTCCAGGAGATTGGAATGTCACAGGTACCAGTGTGGAAGGCCACGGCAGCTGAGAATAGGGCCCAAGGAAGGATTCCTCATGCAGCAGGGGCTTGCTGGCGGGCCGGGCTGGTTCCCCCTGCCCACAGCCCCACCTGGGCATTGTGCTGAATCTTCCAGAGTGAGCTGGGCTGGAGTGTCTGGGACTCCTCGGTGGGGCAGTGCAGAGGGCCGAGCTCCCCGGCTAATGGGGCAATGAGGAATGAGACTCGGGTCAAAATGTCCGGTAGACAATGCAGCCCAGACACATGCGGGCCTCCCAGGAAGTGAACACCAGGAGCCCAGGCTGGTGGCCCTCACTCTTTCCCACCCAAACCCTGTGGCAGGAGTCCCGGGAGAGCTTTGTGATCATATGGGGTCACTGCCCCGGTTCCAGTCGTGGCATCAGACTGACAGTAGAGCTCAGTTCTCTATTTTTCTAAGCCCTCCAGAAAAATCTCAGGTTTGGGGGCCTGGGAGTGAAGTCCAAGCCTTGGTAATGGGAGCAGGAAATGGAAAGGAAATTGACTGGGTCAGTTTAGTGGCCGGTCAGTTTTGGGTACTTCAGGATTAGAAGCTGGCCTGCTGGTGAGGAGGGTGAAGGGGGGGATCTGGAGAGGCACTAGGGGTCTGCACACTTTCCCACCTCTGCTTACTCCCACTGCTCAGGATCTCCTGCGGTCATCCCGCTTCCCACAACTGCTGAGCCTTTCCTGCTTTTCCTTGCCCCCCTTTCCAGGGCAGCTGCAGGGACCCCCTGACGTTGGGTCTGCCCCAGGACATGTTGGTGGCCCCTGGGGATGGGGTGCAAGGGCATCACGTGAGTCCCATCCTGGCTTGGTACTGGAGACCCTAAAGGCCATCTCAGGGAGCCCTGGCTTGCAAGCCTCCAGGAGTAGTGGGCCTGGCTGTGGAGGAGGGGGACTCGTACGCTCTGTGCCGCTGACCATTGTGGCCCCAGCTACATGTAGAATCCTGGGGAGTCGCAAAGGGTTTGGCTGATCAAACAGGCAGTTTCGGGGGACAACCTAGAGGCAAAGCTTGAGGTCAGAAAGGAGAAGAGCCAGCCTAGGACTTGGTCTGTCCTGGCCACTGGACAGTGGTCGGGAGCAGAGGACCCAGGACATGTGGAAATGTCATGGTCAGCCTTAGAGGCATCGAGGAGGAAGCAGACACTGATTTTCTGGTGGGGAGGTGGGCAGTTACTTGGATTGTGAACAGGGAAGGGGGAAGGTGGCTCAAAGACACACTTGTAGGGGCCCCTGGGTGGCTCAGTTGGTGAAACGTCTGTCTTGAGTCATGATCTCAGGGTCCTGGGATTGAGTCCTGTGTGGGCTCCCTGCTCAGAGGGGAGCCTGCTTCTCCCTCTCCCTCTGCCCACCCCCCCCCCGCCACTCCTCCTCTCTCTGACCCCCCCCCCCTCCCCCAAATCAATGAAAAAAATCTTTAAAAAAAAAAAAAAAGGAAAGACAGGTTTGTAGAGGTGAGTGCAGGAGGACGATAGGGCTTGCTCTGGGTGAAAACTCCAGGCAGTTTGTCGATGTAGATGGCGCGCTCAGCTATGAGGCATCACCGGGGCGCGTGTGCAGGGGGCCGAGGGTGCAGAGATAGGATAAGAAAGCACCTGGGTGAAGTGCCGTGCCTGCCTTCGGCTCAGGTCATGGTCCCAGGGTCCTGGGATCAAGCCCCGCATCGGGCTTCCTGCTCCGCGGGAAGCCTGCTTGTGTTCCCTCTCTCGCTGTGTCTCAGTCTGTCAAATAAATAAAATGTTAAAAAAAAAAAATCTATTTTGCACATAACCGCCCCTTCCGTCCTAGCAGGTAAACCTTAGTTGCCGTCATGGTGTTATTATCGTGTGCCCATCGTGTGTGTTGGCCACGGTGCTAGAAACAGACACACTCGGTCCTCGAAACAACCCTATTTATTGATTATCTCATTCCACAGATGAGCTTGGACGAGGTCTTGAACCCTTAGCCGTGGCCCTTGCACAGCCGCGAGGCTCCTCCCTCCCGGAGGGACCTGGGCACCTCTCCAGCCAGCCTGTCACATTAGGTATGCAGTCAGTGTTGTTCACCTGCATCTGTGAGGTCACCCACGTCCTCACCTTGGAGGCCGGTTTTGTCCAGGTGCGGGCTTCCCAGCCTGCTCGCTCGCTCTCAGATTCCATCGTACTCATTTTGGCCTCTGGAACTCGAAAAATATCGAACACTTTCTTGTCTGCTACAGAGCTTAGCTTGAAAGCAAGCAAGCAAGAAAAAAGGGCCCGACCCAATTCCTGCCCTAAAAAGTTTGCAATCACACCGGGACAATGAGGCATTCATAGAAAAAGAAACGTGAAAGATGCAGGCAGTGCCTCACCTGAGATACTGTCTCTGTCTCTGTGTCTGTCTCTCATTCCCATGTGAATCACTGTGCAGGCCTTTCGTCCGTCCATCTTCACTGTTGCTTAAACCCTCCACTGGCCCATAACTGGCATCGAACTGGGCTTTGTATCCGCGACAGGACACGAGAACATCGTTTTGGATGATGTCATTTTATGCGGTGGTTGAGACATTAGGGGGCTCTCAGTGACCATCTGTTTATTGGATACGGAGTGTCTATTGGTGTTGCTTGCTTTGGAGTTTGAAGGAGAGGTACAAGGGTCAAGGATGGTGGGGCTTTGTCATCCTGTCACACCTCATCCCTTGTCAGTCACACCTCATCCCCGGCGTCTTAAAGGCGCCCAGTGGGGCTCCACACAGTAGCAAATGCTTGAAAGGTGTGCGGTGAGCTCAGCAGGCAGGGACTCCGTTATAAGGAAGACCCCAGGGGGCCCCCTGGGTGGGAGTTCGAATCTCTGTGATTGGTCTCATTTGCATTGATTTGCTGGTTTTCAAAATGTTTCTCCAGGAAATGCTTTCTGAGATCCCCAAAGAAAAGACTCTTGTGTTTGGAAATGGCTTCGTCACGCCATGGCGCAGGCAGGACTCCACCGCACGGTCCTGGCACGGTCCTGCTTGAGCTGTGGTCGGGCAGGTGCTCGGGGATGACTCAGCTCTCGGAAAAGAGCACGGAGTGACCGAAACTCCCGGGATGTGTTGTGTTGTGTTGTGTTGTGTTGTGTTGTGTTGTGTTGTGTGACTCAAGTGGGCCACTTTGTCCGTGTTGGCTTGGGAGCCGGCCGAGGACAAGGAGGGACAAGGAACTTTGTCACATATTTGCTCTTTTGTCACTTGCAAGAATGAGTTGTTAAGGCTGGCTTTCCGGAATCAAGGACAATCATCTGTGTCCTCTGAGTGACAGGAAAGAGCATTTGAGAGACCGTGTCGTCTCTCACTCCCTCGGCTGTCTTGTTCTGTTCAAAACCCAGTGGCAGAGATGCATGTCACTGCGGAGATGCCTGTGGTTTTGTGTCTGTGTGTTTTGCTTGGTTTTGTGTGTTTTTTGGGCGTACAACGTTATTTATGTAAATGCCTGTTTTGAACATGAATGGACCCAGTGTGGCTTCTGGTCATGTTGGAAGATGGTGGCTCTTGCAGATCCAGTTCCAGAGGGAGGCACTTGTCCTTCCCTGCTTTTCGGCCAGAAAAATTACAGGCTGAGCACCACTCCTGTCTTCTGTTCCAAAGTCCGCGGGAGCCCATCTGGGCACACTGGGCGTTTCTGGCTCAGGTTTTGCGGGCCGTGGGAACTCTGGACGAGATAGGATTATCCTGTGATTACTTCGGGGTCCTGTGGCTTTTACTGGACCGTTCGTGGCCTTGGCCGCCTGCGCTCCTTTCTCCCCTGGCTTCCTGGTCTCTCGCTGTTAGGGATCACGAATGGATAGGAAGTGTGGATTTCGAGGGCTGGCTGATCGTTCCTTTCAGAGGGCTCTTAAACTGGGCACGCCGCCAGGGGGATCGAATTCTCATTTCCTGAAACTGCACCCAAACCTAGAACTGGTGAGATAGCTCAGAGGCCTGAGGATGCTCAGGCAGGACGCTTCGGACGTGCTGCGTCCCACTCAGCGGCGTGCTGCGATTTTGTGCCCCGCGTGGACCAGCGTAGAGTGGGGTACTGTCTTGATGTATCTGAGGAGCAGACGTAGGACAGGTTTATTAGTAGGTGAGGATCACACCATTTAAAGGCTTACATGATGATGATCCTCCCACCTGTATATTGGACAGTTTACTTTCCTTGTACCCAGAAAGGTGTTGACCTTTTACTTAAATTAAAAAAAATCTCAAAGCTGGAGCGCCTGGGTGGCTCAGTTCGTTAAGCGTCTGCCTTCGGCTCGGGTCATGATCCCAGGGTCCTGGGATCGAGCCCCACATCGGGCTCCCTGCTCCGAGGGAAGCCTGCTTCTCCCTCTCCCACTCCCCCTGCTTGTGTTCCCTCTCTCGCTGTGTCTCTCTCTGTCAAATAGATAAATAAAATCTTTTTAAAAAAAAATCCCAAAGCTATCAATATGAACTCCTCCTTGTATTTTCTTACTTTTTTTTTTTTTTTTTTTATTACGGAGGCGTCACGCCCAGCATAGAGCCTGACACGGGGCTTGAACTCACGACCCTGAGACCAAGACCTGAGCTGAGATTGACAGTTGGGCGCTCAACCGACTGAGCCACCCAGGCGCCCCCTCGTTCTTGCGTTTTAGCTTTACGTGAAAAGTAAATAAATGACCTGGTGCATTTTTATTGTGACCTGTTCATTGGAGGCTTCCCAAGACTAAAAAGCCATACTGGCATTTTTATTTATAGCAAGTTAATGTTTTTTTTTTTTTTTTTTTTGGCGGGTTTTTGTTTTTGTTTGTTTTTAGTTTAACAAGTCTACTAATAATTGTGCTCCGGGCATAGAAGGCAGTAAGTGGGCTGGGGCTGGTTCTATTGCATTTAGCTCCACCAGCTTTTCAGAGCTGATGGACTTGGGACTTTGGGAGAAATACCAGAGGAAATCTGCAAACCTGCAAATGCCTCATATCGGTCGCTTTCCCCCTTGCCCGCTGGAAGCAACATCTATCAGTTTTATAATTACTTTTTTCTTTTAAGATTTTTATTTATTTATTTGACAGAGACACAGCGAGAGAGGGAACACAAGCAGGGGGAGTGGCAGAGGGAGAAGGAGGCTTCCCGCGGAGCAGGGAGCCTGACGTGGGGCTCGATCCCAGGACCCCGGGATCATGACCAGAGCTGAAGGCAGACGCTTAATGACTGAGCCACCCAGGCGCTGCCCCTATAATCACTTTTATTTAACAAAAACAGAGGCAGCACTTACCGTATGCCAGGCACTGAGAGCTACATTGGTACCAACTCATTTCACACCCCAACAACCCTGTAGTGGGTGCCACTCTTAATCGCCTTTTGCAGTTGAGACCACTGGGGCACGGGAACATTAACTGACGTGCCCCAGTCCACAGGTCCCAGAGGCCATGGGCTTAGCCACCGCACTGCCTGCTGCCGTTTGGGCAACTACTGTGTGCTGGGGGCTTTACAGGTGGTGTGAAGCCCAGAGCTTTCTCGTTGGGAATGTGGTCTTGTGTGGATGCAGGATCTGGAAGGCTATTTCTTGAAGTATTCTTTGGTCATTCCAGGACAGCAGGGAGGGGCAGAGAGAAGCCCTTCACATGCGCTTAAGAGGGAAAGAGTGATGCCAGAATGGAGGCATTCCGTGCTGATGGTTTTTCTAGAAATTACTGTTAACTGTTCACAAACATCTGCAAACAGATTTTACTGCAAACCTTAGAAACTGTCAAAATTAGTTCTGAAATGTTTTTCTTTTCTGGATTTGGGGTAGTATGTGAAGAAACGGGTGTGTGTGGATGTGTTGTATGGAATTTTTTCCCCAGGTGTTTGTTAAGAAGTGGGAGATTGCATATGGCTTATTTAGAAAGTTAGGTGTGGCCTCCATCTGGTACTAAGTTCTGGGCCACCTGTTCACAGTGGGTGCCCACCCCTTCCTCCCCGTGGACCGTCTGCAGGAGCGAGCCAGGGGGCGTCTCAGGGCCTGCTGTGGCTCCCCTGGACCCCCTCCTTAAATCCTCACCCGAATGGGACCGTGCCCACTTCCACATCCATTTCTGTCCCAGATTCAGAGAGGTGCAGGCACTGGCCTGATGCCGCCGCCAGGGAGTGGCAGTGCCATGAGTTGACCCCCGGTCTTTGCCCCCCCCTTAACCTCCCCTGAACGTGAGGGTCAGTGAGTCACCTTTGCATGCTTCCTGTGCCTGCGACCAGAGGCAGCCTGGGGGACGTCTCCGACCGCGAGAGCCGTGTTACTTACAACCAGCCCCGGAGCTAAGGCAGGCGAGCACCAAGCTCCTTGCGCGTGCGCTGTATGGGGAAGAGGCCGGCGAAGGTGAAGGCCAAGGTGAATGGGAAAACTGCCCTTTGTTCCGGAGAGAGCTAACTCATCTAGAACGTCTTCTAGTTAGTTCTTTCTCCGTGTGTCTCCTAAAAACGAACCGGTATGGAAATAACACAGTCTTATCGTTCTTTCTTCTAGGTCATCTTAAACGTCCCAAATCTCTGCCATTACCTGATGCTGCTGATAAAATCAGGATGGCTTTAAACTCAGTAAGTGGTTAATTATTACCTTCCCAGACTTTTCTTTGTTCCCTTATCCCCTCTGTAATTTTCTGAAGTGTGTGCTGGGTGGCATTTTAAGCCCTGGCTGCAGGGCCAGCGAGTGCTCTGTGGATGCTGGTCAGTCAGGGCGCTGAGGGGGTGGGTGGGAGCAGGTTAGGGTGCACACACACCACAGCTGCGCCCCCGGAGAGCGCCCCAAAGCTGTCGGGTGGGTGTAGGGTATGTGCACTGCTCAAACCTGAGCCTCTTCTCTTCCTGCCCTGCGGGTGAGTTTCAGGGTGGGCAGTGGGGGGACAGCCAGGGGCAGACGGGTGCTGGGAGGGAGTAAGTCCCAGGGGAGAACAGGTGTGTGGGGCATCACCGGCCAGCTGACCCCTGCGCCGCCCGGAGTCCTGATAAACTGGGGGAGGCTGTGATGGAATGTAGCATTGGGCTGACTGTCCCTCTCCCTGGATGCTCCCCACCCCCGCAACAACTCTGGAGACAAATGCAGTATCTTTGTTCCCCATTATATCTCCCTGGCTCATGTTATCCCTGCGAATGGGTGCATGCAATACAGTTGTGGTTAATAACCAATATTTTCCATATCTTGTATCTGGAAAAGAGCCCTTTTGCTTTTCCTTCTTTAGCAGTTGCTGGTTTTTATTTTCACTGGTTCCATTTTAAACTGCATATCCCCTGCACAGGGCTTCGCCGGGACAGACCGCCGTGCCTGCCCCAACCTTTCCAGGGTGGGACAGCATGTTCTTAGATGCTTCCGATAGGGACCAAACTCATGTGCTCTTTTTTTTTGGCCTTTGGTGCCCCATTTAGATTAGAGATTACACCGTTTCCCTTTCTGTCCACTGCTCTGGTTCAGTTACAATCTTTGCGCTTCTGAAGGAGAGCATCGGTGAGTTATTAAGCAGAGGTTAACTCTGGCAACGGGCACTTGGCACTTGGCACTTGGCTCATTCCGGTATAATCTCGCTTCGCTGGAGGCTCCTCTTTAAAATGCTAAGCATTGCGTTGCCTCGGCTCAGAATACCAGTCCTATCCTGAGACCGCGGCCAACAAGAAACAGGAGGAGAAATGAATGAACGAGTGGGAAGAAGTTTGAGGGGCCCTCAGATAGGAGGGCAAATGTAGACTCCCCGCACGGCCCCGCCAGGGGGTGATTGAGGAGGGCAGAAGCAGGGGACACGCAGGCTGGCCGGCGGGGGTCTTGCAGGGGCAGCCAGAGAAGGCTGTGTTTAAGTGGGCAGAGGGCGAGGGGAAGGGTGTTCCAAGGAGACGGATGAGGCAGGAATAAAAGCTGTAGCTGGGGCAGCACCTTCTGTGTCGTGTGCACAGAGACCCAGCGGCTCCCCGCAGAGGCGCTCGCTGCAAACCCTTTAAACGTCCCATAGAAAATGGTGACGCATCTCCTAAGGGAGGAGGAGGTAGGAAAGGAACTTTTAGAATAACATGTATAGTATGAACCTTCAGGTAAATTTCTTAACCTCTATCACTCAACATTCCTCTCTGCAAAATGGGTCCATGAGTCACGCCTGCACCTTCGTAGGGGTGTGGTCGGGTCCAGGAGGCTGCAAGTGTAGACTCCTGGCGGGAGCTCGGCCATTACCATTCTTGCTATAATCTCCATCTCAGGGTTTGGGTGTCGACTCCTGCCCAGACTTCTGCACATTTATTTTTTCAAAAAAAAATTTTTTTTAATTTGTTTACTGAATCTCAGTGTTGACCATTTACTTTCTCTTTATTTCAAAAAATTTGTCAGTGAACAAACAAATGCAAAACCTGTTGACAATTAATTGAAAGTTCTGGTTTAGTCAGTCTGGGTAAGTTCAGAGAAGAATCCGCAGCAGCTTTTCAGCCCCTTGTCTAAGTGTGACGGACGCACGCCTAACCTTGAGGGTAACCGGGGTTTTATATCATGCACCTTCTCTGTCATTGTTTAGGGGTCACCGCCAGGAGTTGGACCTTACTACGAAAACCATGGATACCAGCCTGAAAGCCTGTATCCCCCGCGGCCCGCCACGGTCCCCAGCACCTACCCGGTGTATCCAGTCCTGTACTACCCGCCCGAGGGGCCCCAGTCCACCCCAAGGGTGCTGACGCACACTTCGACACCCACCGTCCGCATGCAGCCCAAGTCCCCATCGGGGACGGCATGCACTGCAAGTAGGGACTCTTTTGCGTTTCTTTCCTGCAGTAGAACCGGCGCTGGGGTCTGTCTTCTCCAGGGGGCTCTGTCCTCTGTCGCTGACTGTCCTCCCTCTGCTGGGGCTGGTTCCATGCTCTCCCCCTCTCCCTCGATGTCCCAGCTCTCACCCTCTCGCCTCCTGCCCGGGGCCCTTGGAGAGCTGCCAGGCTGCAAAGCCCTTCCTTCACTTTCCTTAACTCTCCTGGCCCAGCTTGGCCTGTACCACCCAGGGTGGTCTTCCGAGCTGGGCCTCTCTGCCCTGCTCTTGCCGGCCTGGCTTGTCAGTGCGTCATCCTGAGTGAATGGTAAGCTCCGATGCGGGAACCACCTACCCACCCTTTCTTTGTGGCGAGGTTCCCTGGACACGGCAAGTCACGCTTAAGATGCTGGACGAGGGCGGCTTGGCGCTCAGCGAAGGAAGTGGCTGGTGTGCCTGGCACTCGGAAGCATTTCTGGGCTTTAAGGGGCTCGTGGACAGAGCAGAGTGGGCATAGAGCAAGGTGAGGGCTCCAAGGACTGACCCCTTCGGTGCCACGTGCTTCTAACTCCTAAATCTCTTTCTTTCTTGCAGTCCTCCCAGCTTTTTTTTTTTTTTAAGATTTTATTTATTGAGAGAGAGCAGGAGTGGGGTGGGGGAGGGTGCAGATGGAGAAGCAGATCCCCGCTGAGCAGAGAGCCTGACGGTGGGGCTCAACCCCAGGGCCCTGGGATCGCGATCTGAGCCACCCAGGTGCCCCGCCCCTCCCAGCCTTGAGTGCCGGCCAGTGCAAGTGCCGAGAGCTGCCGGGTAGCAGCTAGTCGGAGTACTGGTGGCTAAACAATTCACGTTTCTGCTGACGATGTTTTCTCTACTTTGCAAGCGTGCACGTACACGCAGGGTGCACAGTTAAAAGAGTAATAATAAAGTGAATTTCCACGTGCCCCCAGCACATCATACAGCACGGAAATGAGTCCTTAACACCTGTGCTACTAGAAGCCCCAGTGTGCCCCTCCCCAGACCCTGCAGCCCTTAGCCAGCACTGTTCCCCTTCTTCCCGCCTGACGCTGGCCTCTGCATCCCTCACCCTCTGCAAACGGCTCCTGGTCCTTCCTTCTCGCCGTCAACCTCTACTCTTGTTTATTCCGTCCTCTCTGATCAGGAAAATCCTGGTCTCTGCGCTTTTGTCTCTCTGGTGGCAGCGAGGGAGGCTGAGACCTGTGGTTCTTAATCGGGGTTGATTTCGGCCCCCAGGGATCTTGAGAGTATCTGGAGACGGTTTGGGTTTGTTGTAACTGGAGTAACTGGCACCCACTCTGGGTGGGTGCCTGCGATGCTGGTGACACCCATGTGCACAGGACGGCGTGCCACAACCTAAACCACCTGGCCAAGATGACAGTAGTGCCGAGCCCCAGGAGCCCTGGTCTGAGGTCGTCGTGGGGGTTGGAAGGAAGCCAGGGTCACGAGGGTTCACGAACCCCCGACGGTGGTATCTGCCTTCCCCCAAAAAGAGGACTGTGGTCAGAAACCAAGGGTCCCCTCTTGAGGTTAGCACGTCCGAAGGGTGGACTTCATACTAGTGACCGTGCAGCCCAGGCGGACAAGATGAGCCCACTTGCCTGACACCTGCATCTCCACTTTTCCAGGGGAAAAACCTGGTGATGGCAAGCAGTCGGACGGGGAATCTATCAATTCCTTATCAATGACTTCATAAGGGAAGAGTACCAGCCTACATGTATGGTTCTACATTATAAAACCGGCCTTTCAACTAAAACATTGCTTAGTGAACTTATCTTGCTATTTTATTTTATTTTACATTTTATTTATTTATTTGACAGAGAGAGAGCACAAGTAGGCAGAGAGGCAGGCAGAGGGAGAGGGAGAAGCAGGCTTCCCGCTGAGCGGAGAGTCCGACGTGGGGCTCGATCCCAGGACCCTGGGATCATGACCTGAGCCAAGGGCAGATGCCTAATGACTGAGCCACCCAGGCGCCCCTATTTTATTTTATTTTTAAAAGATTTTATTTTATTTAACACAGAGAGAGAGAAAGAGAGAGGGAGAACGCACAAACCGGGGGAGCAGCAGGCTTCCCGCGGAGCAGGGAGCCCGATGCGGGGCTCGATCCCAGGACCCTGGGATCATGACCTGAGCCAAGGGCAGATGCTTAACCAACTGAGCCACCCAGGCGCCCCTTAACCTTGCCATTTTAAAAACCATTTTATTGACTTAACACAGAAACATGTACATTTTATAAGTTTAATGTTTGGCCTTGGAAGTATTTTTTTTAATTAATAGACTATTTTTCAGAATAGTTTTTGGCTTACAGAAAAATTGAGTACCAAGTTCCCATATACCCCCCCTTTCACCTCCAAGTTCCTCCCATCTTGCCTTAGTGCGCTACACTTGTTACAGTCGATGAACCAAGGTTGGTACGTAATTATTAACTAAAGTCCATAGTTTTATTAGGATCATGCCCTTTTTGTTGTATATTCTGTAGCTTTTGACCAATGTATAATGACATGTCCATCATTACAGTAAAATACAGGATAGTTTCAGTGCCCTCAAAATCCCCCATGCTCTGCCCACTCGTCCCTGTCTTGTTCCCCCAGCACTTGGCAACCGCCGATCTTCTGTCTCAGTAGTTCTGCCGCCTTTTTTCACAGTGTCATGTATTTGCAATCATGCAGTACGTAGCCTTGTCAGAGCCTTGATAGTATTTTGCAAGTTACTTAAATAGCACAAATCCAGAAGAACCCATCAGGAGTGCAAGGGCCATCCAGGGACACCCTGTATCTATTTGCTATAGCAACAGCCAATGTTTCACACTTGAGTCCCCACGCATACACATCTTCAAGTCTGGGGTTTGGAGAACTGAAGGTCAGCAGTCTGTGATGCAGATGGTTGGCCCTGGACATGGTAGGGCTGAATCAACCCCAGACGAAATTGATAATGATGAAGGCACATGAATAGTATGTTGTACTTAAATGCAACAGTAGTGCCGTTGTCAACCAGACACCTGATTGCAAGATGCCTGCCCACCAAAGGTAGGATCGGGGGTTCCCACTGCCTGCGTGCTCCTCCAGATTGCCATATGCTCACTGAGAGGTTCAGAATACTTAATTTAATAGCTCTTAGCTCACCAGGCACGTTATTTTATGGTACAACAGGAAAGCCCCCCACAGGAAGAAATTCTCCTTGGCTAATGAGTCAAATTGGGCATTTGGAATTTCCCCTGAGTTTCCCCTGCCACTCCGCCCTGCCCAGCCCTGAGACATAATCACTGTAGGCCCAGTTCTGATCATGTGGCTCGGTGGCCCGGGGCTCTCCTTGGACCAGTGGCCTCCGCCTCCCCTGTGAGCCTGCTAGGACTTGCAGATGCACACCTCCCCTTCCCCAGCAGACTCTGAATTCCCGGTGATGAGGGCCAGGAAATGGGGGGGGTGCCCGGCCTCCCCCACACTCCAGGACACTTACCTGGCTGTCCTCCTGTAAACTGAGTGGGTGGGAGGGTCTGTGAATGCCTCCCCCCGCCCCCCCGCCGCCTCTCCCCGATTCCTCTGAGGAAAGCTCCCAGGAGCCGCTTACGCCTGTCTAGGAACTGCTGGGTGTGGTGTGCTTGGCGCTTGCTAGGCTTTTGGTTTACACG
This sequence comes from Callorhinus ursinus, assembly GCF_003265705.2. Classification (NCBI taxonomy): domain Eukaryota; kingdom Metazoa; phylum Chordata; class Mammalia; order Carnivora; family Otariidae; genus Callorhinus; species Callorhinus ursinus. The sequence continues at coordinate 3,008,680 of NW_027397137.1, read as the reverse complement.
CTGACCAACAATGACCTGTCGGCTTGTTTTGACTGGAGAACATTGGTGACCTTCTCCAAATGACTGTGTTCTTAGCTGCGATGTGAGCCCAGTGCTCCTTCTGTCTCAGCCCAAAGGGCGATGTCAGCCCTGCCCAGGGGAACAGTCCATGGGGACGGGAATGGTCTACCTCTGCCCTCTCCAGTAGGGCAGCCCCCCAGCATTTGAATTTACATAACTATGAATAAATGACTTTAATAAATTTCATGATAAGTGACTGAAGTGCAAACAGCCTCACGTGGCTAGTGGCTGTCGATGGGACGCTGCGGGTCTGCGGCATCCGTTCCCTAAACTGTCTTGGGTAAGACAGTTTACTCTGCCTTGAGCACCACTGCCAGGGAGGTGATAGTCGAGGACGTTATTGTTTTCCCCTGCTTGTAATCACCAAAACAAGGCATTTTTCCTCTTTCAGGCAATTTTTTACATGAATCATGTATTTGATTATTCTAAGACGATACCTTTTTTTTTTAAGATTTATTTATTTATTTATTGGGGGTGGGGAGCCCAATGCAGGGCTTGATCTCACAACCCTGAGACTGTGACCTGAGCTGAAACCAAGAGTCGGATGCTTCACCGACTGAGCCACCCAGGCACCCCAAGACCGTCTTTTTTAAAACCTAAGTATAGGTCACTTCATATCATGGCTTCCTGCTTTTGTGCTCTTAAAAAACTGAGTGCTGGGGCGCCTGGGTGGCTCGGTCGTTGGGCGTCTGCCTTCGGCTCAGGTCATGATCCCAGGGTCCTGGGATCGAGCCCCGCATCGGGCTCCCTGCTCCGCGGGAAGCCTGCTTCTCCCTCTCCCTCTCCCCCTGCTTGTGTTCCCTCTCTCGCTGTGTCTCTCTCTGTCAAATAAATAAATAAAATCTTTAAAAAAAAAATAAACAAAAAAAAAACAGTGCTGTGGGAGAGGTAAGACCTCCCCAGCCAGATACGTTCTTAAAATTTCAAGTCTCATTTTTAAGTGTCTTCGAAGTTACTGCTTGATAATGCTGTCTTCTAAAAGTAGTGGGTAAAATTTGAGAGTGTAACTTCTAAGAAACTCTGTGACTCCACTGTGTGCCCCCCTCTTTCCCCAGAGGCCAAGAAAGCGCTGTGCATCGTGGTCTCCCTGGCGGCTGTCCTGGCGGGAGTCGTGGTGGCCGCCGTCCTGCTCTGGAAGTTCAGTAAGTGTCGGAGGGGGGCCCAGTCTTCGCGGGGTGCCTGCTCTCTGTGGGTGGACCTCCAGCCCTTCCTGCAGTTTCTCTTCCCCCAACCAGCTGTCTTGTCTTTCCTTCTCTTTGGTGATGGGGACACATGAATAACCATTCTCATCTGCTCACGTTGTCCGGGTGGTTATGAGTCACTCTTGTGCTGTGAGTGGAGTACTGACACGCTCCCGACTACATCCAGTGCTTTGGGCTAGGCGCTGCCTGGCACCGGAGAGCACAGACTTCCCGCCTTGGGGCCACACCTGTCCCTGAATCTCGGGGTACCGCATCACCTGCTATGTGCTGGGGCGTGCCTGTCCTGTGCCACCTCATGAGCCACAGCCAGCCTTTTCCATCAGCCCGGGGCAGTGCACACTCATGGCTGTGACGGAACACAGACGTCACTGTGGCAGAGAGGATGTGGGGGTGCTGTCCAAGTCCAAGGCTGCGGGCGCCTCCCACTCGATGCACCAGGGACTACTTTGCTGCTGACTGCCGGCCCTGTTTGCTTTGCTATCGATCGTGGCAGGGGCACATCTGCTCCTTACTAAAATAAAGGGGGGAAAGGGTTCTTCTCTCCTGTTGCTTGGGGCCTGGAGAGTGGGCTCCAGAACTCGTGGTGGGTGCGTGAGGTTTTCTTACCATCTCAGGCTGACTGGGTCTCCCTCCTGTCTCTCTGCAAGTGGAGAACAAATGCTTGGTGTCCGGGGTAGAGTGCGGCTCCTCGGGAACCTGCATCAGCCCCTCCCACTGGTGCGACGGGGTCCTGCACTGCCCCAGTGGGGAGGACGAGAACCGATGTGGTAAGTCAAGGCACCGTGTGCACCTGCGGAGGCAACCAGTCTGCCCTGGTGCCCAGACTGTGGCCCGTACCCGGCCTGGCGGCCAGCCCTGTGTCCGGCATGGCCACCCAGTAGGTCACCGAACCGCGACCTGGAGGCTGCGCCTTTGGTCTAACCCCAGATGAGGAGCCGGGCTCAGAGAGGGTGCGCTCCTGGCCCAGCATCACGCAGCGATGGGAGGGAGACCGCGGGGCTGGGGCCACTCGGACGGTGTGCTCCCAAGTGGAGAGTTGGGAGTGCGCTCTGTATTTTCAGAGCCAGCTTTCCTTTAACATGATATGTAGGTTTTGTCACAGAGCAGGCACCTGGCTCTGGCTTTTTATTATTTCCTGTTAATTGTTAGGAGTGATTTCAAGGGTGATTTCAAGGGTGGTGAAGTGGATGTCCTGGAAATGGTGCCTGAGCAGGCGTGGTGCCCAAATCCACCGGTGGCCACCCCCAGCGTGACCCTGACCCTGGTGTGGCACCTGTTTCCCAGTTGCCTCTGTGTCGTGCGGGTGGGTGGACCTGGAGGAGCCAGCCTCATCCGCCGTGCATTTAACTGACCCCCGCCCCTGCTGTGGAGCTGGCCCATTTCTCCCGACGAGCTTTTAGTTTGTCCTCCTCCCACAGAACGTGTTAGCCAACCAACCAACAAGCCAGACATGCGGGGCCTTGGCTGTGGCTGTGGCCGTGGTGCTGCGGGACTGCGCCCCCGAGTCCTGCTTCCTGCTGCACGCTCTGACACGCGTATCGGGGAACCTCTTGTTTTCAAACAGACAGACGATTCAAAATTACAGCATCAGAGGGATCACCGGGAATAATACCATGAGCAGCTTTCCTCTTCTCCCCTCAACTCCTCAGGTTTCATTTAAACATGGGGAGGGCCCTGGTAGGCGGAGGATGTGGGTCCCCTTTCTTGTCCTGCATCATCCCCGGTGAGGATGCTGCCCTGCACGTCCTCCCTGCCCGGTCCCGGCACCTGTGTGGGGCTCGCCACTGGCCCTGGCCGGTGGGACTCCCCAGACAAGAAGGTGGTCCCCAGCCCCAGCTCTGGGCGGCCCTTGGGGTCACCTGTGTCCGAGGTGGATGCCTCTGTGTCCCACAAGCTGCGCCTGCGTCCCGGGGACTGTCTGCACTTGGCAATGACCCACTCAAGCCTTAAACTTGGAACACAGCGCCTTGCCCGTGTGTTGGTGATGGTGTGTTTATCACCGTTCTCTTAAGGGGTGTCGAGCCTCGTAGAGCGTGGTTAAGCCATCATGTGTGATGGCTTTTGTGTTTTCATACGTATGCACGCAGGTGTGCAAGGAGAAACTCCAGCAAGACAAACTTGTTCTGTTCCCTGCAGACTCTCCCCTCCATCCCTCTCTTCTTAATGTTTAAGTTGTGTTTATTTAAATACTTGAGTTAATATCCTCAAATAGATCAAAATCAGGAAGTACCAAAGGATGTACAGGGAAAGCTTCATCTCCTGCACTACGCGCGCGCGCGCGCACACACACACACACACACACACACACACGCCCGTTCACCAGCCAATCACGCTTCTTTCGCGGGGCAACAAATACACGTTTCTTGCTTCTCCTTCCGGAGAGTTTTTAAGTGAAAAAGCAAATATATGTGTGCATATTTCCTACTGTCCTCATTGCTCAATGCTCACTGCCCAGCTGACCGCACAGGTCTTAAAGACACATCCTAGGGACCCTTTCTGGTTGGGACAGGAGCCCCCGCTTTCCCGTGGTGGCACACCCCGTGCTCCAGTGTGTGGCTCCAGAGCCCTGGGCATCCTCTTCTCGATGGACATAACACGCATGTTCCAGCCGTAGGAGTACATCAGTCGGGAACACCCCCAGAAGTAAAACTGCTGGGTCGGAGCATGTGCACATTTGTAATTTGGTAGATCCACCTGAACTTGGGATTGTAGAATTTCCACGTCAGTTATTTATATAAAACAAGATAGATGAACACAGCATTGTGTATGTGTTCTGTATCAGATCAGAACACACATTTGATGTGCTTTTAATTTGTCCACCTGTCGAGCGGAAATTATTCTCAATGAAGTGCACATCTTCTGACTGACAATAAAGAGCATCACCCGTCCCATGGATAAAGTTCAAGTATACATGGAGAGCTTTCTTTTCCTAAGAGTATGTGTGTATATGTGTGTGGAACGGATGCATATTGTTAAGATTAATTTACTTTCTACATCTGTTGCCGTGATTTTGGTGACCATTCAGTGTCACAGGAGAAACTGAAGGGCGGCTCGGGGTGACCCAGTGAGCACACGGTTTTGTACACTTGAGATTGGCTGAGAGGGAAGACCTCAGGTGTTCTCACCACAGAGGAAAGTGGTAGCTGTGTGAGGTGACAGGTACGTCACCCAGCCTGATTGTGGCACCCACTTCACAGTGTATGCATGCCTCCGAATGCCAGGTCATACCCCTTAAAGTATACGATTGTTCTTTGTCAGTTATACCTCAATAAAGCCAAAAAAATTCCTAAGACTTAAAAAAAGAAAAGAACTTGAGCTTGAGACCATCTCCAGCTCTCTGGTGCATCAACTGTCATGTTTTCCTCGTTAGCATTTTTTTTTTAGTTTTTATTTAAATTCCAGTTAGTGAACGTACAGTGGAATATTGGTTTCAGGTGCGCAACACGGAGATGAAACCCGTGCTCACCACAGCATGCGCCCTCCTGACTCCCCATCACGTCTCCTAGTTAGCATTTGATCGCAGAGAGATGGAAGGAAAAAAAAGTCTCTAAAATGGCTGTAAATCAAGAAGGCAATGTCTCCTTTACTTTCTGCTGTGCCACAGCGTCTGTTTTTTTTTATTTCTTTTATTTATTTTTTTATACTTTTTTATTTATTTTTTCATGAGAGACAGAGACAGAGAGAGAGAGAGAGAGAGAGAGAGGGAGAAGCAGGCTCCCAAGGAGCAGGGAGCCTGATGCGGGACTCGATCCCAGAACCCTGGGATCATGACCTGAGCCTAAGGCAGACACTTAACCATCTGAGCCACCCAGGCACCCTTAATTTTGGAATTATATTTAATTCCAGTGACTTTTAAAAAATGAACTTTATTTTTCAGCAGTGCTGAGTGTATAGAAGATAAAGCAGATAGTACGGACTTCCCGTGTCCCCTGCCCCCACACACAACTGCCGCATGTTTGACACCTTTTGTTGGTAGGGGGCTTTCATTTTAATTGATGAGCCAATGATTAATACATTCTTCTTAATGGAAGTTCTTAGTTCATACTAGGGTTCTTTTCTTGGCGTGTGGACAAATGTACAGTGTATTTGCATTTGGACAGTGGGTTTGAATAAATGCATCATGACCCATATCCACCGTTACGATATCATACAGAGCATTTCCACTGCTCTGAAAACCGTCTGTTGCTCTGCCTCTTCACCCTTTCCTCCCCTAGCCCCTGGCAACCACCAATGTTTTTACTGTCTCCATAGTTGTGCCCCTTTGCAGAATGTCACCTGTTGGAATCATATACCTTGTAGCCTTTTCAGATTGGATTCTGTCACTTAGTGACAAGCACTTAAGCTTCCTCCTTGGCTTTTCCTGGCTTGATGGCTCATGTCTTTTTAGCTTTGGGATCACTCGTCCCAGAAGCATCAGGAAATAATCAGACCACGGCTGCTCACTTCACAGGGAATGAGCCCGGAGGTGTCAGTCAGAAGGTCCAGGGAGTTGTGGCCACAGACGGGGCGGTGGGGGGCGTAGAAGGAGGTCTGTGATAACCAGGTCCTCATTTTATATTTTACTTCCCGTGTATCTCCCCCAGACGTCTGAGCACGGTTTCACATGCTTTTAGGCCTTGCATAAGTGACGTGTGGAACACAGCGTTCAGCAGCGTGCCCTCACACTGTTTTCAAGGTCGTTTGTTAGTGCATGACACCGGTCAATCCTCAAGCCACGTGGGATCCCGCTCTGTGGCTATGCCCCTCTCCACGCAGCCACCCACACAAGGAGAATGCTCAGGATTCTGGATTGTGTGAAAAGGCACTGGAATAGAGAGAGGCTTAAACTATGTCTATAATGTTTCGTTTCTTTAAAAGAGTTGAGATCCTTTGAGCAAAGCGTTGCTGGATTTAGAGGTAGAGCCAGGCACCAGGGCACTTGGCACATCTTGGGGTGCTCTGCCAGGATCCGGGGTGTTGGACAAGAGGGGTCAGTTTGTTGTTGAAAATGATTGTTTAAAGGTCATTTTTAAAAAACCCTTTATACCTTATTCATTTATTAAAAAAATTAGCTTTATCAAGGTATAAATCACATACCATAAAATTCATCCTCCAGAATATACAATTTGGTGGTTTTTACACATCCACGAATAAGTGCAGCCATCCCCACGTCAATTTTGGAATACTTTTCATCACCTGCTAAGGGACCCTGACAGGTCCCCCGCTTGTCCCTCCTCCTGCCCCCAGCCCCACCCCGGGCCCCAAGCAACCACTCATCTGCCCTCTGTTGCTGTGGATTTCCTACTTGGGGCAGTTCATAGAAACGGGCGTATGCGGGTTGTAGCGTGGGCCAGCACTTGGCTCCCTCCAAGGCTGGATGATACTCCGTGGTAGAGATGGACCACACTTCGTTCGCTCATCCGCTGACGGTCGCTTAGGTTTTCCCACCTTCTGGCTACTGGGAATGATGCTGCTGAACATCTGCGGGCGAGTCCTTGGCTGGTCACCTGCTGTCAGTTCTTTGGGGTAACGAGCAGTTGAGGGCCCGGGAGGGATAGAGCAGGGACACCCCTCGGGTGTGGTCAGTGCCTAGGGAACAGGGGACCCAGTGCGGTCACCTCTGAGCCTTTGTGTCGAGGGCTGGGAGGGCTCGGGTGGTGTTAGGACAGCCTCCCGAAACTCACAGAGCCTCTCCCCTGCTGCAGTCCGCCTCTACGGCCCGAACTTCATCCTCCAGGTGTACTCAGCCCAGAGGAAGTCCTGGCACCCCGTGTGTCAGGACGACTGGAATGACAGCTACGGGAGGGCTGCGTGCCAGGACATGGGCTACCGGTGAGTGTGACCCCAGCCACAGAAACCCAGGGATCAAGACTCACTGCCGCGTCCTGGGCTTCCATCCACACCCAGATACTCGGGGATGTCCGGTGCCGTGGTCACCAAGGTCCAAGGTGCCATCTGAGGGCCTTGGTGGCTCTTTTGTCCCAGATCCTCACCTCCCCAGCCGCCCTGGGTGGGGCCTGGGTGGAGACAGGTGGGGGTGGGGCCAGAGGGAACAGGTCGTCCTTGACCTTCACTGTGTGCACGCTTGGGGGAGGCCCCGAAGCCTTTGAACGGGAGAGAAGTGACATCAGATTTATATGGAAGAGGATTCAGTCCTGCATGGGGCCACGGGGAGGGTGGAAGGGCAGGAGGGTCCCTCCCAGGGATTCCCAGTTGGGGGCTCACCGGAGCATCCCTTGAGTGCATGGCAGCCATCTGACCCCATGGGGAGAGGCTGTGTGATCTTACTGCCACCACCTCTTCCTTGGGGTGTCCCTATATGACTTAGGTGCAATACTAGGGGGTTCTCCATATGCCAGTTTTCAAAATTAATTACTGCTTAATAAGAAATTTGGCATCTTAGCTGGTAAAATATTTCAAAATGCCATCCTCAAATTGCAATTGAATGACATAGTGAGGCCCCCATCACAGTTCAGGACCTTAATGGGATTTTATAGCTGGGGGTGTTTTAACTTAAGTTACATCTACTCACACATCCCTATTCTCATGGTTTCTTTATCCGAACCCAAACCAGGTTAGAAAAATAACAACCAGGAGCTTTTACCTGACACTTCCAGGTTCTTGTGGGGAAAGACTTTTTTTTTTAAGATTTTATTTATTTGTTTATTTGAGAGAGCGAGAATGAGAGAGAGAGCACAGGAGAGGGGGGAGGGTCAGAGGGAGAAGCAGAGTCTCTGCCGAGCAGGGAGCCCGATGCGGGACTCGATCCCGGGACTCCAGGATCACGACCTGAGCCGAAGGCAGTCGCTTAACCAACTGGGCCACCCAGGCGCCCGGGGAAGATGGTTCTAACACAACCTCACTTGATTAGAACTTGTGATTTTGTCTTCCAAATGCTAAGGTGTTCTCTTAATCCGAACACTGTGGAAGAGAAGTATGATGATATCACAGGATTTGCAATTGCTTATAACGAAGACACTGCTTTAATTAACATTTTCTGCCTCTTTTAGGAATAGTTTTTATTCTAGCCAAGGAATTGTGGATGACAGTGGAGCCGTCAGCTTCATGAAGCTGAACATAAGCGCTGGCAGTCTGGATCTCTATCAGAAACTGTACCACAGGTATTTGGTGATAGATCTTTTTTCCTTTAAGAAAATTTGTAATGACCGCGAGTAGGAGACACCATGGAGAATCACGGTGCCAAGGCTGATTTCTCTGAGCCGTAATTCCGGGTATCAGTGAGTTTCTCATTGGGAGGAGATTGGACTCTAAGCGGGGCTGGTTGTTCTGGGTTCATTCGTGGGAAGCAGCTAAGGGTTACTGGCCATTTTGTTTGTGCCCTTGATGGCATTGGATAACATTGTAAAATGGAGAGTCCTCCTTACTGCTTTTCTATTATTCTTTTTTTTTAAGATTTTATTTATTTGAGTGAGAGAGCAAGCGTAAGTAGCGGGGAAGGGCAGAGGGAGAGGAAGAAGCAGGCTCCCCATATAGCAGGGAGCCCAATGCAGGGCTCGATCCCAGGACCCTGGGATCATGACCTGAGCTGAAGGCAGATGCTTAACCGACTGAGCCACCCTTAACTCCCTGGACTTTAGAGATACACATGCTACGTGAAAGGGTGTGTCTCCAGGAATCCCAGAGAAAGCCTCAGGGTCCCAACCGGGGTGACCAACTGATCCTGTTTTGCCCTGGACTTTGCCAGTTTCAGCCCAGAAGTCCTGCTTCCCAAGGATCTCCTCAGTCCCAAGCAGCAGGGATGGCTGGTCCCCCAGCCCTAAGCCACCTTGTCAGATGATGCCGTGCCAGGGGTCGGCAGCATTCTGGGGGCCTGGGAGGGGGTGACTAGTTCAGTTTAGCTGATGTGTCCTGGACCTCGAAGCCAACTTGTGGGCCTGGGCAGGTCATTGTGTGTCCAGTGGATGGAAATGAACCTGAGCAACAGATCGCATGATTGATGGCTTCACTGGTTAGGGGGCTGGAGGAAAGGGTGGGCTTAAGCTACTTGTTACTGTTTTGCATATATGTTTAAAGCCTTTGCGGTCTTCCTAGGATTGTCATCATTTCTGAATGTTCTCTAATATAAAGGTCACACGGTGTCCTTTGTGCATAAGCCTTGGTCAGCTCCCAGGTCCTTACCACTCATCCCCAGGTGGCTAGCCAAGCCATCGCCTCCCAGTCGGCCAGGTGCCAGGGGCTGCACTTGCGGGAGAATGAGGTAACCAGCCATGCCGTCCCTCCTTTCCTTTGAGTGGGAGGCTGGGAGCAGTTTGCATGCCTGGTGGTTGCTGACCGCGGTGGCTAGGGGGCTGACTTCCGCCCAAGCTGCCCAGCTTGGCTGTCCCCAGGAATGTGACAGGGTGAGCCCAGGAGGAGGGCTGTGCTCGCCAGGTGCACGCATGAAAACAGCAGGGCTGTGTTCTGCCTGCCCAGGAAGCTAAACACAGCTGCCTGGGCTCTTTGTAAATGCTGGGTGTTTCTGTTCTTCCTGCGAACACTTACGTGCAGCATCGGGGCTGAGCAGGGACGAAAGGCTCCTTCCTCTCCACAAGAGCCCCGGGGACTCACCGGGTGGTTGTTTGGAGGGAAGACGAGGAGATCATTGCCTGGCATGGGGTGTCCCATACATGTGTGTTGGGGGGGTGGAAGGCTCCTTTCTCTTTGCTTTGATACCCGAGTTGCAGGTTCCCAGTGGGGCTCCTTTGAGCGGCCGTGGCGTGCCCACAAGCTGGTGGCTGCACACTGCACATCCACATAGAGGATAGTCGGCTTTACGATTCTTAGAAAACATCTTCGTTTGGGCGCCTGGGTGGCTCAGTCGGTTGGGCGACTGCCTTCGGCTTAGGTCATGATCCTGGAGTCCCGGGATCGAGTCCCGCATCGGGCTCCCGGCTCAGCGAGGAGCCTGCTTTTCCCTCTGACCCTCCCCCCTCTCATGTACTCTCTCTCTGTCTCTCATTCTCACTCTCTCAAAATAAATAAATCAATCTTAAAAAAAAAAAAAAAAGAAAACATCTTCTTTTAATGGGAACGCGTCTTCTCTTGGCCCCGTAGCCAAAGACCACCAGGACCCGCAGTGTCCGTGGAACTGTGGGGCCTCTCGGTGTGAGGGTGTCAGAGGGGACTTTGTGTGTAGGACTTGGGCTTGTGTTGAATCATTTTGGGGAGGTTCAGGGAAGCAGGGCTTTGCTTGGATTAGATGCTGTTAGGAAGCGAGGTGATTCTGTGATTGGTATCTTAACGCTGTTTTGTCTAGAAGGCGGCGGGCATGAAGCTGGGCTGCCTCGGGATTGGCAAACAAGTGCCATCACTCGTGGTGCCCAGCAGAGGGGGCTGTTGGTCACCGTGCGACTTGGACACGGTTCGTTGTCTGGCCCCGTGGGGACCCTGAAATCGCCGACATTCAGGGGAACACACAGCCGGAGGCAAGATGCCTGCATGTTAGGGCTGCTTCTCTCCCTCACGATGCATTAGGGGAAAATTCCCTCTGAGACAGAATGCATTGGTTATTTGTCTTTCAACTAGAACCTCAAACACTGACCTCCCAAACGAGTAACTTTTCTTTGGCTCCCGAGCAAATGATTGGTTGTCTTGCTTTCTGTGCCGTAAGTTGTAAGGCAGTCATAGGAACCCAGAACTGTACACATGGCTTCCAGACAAAATCAGAGGGTGATTTCAAGGTCTGGGAATAAAAATAGTAGCTCATGTTATTGGGCGCCTGCCCTGACGGCCACTCTGATGTGGTACCCTCATTATCCCACTCTACAGATGGGAGAAACTGAGGCACGGGGCCACAGGGTACACAGCGGGGACTTGAAACCCAGGCTTTGACTCGGTGTCTGCTCTTGGCCAGTGTCCCCCATGTAGATCTAATCTCCTTATCTGAGTCCTCAATCATGGGCCCTTCCACGCCGGGGAGTGAGAACATTGGAAGAAAATGTGTATTTCTAAGTATTTTGAGAGTCAAGCATCTCCTATTTATTACAGTGACCAGAACGTCCCCTGTTCTTTTGCAGTGATGTTTGTTCTTCAAAAATGGTGGTTTCTTTACGCTGTATAGGTAAGTGATTCTTGCGTACCTGCTTTTTTTCCTAAATAGGGAACACACTGTACCTTCAGAAACACCTCCCCTGTGTCTGGGGAGGTGGGGTGATGGGTTGGGATGTGCCCAGAGGCCTCGCGCCGTCTGCACCCCAGCTGCCCCCCAAGGAACACCTTTCTGGAATTGTGGTGTGCTGGAGATGCCTTCCGCCTCGGGTCCAGAAACAGCCGTCCCGTGAGGATGGGCAATCTCAGGAAACGGACGGGCCCCCCTCTCCCCCTCTCCTGCCATCCCCAGCCGGGGCTGTTCCCATCTTCATGCTGGGATTACTTACAGCTTCCAAACTTTGATCAGTGTGGGGGGCACTGTGTCTGCGCTCCCCTCCCTGGGGTGGCCCAGTCCTGTGTTCCAACGGGACACTGGTTGCGAAGCTCAGCTCTTCCGTGTGAAGAGGTGAACCTAGCAGCCGCTCCCAGGGATCAGGAGGGGGGCTGCGTGACCCAGCGGTCCCGGCCGGCCGCCACTTCCCAGCCAGGCTCAGCTCAAGCTATCTCAGGCCCCGAGACAGTGTGCCCGCCCCACCCTCCAGCCCTCGCCGTCCACCTCGTGGGGCCTGAGGCCACACACTCGAGCGGTTTGCAGGTGCGCTGGATGAACACTCACGGAACCCCAGCTTCTTCACGCTGGCAGTGACAGGGACAGGACAGGGGACTGCAGGGGCTCGGAGATCGATCCAGGGAAGTCCCTGGGTCTTCAGCCTCCCTCCAGCCTCCCCTGCTCGTTTGGTTCTGGTCCACTGTGAACTTCTCCTCGTGCCTCCGAGGCCCCTGCACCACATGCCCCCTGCCACCCGGAGCCTCTGTCCTGTAAAGTAGGCTCTTTCCCCACCGGTGCTCCCGAGTTTCCACAAAGGAAACTCGTTTCCCTTTCTGGCAAAGAACTCGGCACAAGTGGCACCAGGCCAGGCCTGGCACTGGGGGCAGCCCTGCTCCTGCCCACGGGCACTGTGCTTGTCACTTTCAGAGTGCGGGGTCACAAGGAAGATCATCCGCCAGAGCCGGATCGTGGGCGGGAGCAGCGCCTCCTTGGGGGACTGGCCCTGGCAGGTCAGCCTGCACGTCCAGGGCACCCACGTCTGCGGAGGCTCTATCATCACCCCCGAGTGGATCGTGACGGCTGCCCACTGTGTGGAGGAGTAAGTCCATGGGGGTGGGGGTCTCGGGGGCGTGGCTCACGGGTTTGGAGGTGGCTCGGGCTGTGGGACTGGGAGTGAAGTCTCTGACCTCTTCAAGCCCTGTTTTCTTTGCCTGTACGTGGGGCACAGTTCCCGCTTCATGGCCCTGCTGGAGGGTCAGGTGGGTGCGTGCGTGGGCAGCGGGGGCCAGGCCCATCCCCCACCTCTTCAGCAGGTGTGTGCGGGCGTCCCCCGTGTGCAGGGCTCTGGGTGGGCTGCAGTGTGTGAGGGGAGCCTGCATCCTAGCTGAGTTCTCAGGAGCCCTGCCCTTGTGGGAGGCCTGGTCTTCCCCGATGCTCGTCCTCAAGATGGCACACCAGGGGACCTCACATTGCTCTGCCCGAAGGTTCCCTGGGACCCATGGTTAAGCAGCCTTGACCACGGCGTTGCCCACGCAGATGGGTAAGGAGCGGGGAGGGTAGCCATCATTTATAGTGTTGGCCTTTTCCCTTAAACGTAGAGTTTTTTTGGTCACATGCCTATTTCGGAAGGAAGTTAGCTCCGCAGAGCTGTCTTTCTGACTTAGAGTGAGCTTATACCTTGGCTTGGGTCCTGGTCCTCTGCACACTTGTAGACAGGCGAGCCTGCTCGTCCCAGGGGCTGTGGGGAGGGTGGAAGGAGCGATGTTTCCTTCCTTACCTCCTTCCTCCTTCTGATGGCTTCCCAGGATCTGGGATTCTCTTAAAAAGGAAACACCTAGATAAAGCTAATGCCCTGATGGCTGTTTGACCTAGAGTCTAGGCATCCACATACATTTATTAAGCCACCTACTGTGTGCCAGAAGATGCCCTACCACATAAAGGTAGGTAAGACCCAGTCCTGGCAGAAGAGAGGTTGGAGATCTCAGGGGGGGCATCAGGCCCAAGAGAAAGCATTCTTAGAACCTGGAGGGTTTGCAGGCTGGCTCGGACCATAGGAGGGACGGGTTGCATGGGGGGGGGGGGGGGGGGGGCACGGTGTGGTGCCGAGGGAGGAGAGCCTGAGATGATCTCGCCAGACTCGCCGTGTAGCTTCCAGCGGTTCCTGTCACCTCTGGGACGCTTGGCTCCTGTGTATGATTTTTGGATATCACCAAATGAGTGTTTCACGTTCGTGCTCCTGAGATGCTGAGTGATGTTCGACTCTGTCTTCCAGACCGCTGAACAACCCCCGGTATTGGACGGCCTTCGCGGGAATCCTGAGACAATCTTTCATGTTCTATGGACATGGACACCGAGTGGGAAAAGTGATTTCCCATCCCAATTATGATTCCAAGACCAAGAACAATGACATCGCCCTTATGAAGTTGCAGACACCTCTGACTTTTAACGGTACGTACCCGTGTCCGTGGGGCTCAGGGTGCGCGGACGACTTTGACCACATCTTACGGACAGAGGTGGATTGGAACGAATCCCGGGCCGTGTTAACCGCAGGGTGGGGTGCGGAGGGCTGGCTCACAGGGCGCCCTGCACAGCCGAGAATGTATCTGTGGCTCTCGGGGGAGGCTGTCAGTGGCTCGCTCGTCCTGCACGGATCAGAGTGATGATTTCACCAACGTGCGGAAGTCCAGAAGGGGTTTCCAGCCACAGCAGTGTTGACATTTGGGGTTGGCGGCTCTTGGTTGTGGGGCCCCTCCTGCTCATGGTAGGACAGGTAGCAGGAGCCCTGGTGTCCACCCCCTAGCTGCCAGTGGTGCCCTTCAATTGTGACAACAATGTGTCCCGTCCCGTCCCCCGGGGGCGACATCACCTCTAGTTGAGAGCTACTGGTGGAACATTTGTCAGTACTTGCCTTTTTCACACGAATCCTGAAGGTAAGATACTTCACAATTTACAACAATAAAAAACACACATGGTTTCCCTTAGCTTTGTATTCGGCCCCCGTTCTAGTCCGTCCAAGGGTCCCTCTGGAATGTTCCAGCCCACATGGGTACAGACGAAGCAGAGCCTTGTCCCTCTCCTCGAGGTGTTTGGATTCAAGTTGGGATACAGTTTAGACCCAGAAGGAGCCGGTCGGTGGGGGCTGATGTCCCGCAGGGGCCTCCGAGGTGCAGGCTGGGAGCGCCCGTAATTGTGAATATTTAGAAGCAGAACTAGCACATAATCCCATTTCCAAGCAGCATGCCTTCCAGAGGAGGGAGCAGACAGCCTGTAAGAAGGCCGGGCTGCGGGGCCGGAAAGTGGGAGTGCCGGGACACGTTGGAATCTGGAATTTTCCTTGAGCGATGGTGGTGGTCCCAGGCCTAGCTGCGTACAGGTGGGGAAGATCAGGTGAAGACGGTTGTGGGAAGCCTTCCATAGACCCGTTCACCGTGCTTTCTCTTCCTGGAACAGACAGAGTGAAACCAGTGTGTCTGCCCAACCCAGGCATGATGCTAGAGCCAGATCAGTCCTGCTGGATTTCCGGATGGGGGGCCACCTACGAGAAAGGTGAGGCTCCAGGGCACGCAGCTCTGCGGGTCCTCCAGGACCATAGCATGGGGTTTGGACGTGGGAGGTCCCGGGTTTAATCCTGGTTCTATTACCACATGATGAGATGACTTTGGGTGATTCACCCGGTCTCCATGCCTCAGTTTCTCCACCTGCTGAATGGGAAAAAATCATACCTGCCCTACTTAGCATAGTATTCTGATTAAGCTCCAGCGGAACAGTGTGTGGAAACTGCTTTTCTGAACTACAAAAGCCATGTAACTGAAAGGTGTACAAGCCCTGTGATTGCACCCCACTGTTGCTAACTGAAAGGTGTACAAGCCCTGTGATTGCTAACAACCCCACTGTTGCTAACGGGTTGCCCTGGAAGCCTGCCATGCCCTTCCTTCGATGGCTGAGTGACCGTGGGCTCGCATACCTCAGGATGGCCAGCAGCAGGCTGCCAGAGCTTTGTCCCTGTGCTCTGACACCCCAGAGAGACAGGAGGACCTACACCGTCCCAGCGCAGGCCTGCTCAGCTGGCTTCCTTATAATTTGCTTTCATCTCCGAGAATACTTTTCAGATCAAGGAATCCTAGCTGTTTCATGTTTATGAAGTGTTGGAAGTGCTTACTGGTACAAAGAAGCATCTTATGTATGGTTTACACCCTTCTGAAAAGTGTTTAAGGCACACATACACACCTTCTTTAAAGCAAGGTGAAAAGTACCAGGCGGGGTGATGTGGGGGGCCTGTCGGGGAGGTGGTGGTGGGCTGTGCATCCAGGCGTCTAGTGTAAAAACAGTTACTGCAGGTGAGCCTCCAGTTGGTGTTCGTGCCTTCACAGTGGCCCGGACAGATGGGAAGATCACGGATTTGTGGGGCATCTCCCATGGGCTGGGAATGCAGCGCTGAACAAAATAAGACAATCTCCATGTTTTCTCGTGGGTATCTGGGGGCAGAATGTGGTCAAGCAGGAAACAAATGACGGAACTGGGTGCTTTCAAACAGCAAGAAGTTGTGACAGCAGGGGCCTGGCTGTTTTGAAGAGGTGATCAGGGAAGGCTTCTTGGGAGAGGCAACATTTGAGCTGAGATCTGAATGACCAGGCTGTTTAAGGAACAGAAGGGTCAGTGTGGCTGGGGCATAGTGAGCCAGGGGTGAGGGTGTAGGCTATGCAGGGCCTCCTAGGCTATGGGGGGGACACTGGCTTTTATCCTGCGTGAGACAGAGAGCCATCAGGAGGTTTTAAGGAGAATAACAGGCGCGTGGGTGGTTCAGTCGGTTAAGCTTGTGACTCGTGATTTCGGCTCAGGTCATGATCTCCGGTCTTGAGATAGAGCTTGGCTTCGGGCTCCACGCTCAGAGAGGAGTCTATTTGAGGATTCTCTCCATCTGCCCTCCTGCTCACGGACGTGCTCTTTCTCTCAAATAAATCTTATTTTAAAAGAACGAGAATGACATGATCTGGTGGCCCTTTGGGCCAAGAGCACAAAGGATGCCTCCTGCCTGCAGGAGGGGGGCTGAACTCAAGTGTGGGGGATCATTGCTGTGGTCCTCCCTGACCAGCTCAGCTGTGGGTGGTGGGCTTGGAGGTGGGGACACCAAGCATGTTCGGGACGGAGCCACCACCTTGCAGATGGAGTGAATCTCAGCAGGGAGGAGAGTGAGGGATCCAGGGGCGGTGGCTCCTTGCTTCGTGATCCGAGCCCCAGGGTGGGTGGTGGTGCCACTTCCGGAGCCGGGGAGTAGGGGGTGGTGAGGATTTGGGGTGGTGGGGAGCAGTGAGAGGCTCTGTTCTGGCTCCTGAAGCCCGTGGTGCCTGGAGGACACCCATGTGGAGGCGGCAAGATGGGAGGCGAGCGGTAGAAATGACAAGGGTCCACGCTGGTTGAGAGACGTGTTAACGTGCATGGGAGCCGAGAGGTGGGGTGGTACGTGGAGGGCCACGGGGCTGTTGAAGGTGGAAACACAGGAGCACCCCATGGGCCCGGGAACGGTCTGGTGAGGAGGGAACCCCAAACCAAGTCGCTGGGGGGTGAGAGGAGATTCGAGAAGAGGGCAGGCGTTCCAGAGCCCCCGGGGGCAGGGAGGCGTCCCTGAACAGGAAGAGCCACACTCGGCACACGGCACATGTCCTAAGGATGACCCAGCGTCCCGGGACGAGGCTTGGTGGGGAGCAGCGAGGGGAGGGGAGGGGCCGTGGCCCTCAGTCTCCTGTCGCAGGGGCATGTCCCCAGGAGGGAGTCCTCTGTTTCCGCGGGAGCTGCTGGCCCCACAGCAGCTCCATGTCGTCTGCTGTCTCAGGGAAGACCTCGGACGAGCTGAACGCGGTCATGGTGCCCCTCATCGAGCCTTGGCGCTGCAACAGCAAGTACATCTACAACAATCTGGTCACGCCGGCCATGATCTGCGCAGGCTATCTGCAGGGAAGCATCGACTCCTGCCAGGTGACTGCAAGGTGTCAAGCCCGCCGTGACCCGCCCCCCCCACCACCCCGAGGCGGGGTCCGCGCTCCCAGACCGGAGGCAGCTCCGGGGTGGCCGTGGCCAGGCTCAGTGCTAATGCTGGGGAAGCGCGTGCTGCCACCCACCCGCTGCCTCCGTTTCCACCCCAGGGGTTTTATTTTGTCAGCTTGTCAGTGGGACAGAAATAAGCTTCTGAACTATTTAAAAATACAGTCCACAATTTACTTAGTAACTCCTCCTTGGTCCAGACTAAAACTCGTCACCGGCGTAGTGTCTGGGGGATTATGTTGCTGTCCCTCGCCGGGGGAGACACGAAACCCGCACACCCACTCGTAACTCCCATGGGGACCCCCACCCTTGGTGCGTGGCCAGTTGTGTGCGCAGTTGTGGTCTGAACTTCTGCTCTTGCCGCGTCCCCCAGGGTGACAGCGGAGGTCCCCTGGTCACTTTGAAGAGCCGCATCTGGTGGTTGATTGGGGACACGAGCTGGGGGTCCGGCTGTGCGAAAGCTAACAGACCAGGAGTGTACGGAAATGTGACAGTATTTACCGACTGGATTTACCAACAAATGAGGGTAACTTCCCTGTCCCCCTCCTCACCGAGCTCTCTGAGTCTGGTGTCAAAGCCCAGAAGTCTGCAGGGTGTGGGCTGCCTGCAGGAGCCCCACCAGTCCCCCACACCCAGCACCGCCCAAACTCTGCCTCCCGGGGCCCCGGTTTGCAGTCAGCATCGCCCTCCCCGCCCTCCGCCGTCCACCCTCACTGCTGCCCAGTGCTGCCCAGGTGCAAGAACCTGGGGCGGAGCCTTTCCGAGTCCAGAGCCAACCGAACAGGGCTTCCCTGTGCTCTGCTGACCATGCTTGGCTCTGATTCAGCTGGCTCTGCTCACCGCCCCGCCCCCACCCCCGACTCATCATAGTCAAATTCCAGTGATGGGCAGAGAACAGAGCAAGGCAGATCAGCCAGATCTCTGTGCCCCGGGGTGGAGGAGTAGCTGGGGTTCCCTGGTACAAGGAAAAGTGGTGAAGACCAGAATTTGGGTATAGCTTCCCTGGGAGCCCAAATTTCCTGTATTAAACCAGAGGGGTGCCAGCCCAACTCCTTGACCTTCGCGCCATAGGAGAAATATCTCTTGGTCCCTCTCAGCCTGCTCATTTATTTGGTGAGCAGTCAGTCTAGGAGAAAAAAATAATTTGCTGCTACCTTTTTATGGCTGAAAATAACATTGTTTCTTTTTTCCTTTCTGAACAGGCAAACAGCTAATCCCTACGGTCTTTGTCCTTGGCACTGTTCCTCGAGGAAATGAAGGGGCTGATTCTTCATTCCCTGAGCATAATGTATTTTTAGAAATGATTTGAAGGTCCTTTCATTGTTATTAAATAGTGAATTCATCTGTCTTTGGCACTCTCCACAGTTCTGTGCAAGCCACAGACCCTTTGCTCCCTGACCCCTCATCTAAAAGGGGTGACCAGGCCCAGCTGGGTGCGGGCGCCTAGGAGCCGATGCAAAGCAATGGGTTGGAGGCTGTCCGGTTGGGATTCCTTCCGAGCCCACCGCGGGGGCCACTTCTGGATGTACCTGGGGCCGGTGACTTCTCAGCTGCTGGATGGCTGGAGATAGAAAGGGAGAAAGCTGGGTGGGACCGTCAGGGGCAAGCTTCTGGGGTCACTGCCGGGGAGGGCTACCCCCGGCCAGTCTCCCCACAGGGGTCTTCGCTGACCATTTTTTAGTGCCTTCTCAGCAGCCCCGGGTGGTAGCTGGAAACAAAGGGAACAGCCCTTAATGGCTGAAGACAAGAACCTCAGCTCCTGCTCGTGAGGGGGAGAGTGTAGGCAGTTCCCTCCGAACAAGGAAAACCATCGCAAACACGAGCCCCCTGTGCACGGCTGGGCTGGTGGCCGCCGCATGTTGGGGGGGGGGCGCCCCCGAGGGAGACCCAGCCTCACTCCCCACCCTCTTCCTTGGAGGTTGTGGGGTGCCGTGGTGACCCTCTCGAGGCGAGGCCTTGCTAATCACATGGAAATTGAGGTCATCCCAGGGGAAATCAGGGATGTGTGATTGAAGATACACTGTTTCCATGTCGAGTTGCTACATGTTACTACCTCAGTGCTCACCTAGTCTTGGCCGGTGCCTCTAAGTAGTTGTTACTTTTGGCTCTTTGAAAGTATTGTCCTTGCCAAGTGCAAACAGCGGTGGACTTGAACTGCTTTGAACTGCTTTGCAAAGCGTTCTGTACACAAGCGTGCTGAAGCTCGCAACAAAGAAGAGAAAGGGGGTGTTTTGGACTCCCGGAGGCCCCTTCCTGCCCTTCAGGCTTCCCCTGGAGGGAAGGGCCGTGGTTGAATTGCCGACCGAGCTCGGAGCATCAATGGTCATGCTGTGAGTACTGCTTTCCCGAGGCTCTGCAGAGCCTCCGCTCTAGCACACTGGTTTCCCAAAAGAAAATGAATGATTCTACTGCTGCCGCTTAACCTTAAAGCGGAAGGTCATGGGGTCCCGTTCCCAGGATGCTTCTGATCATGTGCCTCCTCGGCGGCACCATCCCTGGGGACCTTCCAAACCCTCGGCACCCCACCTGCTCCCCAAGCCAAATTTTAAAAAGCATTGTCGTGGTGAGAACGTGTTCCTTCCTTAGCTTCTTTTCTGTGACCACTGTTTGTCTTCCTTTGTATCTTTTTGTTTTGTGTCTTTTTTAAACTGTAAAATTCAATTGTGAAATACTGTAAAAATAAATTATGCATTTTTTTTCCAAATGTTTATGGAGTCTTTGGAGGTCTGCATGGTATGCAGACCCAGTCTGTATCTCCTTGTAAGGCAGTTCTTGGGGACAGTGCTACCCTCAGCTCTCATGGATGCTAACCCCGTGGAGTCGGGTACTGTGAGCAGGAGAGTAAGACTGGGTGAGTTTTTTCTCTGCCTGAGAACAGAAATCCATTTCAATCCTTTGCATTCCGCAAATCCCGTGGGTCCTCCATACATGACAGGGAATTGTCTTCGTTATATCAAGATGTGTTAAAATTATGGAAAAAGTTGTAATAAAAAGGTAAAACACGCCTTTTTGTTAGGCAATACCCTCAGATACACCTGAGTCATTCATGGTAATTATGTACCATAAAACCAACACGAACACTGAAATAGTGAATCGTTGCTTCCAGGGGACAAACAGGGACAAGGTCAGGTGCCTGTGAGCCTCCAGTCTGTGAACCGATCAGTTCATGACCTTGTTTTGTGGGTGTTTGTGTTTAAAGACACCTAACTGAATATACACTGTTGATGCATTAACACTGAGCTCACCGCCAATGGCACCATCAGTCCTGTAGGAGCTTAGCCACACACGTGCTTTCTCTCTGAAGCATGTCTCAGCCTAGGGCTTATTAGCACAGCACTACACTTGGGGCCATTTTAAACAGCGAGATCACCGGCAAAAATACCAAAGTGCTGGAAAGGTGGCATTAACTAGACCAGGAGAGGACACTTGTTCACAGCGAGAGCTGAAACAAGGCAGGGCTTCACCTTGTCATTCCTCAGCTGGGAACATCAGGCAACCCACGTTTGGGGCTGCTATGCACACGTCCACCAAAGCACTGCGACTGTTGAGTTGGAAATTGCAAATTGTAGCAAGTAGGTGGATTAGCAAAGGATCCGCGAATAACGGGTCACAATTCCTAGAGTGTCCACATGGCATGGCGGCTGACAATCTTTTCAGTTATATTTTCCATGCTGGAGTCGCTTTGTGAGTGGTTTTACTCGTGGGTGAGGCTGTTTGCACTTAGAAGATCTAGCCAGAATGCCGAAGCTAGGGAGATATTGATACTTTGTATTAAAATCTTTATAGGAGGGCCCCCTGGGTGGCTCAGTCGTTGATCATCTGCCTTCGGCTCAGGTCATGATCCCAGGGTCCTGGGATCGAGCCCCACATCAGGCTCCCTGCTCGGCGGGAAGCCTGCTTCTCCCTCTCCCACTCCCCCTGCTTGTGTTCCCTCTCTCGCTGTCTCTGTCAAATAAAATCTTTGAAATAAAGCCTTTATAAATGATGTAAGTTAATTTACTTACTGTAAATAAACCCCAAATATTAATTAGAGAAAAGTGAATACACCAGTGTTGATAAGTGAATAATTTGTGCTGGGCATTATGTTGCCTCTTGATGCTGGCTCTGCGGGTCAGTTCCCAGCATTGAAACCTGTGCCCGCCTCGATGTCTCTCCAGCTGAGTTGTTAATGGGGGACAGTCCTGTCTTGAACCCAGGCTCCGGGCCAGTTCTCAGCCCTTCTCTCTGTTCTCCTATGGCTTACCTGATCCTGCTCTGATCCCAGAGTCTCTTCCCTTCCCTCCAAGACCTTACCCTGAGCCTGGATTTGTAAGGAGCTGCACACGCCGCTGGTTGGAGCCAAACCCCATGGCCCAGGCCCTCTGTCGCACTGGCCTCATCGAGGGTGATGTATGATGCGACACATACCAGAACGCCTTCTCCCAGTAAACCCAGCATTTTAAGAAAAGTACCAGAGTGAAGTGACATCTAAAAATTCACTAATGTCCCAGCTGCCCCATTTTTAAGGAACCAACCCCAAAAGTGGTGTTTGCTAAAAGTTCGCTGTGGTGACAGAGACTGAGCTTGTAACCAACTGAAATCCCGCAGAACCACTCAGAGAGCTTTCTTCCCTGGGAGGAAAAGGGTAGGTCTGACAAATGGAAAGCCAAGGTCCCTGTGCCTTCTGCTGTCTTCACTGCTCTGTGGTGGAGGATTTGCCACCAGAATTCCCTTCCTCTGAAACAAAAACGCATCTGGGGGACTTTTCTGGCTGACTGGTTGCTTTTGTCTTCGCTTTTCCTCGAAAAGGACAGTAATAAAAGCAAGGGCTCTGAAGCTTCTCAGAAGACCATCACGAATCCAGAAAGTCCTCTGAACAAATGCCCAGACCCCACTCCCTCTTACAGCATTAAGTGCTTACAGCATGTCAGCCCCTGTGTCCTGGAAAAATCAAGACTTCCTCTTTCAGTCAGTTCGATTCCATCCAGCCCCTCTCCTTGCTCTGCCCCAAACTCAGCCCCTTCCTGTGGGGTCATCGGAGCCCCAGACCAGACTTAGCTAAAGTGAGGGTTCATGAGTGGATATCGTAGATATTCTAGCATATTCTTCACAGACAGATGGACCTTCCTACTAGTGTTCGAAAGTGGGCAGCAGAATCTGGAGAGGCAGGCTCTGATCCTGGCGGCGTCCCTCCTGTGGGGGGTAGGGATGGCAGATGGGAGGACGGGGAGGGCGCTTCAACCCCTTGTCTGAGCTTGGCTGTCCTCGGAGCGAAGAAGTCACACCAGGTGGACTCCGGAGCGCTCTCTCCTCGAGTCCCGAACACATGGGAGAAGGGACAGTCCACTTCTCCCTTGTTGATGGCTGGTCAGAACAAGCCTGGGGGATCCCTAGACACCTGCTGTTTGGGGCCAAAATGAAAGTGATTGCAAGCACCTCATGAGCAGGCGTGCTCCCTGGGGAAATTCCATTCTCCGGAGCACATGCTCTCAGCTTTCTTCCTCCTGCTGCTCTTTCTGTCTCCAGGAAAATTGTAACCACAGCGAAGAAGACCCCTGAGCAACACTGACATCTCCCGGCTGCTCCCGGAGATGTTAATCAGGCCGGCCCGGCAGGGGGGAGCAGAGACGCTGGCCTGGATCTTTGTGCTCAAGGGGCACGTGCCCGTACTCTGCCTGCTGTAGGAGCGCCTGCACCACCCGCCTGCCTTCGCTCTTGCAAAAATCTCTGTGCATTGATAACTGCTTCCTTTTAGCCCGAGGGAAACCCGCCCCTGCCAGCGGTCAGTAGGTGTGTAATTGGCATGAAAGGCCCAAGGTGCTGCGCCACGCTGGGAGCTGATTGGGACTTGTTGAATGCCCATCCTTTTCCCGGCATCCGCTCTTGTAAGCAGATTCTGATTGTGCCAAAGCACTGGGGATCGTAGCATCCCAAGGATCATAAGGGACCTGGGAGATGGGGCTGGATGGGAGGGGACATGTCACTAGTCGGCTACCGGGGAGAGGCAGTCGCCTGGCTTGGCCTGAAGCCCCCACTGCCTGGGAAGGCACGGCTCCTGGGGCAGCTCCCCCCTTTCTGGACACCTGGTAGAAAGTGCTCCCACCGCCCACACTGGTTGTGTAGGATGTCTCTCCGGAGAGCATTCGCTCCCAGTGCTCCTTTGGACGGCTCTCCTGCAGGCAACTCGACCTTCTTTACAGGACCTGCTGGCAGATCCCTTTGTGCCCGGCCTGGCCACAGCCCGCTGTTCCGGTTCCCCGCGGCTGGGTGTCTGCGTGTGTCCCCAGCCCTGGCCAGACCAAGGAGAACAGTCGGGACTCTGCAGGGCTCCCCCAGGGCAACTCAGGGTCAGACATCTGCCTGCAAGACCCCGCCGGGCGCCGCCCCCACCCAGACGGGCTTGAATACTTTCAGCGCCGAGCCGGCCACCAGGCGACAGGAAAGCCGGACACATGATCAACCGCTGATGCATTTGCTGGTTTCTTTTTGTCTTTTTGTGAAATAATCAATTAACACCCACCACCTCATATACTTAATTCTTTTTCTTGTGAGAAGAACTTTTAAGGGTTACTCTCTTAGCGACTCTCAAATGCGCAACATAGTATTGTCAACGGGTTTATCTTCTAACTGGAAGCCTGGGCCTTTGACCCCCTTCACCCACTCCTCCTGTTCCATTTGTACTCCATTGCTTTACTTTTAGTCGCCGTCTGCCCCCGGCCCCTCGTGAACAACCACGTTCTCTGCTCGGCCACGGAGGGCAGCGTTAGTGCCCCATCATTTGCCCCACTGGGGTCCCACCCACTGTCATTTTCAGGCTTCTCCCCCCAGAACACAAGGCGTCAGAGCCGTGTCTGGTAGAAACGGTTTATTACAAATCGGTGAAATACAGCTGCTAAGAGTGCCCACGCACGTGGCACGAATGCTCCCAAAACATCAGCTGCACAAAAGCAAGTGGCACAAAGCAGGAACAAAGCCTTCTACGATGCTTCGCATGCACCGGTCCCCGGTGGGAGACGGAGAGGGTTCCGGAGGAACCATCCTGGGGGCGGAAACTCATTTTTCCTAACAGGGAAGGCGGCGGCGGCGGCCCCCCAGGACAAATCCCGATCTTCGTCAGGACCTACATCCTCTTACTAGCTCCCTGCCCACTCAGGGACAAGCACGGGTAATGACTGGAAAGACTGGTTGCTAACTCCTCGAGGATCTGTGACATGGGGTGGGGGGGGGCGAGGGGGGGAAAGCGCGGTCCTGCTCCCAGCAGATGTGCCCTGGAGGTGCGGGTGGGACAGGGAGCCCGCCTTAGCCGGGGAACTTGGCCAGGCGGCGCCGAGCCTGGGCCAGCCGCGCGAGCCGCTCCTTCAGCAACTTCCTCTTGTCGCTGGTGTCACTGCGCTCCTTCAGGAGCCAGTTGTGGGTGTCCTTGTCGTGGAGCAGCAGCAGCATATCCTTCTGCAGCTTCTGGCCGTACACTTGCAGGATGAAGTACTGGATGATCAGGGGGATGTGGCTGGAGATGCGGTTGGTGGCCTCCTGGCAGGGAAGAAGAGGTCACAGAGAGGGGGCTGACTCCAGCCTGCAAGCGTCAGGAGGGGCCGGGCGGCTGGCCGGGCAGATGCACGCCCCTGCCTGGGTCTCCAACCCAGCACTGTCGTCTGGGCTGGAGGCAGCGAGGAACCGGGTGCAGGGAGCCCCCCAGCCCTGACTCCAGCACCCCGCCGCGGACTCCTGACCACTCGCGTTCCTTCTGACCAGAGAGGGCAAAATGGGCTTGAAAAGGGTAAATGGACGGATTAGCAACTCTGCTGAAAAGATCTTACGACTTTTATTTTTAATCCACACTAAAATTATTTAGCTCTCAAAAGCCGCAGAGGGGCACTCTCTGCCGTCTCTGCATGTCTAAAGTCAGTTTCAACCCTCCCTCCTTCCTCCCCAGGCCCCACCTGTTGGTGAAAAGCGTCTTCCCTCTCAGAGGGAAGCCTGTCACCCCCTCAGGCTGCCCTCTCAGGAAGCCGATCCACTCCCTGTGCCTCCATTCCCTCCCCCAGAAAATAGACGATGAGCACCCGGCTTCCTGAGCTGGTGGAAAAGATGAAACAAGCTGAGAGAGAAAAGTTGGAAAAGGGGCCAGGTGTGGGACAAGTGCTTGGTGAAGGCCGCCGGACAGGCGGTGCGGCAGGGCTGGGACGCGGCTCTGTGCTCCAGGATGACAGCCAGCGAGGGGCGTGGCCAGCCACCATATGGAGATGGAGCGAAGCGGACGAGGCGCCCCCAGGGGATCCCACAGACTGGCCATGTCTGTGGGAAACGATCTCTTCGGGAACGGAGAAGAAATTTCTGAGTGGTGACAGTCAGCTGCCTTGGCCTTCTGCCCTGACCCTCCCGGGGCCCACGGGGCCATTGTGCCAATCGCTGACTTGGGGACACTTGCCCGATTTCACGATGAACACACAGGGAGAGGGGTGGCTGCAGGGACGGCTGCGTCCTGATCACGGAACAGCACATGCCCCCTCGCTGCAAAAGGGAGCTGAGGATGTAGGTGGAGTTAAGCTCCTTGGCTGACCTGAAACTAGGGAGAGTATCCTGCATTATCTGGAGGGCCCGGGGCAAAGGAGGGAGGCAGGCAGCGGATTCGGATGGGGTGTGGTCCGGAAGGAGGTCTGAGATGCAGCATCACTGGCTTTGGAGACGGAGGAGGGCCGCGTGCTGAGGACCACGGGCAGCCTCCAGAAGCTGCACCAGGCAAGGAGACAGATTCTCCCCTAGAACCTCAAGGAGGAGCACGGTCCCGCTGAAACCTTGATTTTAGCCGGGGAGGATCATATTTAACAGAGAAAAGTTGCATTCTCATTAAAGTCAGACAAGACGAGGCTGCCTGTTGGCTCCCCTGTTGTTTCCAGTTGTACTGAAAGGACCAGAAGAGGAAGCTTCGGGTATAAGGGGGATATAAAGCCATTGCTATTTGCAGCGTGGTGAGTGTTCATTGGGAAAATGCACAAGAATTGGCTGCAGAAACCATATCTAACAACAAACAAGACAAAATGGAAGAAAAGACTCACAGCAGAGATGTAGGAATAAACTTCAGAGTGTGCACAAAATCTATGCAGAGAAAACATTAAAACACTTCTGAGGCTCCCCCAAAAGGAGACCTTCAAGTGGAGAGACCCCTGATGTTCTTGGACAGAAAAGTTTCATGTCATAAAGATGTCGACTCTCCCTGGCAGACTGATAAATGAATATAATCGCAGTAAAGACGCCCAGCAGCTCTCTTCTCATCAGGAATGGGATAAGCTAATTCTACAATTCATACTGAAACTGGAACAAACAAGAAGGGGCAGAAAATGTCTGCCTAAAGAGAGGTGGGAGCACAGATCGTTGCCTGCCCGTGTTCACAGCAGCATTATCCAGAGTAGCCCGAAGGTGCAAACAAGTGAAATGCACATGGACAGATGAGCGGATAAACCCAATGTGGTTGGTCCATATGACCATATATCACTCTACTCTAAAGGGAAGGGCATTACAGCAAAGACAAACCCTGAGGACATTATGCTAAGTAAAATAAGCCAGACACAAAAGGATAGAGATTGCACAAGTCTACTTATCCGAGCTTCCTAGAATACGAAAATCCATAAAATTGGAGGGTACAATGGGAAGGCCAGGGGTGGCGGGAGGGGATGGGAAATCAGTGTTTCATGGGGATAGGGTGGGGACAGTCCTGGAGGTGCACGGTGAGGACGGCTGCACGACAGTGTGAGTGTGCTCAATGCCGCTGACCTGGGCACGTAAAGATGGTTAAGATGGTAAATGGTATGTGATGTATATTTTGCCACACTATAGAAAAGAAGAAGAAAGAAGTAGGCAGCATTTGGGAGGGTACCAGCTGCACTGGACATTTAAGCCTTGTATAAAAAGCTGCTAATGTAATCATGTCGATGCTGACATGTGAAAAGCAAACCAACAGAAGAGAATTCAGGATCTAGAAGAAGACCCCAGGACACAGAGGAAGAGGGTGATTGATTATGGGCATATTGCGCATCAGTAGGCCCGGGATGGGGTCTTCGGTGATGGTTCTAGGACGACCATCAGCCGTCTAGAGCAAGCCTCATTCTGGACGTCAAGTAATTCCAAATGGATCACAGGTTTAATATAAAAGTCGAAATGATACGTTACTGAAGAAAATATTGTAGACTTTGTTTCTAAATCTCAGAGACAAAGTCCAATGGCGTAAGTGGAGACATTATAAGACAAAAAGCATGGAAGCCCCACAAGGAAACAACCATTAAGTCCAATCCATAAATCTAAAACCTCCAGCATGGTCTAAAACCACCATAAAGAAAGCCACAGGGGCAGAGGACAAACTCTGGGGTATTTGCACCACAAATCGCTGGGATCTGAGACCCTGCTCTACAAAGTTTCTGCTGGAGGGATGGTTTCCTGAACAGGAAACAGAAATAACTCTTATGCTGTGAAACCATGTCCCACCTCATTGTAATAAGAGAAAATACAACAAAATGTCATAATATCAAAAAGCCAACAACTTCAGTGGTGACCAACTGCAAATGTGGAGGGAACAGGCCACCTGTGGGGAGAATTTACCAATGTAATTGAGTGTACCCTCACCCAGGTATGATATTTTCATGGATCAGCGTGGCCCAGCTAAAGGGCTCAGTTATTCAATCAAACGCTAACTTAGGTATTGCTGTGGAGGTATTTTGTAAATGTGGTTAACATCTCCATTTAGTTGATTCTGAGTAAGGGAGGTTATCTGAAATCACGAGAGTGGGCCTCATCTAATCAGTTGAAGGCCTTAAGTGCCAAACAGAGATTTTCCTGAAGAAGAAAGCTTTCCCTCCGAGGATGTCAAGAAACCAGAGAAGGACCTCTTTTGGGGAGAAGGGCTGGCTCAGGACGGGGTGGGTGGGGGACCCCTCTCGCCATCAACTCATTCTCCTCTCGGGATTCTGTGTGTGAGTGCATTACCTCCTCTAAACGCCTCTGTGAGGCACATGACCAGACAGGTGGTAGGCTTGACTGCGGGAGAAGCCAAGGTGCACAGGTGCCTCCTGACTTGCCTTTCACAGGCGTCACTCATGTGGGCACACATCCCAGCGTCTGCAGTCAATGGAGTCTGACCCTTGGTTTAGAGGCTGGTCCTCCAAGCGTGGTCTCTGTCCGGTAGTGCGGGCATCCCCTGGGAGCCCATTAGAAATGCAGAATCCAGGGCACCTGGGTGGCTCAGTCGTTAAGCATCTGCCTTCGGCTCAGGTCATGATCCCAGGGTCCTGGGATCGAGCCCTGCATCGGGCTCCCTGCTCCGCGGGGAAGCCTGCTTCTCCCTCTCCCACTCCCCCTGCTTGTGTTCCCTCTCTCTCTGTGTCTTTCTCTGTCAAACAAATAAATAAAATCTTAAAAAAAAAAAAAAGAAAAGAAATGCAGAATCCTGGCTCCACCTCAGACCTGCAATCCACATCTGTATTACAACCAGGTCCCAGGAGACCTGTGTGCACAGTCGAGTTTGAGAAGCCTTAAAGCATCCAAATAGCTGATGGAGATATCTGGTAAACCAAGATGACTACTTGCTTTACATGTCCAGATCCTGACCTATCTCAATGGCTCTGAGGTGCACATCCTTCCCCAGCATGAATGAGACTGCTTTTCACATTGTTTGAAACGGACAGTAGCCATCAAAGCATGTGTCTCTGTGAGTGGCTTCTACTGGGAACATGGCCATTGCATCTCGACACTGAGCTAAGGCGCCCTACCCACACTCATCTCACTGAAGATTCACAAGAACTGTGAGGAGATACAGCTTTACAGAGAAGAAAGCTGAGGCTCAGAGAGGTCAAGTAACTTGGCCAGGGCCGCACAGCCTGTCGACACCAGAAGGGAGTGGCTCCGAGCCACAGCCCCTGCTCGCCTCTCGGAGGCTCGATGCCTCCACGGACGCTCACGGAGAGGCCTGGAAGACGAGCCAGCTGGTGGTGGTCACCGCACAGAGACCGGGAGGCCAAAGAGACGCAATCACAAGGACACGTAATGAAAACCGCCTCCCAGAGACGCCCGCAGACTCACCTGACGGTAAGCCAGCAAATGCTCAAAGATGTCAGACAAGGAGATGTTTACTGAAGAAACTTCTTTGGAGCACATGCTGTTTATTTTTTTGTCCTTTTCTTTGTCCGACTCCTCTCGGACCCTCTGCAATGCACACTGATAGACCTGGTCCTGGCAGTACACGATCTGCTCCATTTGGAAGTGAAGGCGGATGGACTTCTCAGCTTCTTTTTCTAGTTCAAATTTAATGTCTTCAATTTTGGACTACGGCAAAAGAGGAGCAAAACGAAGAGCCCTCAGAAACAAATCACCGGCTCAAGGAAGGAGGTCCTCTGTGGAGCCCACGGCTAGCTGGCTCCCAAGTGAGCCAAGGCAGCACCTTGCTGTGGGGCAGCCTTCTGCACCCCGCACTGGCTTGTCTAGGATGGGGCTCCCACCCCAACTGCGGCTCGGGACCTCCGGGAGCCTGACCCCCCACCTGAACCTGGGAACCCGCACGGGCCAATGTCTCAGCTTCTTTCTTTCTCTTTGGGGGGCTTTCCCATCGAAGCAGGACTATACGCCCCATCAGAGAGCTCAGGGGGTAAAAGGGGGGGGCAAAATTTAAATCTGTGCAATTCTGTATGCTTCATGTTTGGAGAATCTGGCTGCCACCAGGCCGGGGTGTAGATCTCTCACATAGAAAATATCTGGACTCCCCAGAGCTCGCACTCGGGGCCACTGAGTGTGACACATAGTGCTAGGTGCACCCCAAACATTTTCTTCTGTGTTCATTCCAGAGGACCAGGCAGCGTAAGTAGCCCACCCCAAGCCCCCGAGCCTGCACAAGGCCAAGCCAGTCTTCCCAGCGGTGCTGGGTGCCTGGGGTGCAATGCATGTGTCCCCCCAAATTTATATGTTGAAAGCCTAATCCCCAGTGTGGTGGCATCGGAGGGGGGGCCTTTAGGGGGTCAGGCCATGACAATGAAGCCCTTACAGATGGGGTCCATGCCCTTGTAAGAAGAGACACCTGAGTGCTTTCTTTCTCCCTTACTCTCTCCCTCTCTCCCTCTCTCCCTCTCTGTCTCTCTCTGTGTTGTGAGGATACAAGGAGAAAGCAGCCACAAGCCAGGAATCGGGCCCTCATCAGACACGGGATCTGAGCACCTCGATCTGGGCCCTCCAGCCTCCGGAACAGGAGCACTCAGTGACTATCACGTAAGCTGGCCAGGCTGCGCTCTGGGCCACGGGAGCCTGAGCTGAGCCGTGGGGGAGCCCCTGTTTCTGAGAGTGGAAGAGTCTCTCGACAGCGTGAAGTGGGGGGTCTTACTTCCTCCTGACTGTTCGCTCTTGGGAGACGCCATTTGCCCGTGCGGCCTCCTCAGTGACTTTCAAGGTTAGGGCCATTTTCTTCAGAGGCGACAATGTTCCACACAAACTACGGGTCTCCTTCGTTCTTGTGATTTTGAGGATTTTCTTTCTATATTCCATCTCACTCACTCGGTCTGCCTTACTGCTTCTAACCAGACATCGCTGGTGATACCACTAGTAAAGTTCACTAATGAGCTTGACTATTTGCTTCTCCAAATACCCCGTAAAGTTGAAATGGTCTCAATCCAAGAAATTTGTTTTCCAGCATCAGGCTGACTTTTTTTTTTTTTTTTTTTTTAGACATGTGGTCAGTTTTACCTTGGTAGTTCTGTAGAGGTTGAAAAATTCAGCAAAATTTGCTTCCGAAATATCTGTGAAGGCAGCTTGGACCATATCTGAGGAAAAAACAAGACTCATTCATAATTGTAGGTTGCAAAAAACAACAACAAAAAAAGAGGATGAAAAAATGTCCAGAAATGAAGTTTCCTCCCCTCCCTTCTGTCCCTTCTTCCCACTCAGGGACGGAGGGCGTGCCTTTTTTTGCTGGAGAGCTCTCTGGAAGAATTTCAAAGTCCAATTGTTCCCTGGCATATTTCTTTGACATTTAAAATTTTCATCCTGGGGCGCCTGCGTGGCACAGTCAGTTGAGCATCCGACTCTTGGTTTTGGCTTAGGCCATGATCTCAGGGTCGTGAGATCGAGCCCTGAGTCGGGCTCTGTGCTCAGCAGGGAGTCTGCTTGGGATTCTCTCTCCCTCTCCCTCTGCCCATCCCTGCTGCATGCTCACTCTCAAATAAATAAAATCTTAAAAAAACATTTTTTTCATCCTAAGCAGATACAGTTGCAAAGAATGTAATCTCTGGTAGGTTATAAATATGTTAATATTTTAAGTAAGACACAGCACTCTCAAATATATCAATGGGCTCTAAATGTCCATGTTATCCATTTAAAAAAAATACGAACATGCTCTTATTCAATCAGAAAATTTACATTATTTCTTTCTATTTTTGAAACTCCTCATATTTCCATTTGACTTCCTCACAGAAATTTTATCCCAATATGATGGGCAGCATCTTTATGTTTGAAAAACTTTTTAAAGTAGGCTTCATGCCCAGCATGGAGCCCAACACTGGATTTGAACTCATGACCTTGAGATCAAGACATGAGCCACGATCAAGAATTGGACACTCAACCGACTGAGCCACCCAGGCATCCTGAAAATCTTTTATTGACTCCACATCATATCTTTCTGAAACAGAAGTAGGTATATATATATATAATATACCCATATACATATATATGTACACACACACCCATATGTATATATACCCATATATATATATATATATGTGAGTTTTAAAGGATTTTTTTAGTTTTAAAAACTAAAAGTTTTTAAAAGTTTAAAAAAGTTAAAAAAGTTTAAGAGGTTTTTAAAAAAAGTTTGAAACACATATATATATGGGTTTTAAAAAATATTTTTTTCTGTGACTATAAAGCTCTAAGCACTACCAATTTTCTTTGAGTAAATTAAGAGTGCAAAATGGATCGACACAACACAAATACCAATTTTAATACACAACTATTAAGACTAAAGGTAAAATTATATTAGAAATACATCTCTTAAGGTGCTGTCATGGGACTGCCCCCAACCTGTATGGGTTCACGGATCCAGAGTGATTATTACTTCTTGCTGAAACGAGACAGCTGAGGTGTGAGTGACAATATGGCGTCCGCCACGGTGGGGACAAAGAAAATGATTCCAGTGAATGTCTGGGAAACCAGAGAGCACGGCAGTTACAGGAGAAAGGAGCGGTCAGGCCTGTGGAGGGCTGTGTCTCTCCTTGTCTCACCTCGCCACCTCTGGGGAGGAGAGAGGGGCTGGAGATGGAGCTGATCATTGATTATGTCTTTGTGATAACTGATTACACCTCCTTTAAATCCCCTAAATGACAGGGTTCAGAGAGCTTCCAGGTTGGTGAACACACCCACATGCCAAGAGGGTGGTGCCCTCCCCCCCCGCCACGGGACAAAAGCACCTGCCCTCGGGACCCTCCCAGACCTCCTCTATGTATCTCCTTCATTCACATCTTTTATAATAAACTGGCAAAGGTAAGTACATCCTTTAAAATAAGCCAGCAGAGATAAGTAAAGTGTGTTCCTGAGTCCTGTGAGCTCTTCCAGCAAATTATAGTATCTGAGGAGGGGGCTGTGGGAACTCCAATTTCTAGCCTGTCCATCAGAAGCACGGTCTAAAGAGGGGGGGGCGGTCCTGTAGGGCCGAGCCCTTAAGCTGGAGGATGGGTGCTAACTCAGTTATTGTTGGAACTGAACTGAAATGTTGAACACCTAGTTGGTGTCCAGAGAACCAGAGAATTAATTGGGTTCTTGGAGGTTAAAGAACACCCAGGAGGAGAGCTTGGAGTTTAAAAAACACCCCAGGAGGAGAGCTGTGGAGTTCAACACTGGTTTGGGCTCAAGCCTTTCATTGCCCTAGAAATAAAATGCCTACAAGCAAAATCAAGAACTCACCAGTTATCGTGTGCAGCATATAGACAGCTGGTTCTTCTAGTTCTTTGATTTGCTGTTTTATGATAATCTCAAACGTTTTGTAATTGACAAACCCTGGCAGCTCTCGGCCACGATACCGATTTTCAAATCTCTCGATTTGTTTACATATAGCTTTGTAACCTGGAAAAGAAGAGTTCTGAGTTATTTTAAAAATTAACTTTGTGGGTTTTTTTTTTAAACACAATACCATTCTGGACTTTCTGAAAACACAGAGAGGCAAGGGAAAAAAAAACCAAATCTGATTTGCAAATTGAAAAAAAAATTCAGGGATTGCAATAAAAAAAAAATGGATCTCAAGACCATTTTCCTTAAGTCATCTCAAGATGGTTAAGTATAGCGTCAGGTGTGAGGCCAGAGGGCAGCGAACTGCACAAGCCAGGAGGATGAAATCGGGGGAAGGAATTTCCTCTTGGGTAAGAAATTCTATAGATGTTTACCAAAGAAATTGTACCACCATTCAGAATCAGCGACACGTCACGTATCCACATATCCACATACAATAGCAGGTGTAGAAAGTGTTTATAAATCAGACGAGATAACAGAGTAACCAGGTACATAAGATTACTGCTCACTACATAAAACATTTTGTTTCCTCTTTATACTTTGGGAATTCTTTTTATTCTCAACAAACTGGACTATAGAGGATACCTCTGCTGGTGGAAGTCTTTTTGAAGAACTAACCAGGAGTCGCGGTCCGGGTCTCCTCTTTTGGTCGGGAGAAATTTTCCCATAGGTATTTTTTTTAATCGAGATATAATTCACATACTATAAAATTCACCCTAGTAAAGCATACAGCTCAGTGATTTTTAGTATAGTAACGACATTGTGCAACCATCCCCACCAGCTAATTCTCAAGTACTTCTATCACCCCAAGGAACCCTCTGTCTGTCAGCACACACTCCCCATTCCCCACCCCCCTTGGCCCCTGGAAACCACTAATCTACTTTCTATCTCTATGGATTTGCCTGCTCTTGACATTTCATGTCAATGGAATCCAAAGACCTGTGGCTTTTTGTGTCTCACTTCCTTCACTTAGCATGATGTCTTCAAGGTTCATCCATGTTGTAGCATGTTTAGTGTTTCATGCCTTTCCATGGCTGAATAATAGTCCATTGTCTGCTGTCAAAGGCTGAATTGTATGTCCCCATAAATTGATATGTTTGAAGCCTTAATCCCTAGCGCCTCGGAAATGTGATTGCGTTGGAGATACAACCTTTAAGAGGTGATCAAATCCAATCTGACTGGTATCCTTATAGGAAGGAAATAGGACAGAGACCCACACAGGAAAGACACAGGGAGGAGGTGGTGTCTGCAAGCCAAGGAGAGAGGCAAGGCGTCTGGAGAATCCAAACCTGCTGGTAATCGGTCTTAGACTTCCAGTCCCCAGAACTGTAAGAAAATCGGCTTTTGTTGTTTAAGATCCCCGGTCTTTGTAATGAGAACCCTAGCAGACCAGCAATGAGTACACGGACACATGCTAGCCTTCCTAGTGGGTGTGAGGTGGGGTCTCCCATGGCTTTGGTTTGAGTTCCTCTGATGGTTAATGACGCTGAGCATCTATTCCTGCATTGTGAGCCATTTGTATTTCTTCTTTTAGAGAAATGTCTACTCCTTTGTCCATCTTTAATTTGGGTTTGTCTTTTTGTTGTTGAATCCTAAGAGTTCTTTGTATGTTCTGGATACTGGGCCCTTATCGGATGTGTGATTTGCAAATAATTTCTCCAGTTCTGTATGTGTGAGGGGGGGTGTCCTTTGACACACACAAGTTTTTAATCTTGATGAAGTCCACTTTGTCTATTATTCTATTTGTGTGCGCTGTGGGTGTCCTATCTAAAAACCGCTGCCTAAGCCAAGGTCATGAAGATTCAAATCTACATCTTCTTCTAAGAGTTTTATAGTTCTAGGGCTCACATTTTGGTTTCTGATCCATTTTGAGTTTCTCTTTGTATAAGGAGTGAGTAGGGGGCCTGAGTTCATTTTCTTGCATGTGGGTGCCCAGTGTTGGGAGGAATGAGGATCTTAAAAAAATGAGCTATTTTCTCATGGGCTGTGTGCGTAAGCTTGCTGAGCAATACAGGAGGGGGTTGCTGGAGGTCAAGACTGTTAGCTTCCTTGAAAGGGACAGCGGCCCTTCCCTGATGGAGGATCACACCACAGGCAGTTGTTCAACCCTTTGCACTGTGGATTCAGCTCCAGGAAGCAGCACGGGAGCTGTGCAGCTGGGGCACGGGACCACCCCATTTTTCCAACAAAGAACACCGTTATTCATCTTGTCCTGCCCTCCGTGCCTCAGCCAAGGAACAAAGAGGACTGAGATGTGTGGCCTTGGAATTACATAAAAAACGGCATGACTTAATCCCCCACGTTCATTACGCAAAGCCGAGGACAATGGTCAACGTGAACGTTCAGTCAGCTGAAATGAGTTATGGCACCCACCAGGCTGCCGGAATAAAAGCGAAGTCCCTTAAAATTTCCCTGCAGCCTTATCACTGGTCAGTATAGGATTTACTTTAAGCTTCTTGAAATATTAAAAAGTAAACTTCAGGTCACACTTTCTACCTCTCTCGGACTCTTGAGAACTTGGTGCTGCAAGGTGGTGCCTAGGTGTGTTTCATTTCCTTTGCGTTGCTGCCGCAACGATAAAATCCGCTGAGATAAAGGCTTCAGGGCTGTGGCCAGCTGACCGAGACCCAAGCGACTTCATCCCGGGGCCGCAGAGAGCACGTGGCAGGTTGACCCGCTGCTGCGGATGGAGGGCTGATTCTGGTGGACGCCTGGGCGGACCCGGGCCGATCCCCTGGCGTGTTCTGAGATCTGCAGCCGATGCCTGCCGGCCCAGGTTCAGTGATGTGGGCCGGGGCACCCGTGGTTTCCACATCCCGCGCCCCCTGCGCCAGCACCCGTGCCAGCCGCACCACCTGCCCTCCCGCGGCCCCCCACTCCGGCGCGCTCGCCAGGCCGACGGCAGCGCCCCGGACGCACCTCGTTGGAACCTCTTCTCAATCACCAAGCTCCATTTGTGGAACTCGTTCCGGATTTTGGTAAAGAGCCGACACTCGTCCTCCCCCACAAATTCTTCCCCTTCAGTTAAGGAGGTGATGTCATGGTTAAAGGCATTAATTTTCTGTCAAGAAGGAGAACAGAAGTATCAGTGGGGATATTCCAAACACAAGGACGTTTGGAGGTCGCATGGAGGCTGAGGGCGGGTGAGCCACTCCTGGCCACCTTACGGGGTGACAGACCCCCACGCTCTGCCCTGACTGCCTCAGACTCTCGGGGAGCACACATGGCACCTGTCAGTCCCTGCCCACGGTCCCTCCACCCCAGCCCCTGTTGGTGCTGAGCGGGCCGACCGAGCCTGGGTCAGCTTGCCGGGAGCAAGAAGCAAGTGCGTGAGGCACCAGATCCCTTTCCGGACGACGATGTCCCGACTGGAGGCGATGGGCCGTACTCACTTCTATCAGAAAAAACATCTTTTCATGCTCCTCTTCAGGCACGTCGGAACCATATTTTTGTAACTCCTCTGTTATTTTCTCATAATTTTCCTTTATCTGATTTTCTAACAGGGGCAGAGTTTTCTGAGGAAAACAGAAAATAATGCGCAGACGTGAATATGGACAGGGAAGGAGCAGGAGCTCCCAGGCCTCCTTCTGCTCAAGAGAAGAAGGATGAGGGCGTGTTAGCGGGTGCCAAAGCCACCCGGCCCTCCCCACGGCCCTGCTCCCCGGGGCACAGCCTCACGGACGCGCTGAGGCGTCCGCTCCATGTGGCGCCTCCCCCATCAGAGCAACGCTAGGAACGATTCCTTCTGTGGTCATGTCACAGCCACCCTGCAGGCAGGTGAGAAAGAGCCACTCATCCGGTGGGCTCTGAAAAAGTGGCAGTTGGGATCATCCGAGATTCAGTCACTCTTATGCTGTTCGCAGACGAACACCATCGGGGACTTCTGTCTCTGATGACATGGTGGACGGCAGGCACCAGCTCCCTCTTCCACCACAAACACCGATAAATGTTGGCTGACAGGTGGAAAGCGTCGCTGGAAGTGCATTGGTGAGTGGGCAGGGACAGGGCAGACACTCCGAGGCACGGCCAGGTGACGTGAGTGCCCTGGGACGGGCAAGGAGAGCAGGAGTAGAGCCAGATTTGGCCTCACGGGGCATTTGTAGCAAAGAAACGTGGAGCTTACGTTTCAGAGCCTGACTTGGCTGGGGCAAAGAATAAATCCGGGTGGGCTTGCTCGAGGCAGGGAGTCTAATGAGCCAGGATCTTCTTTCTACATAAAGCTGGGACCCCAGAGAGCCATGCTCTCCCTATATGGGTCAGCTAGGAACAACCCTGCCCTCCCTCTCCATTCTTGGGGACTGCACGGGACACTGAACCCGGAGCTGAGTGGAAGAACATAAAATCTCTGTAACCACAAGCCAGCCCTCAAACAGGTTTGCCGCCCCAATTTGCATTCCTGGAGGGGTCCCCCAAAACCTCAAGCTGAGAATCTAAAGTGGTTTAGGCAGGAGGCCCTTCCAAGGGGCTGGCAGAAGCAAATCTGCCTCTCCCTGGAGAAACGGATTTTGAACCTGGGCTTCCATGAATGCCTGCAGATCAAGTTCCAAAACAGACAGGGCCAAAGTCAAAACCCTAACCCAGGTCATTGTGGGGGATGGCCAGCGGAACCCAGAGCACCAAGGCTTCTGACACGGGGATTATCAAGCACAAAATACAACAGAGATGTGTGCAAAGAAATCTTTTTAAGGGATCGCAGTCGGGAAACTGCAAGCGATTGTGTCTAGACAAATTTAAAAAAGAACCACAGGGAGATCTAAAATATGAAATATATGATCATTACAATTACCAAGACATTATGACAGTGGCTAGTAAGGAGAAAGGAAAAGTTGATGCATTGCCAATAAGATTTTAATTTTTAATTAGGCCAAGCGGATCTAGTCTATCAGCTCCCACCCAACGTGTGGGACGAGCAGCATCCACACCATCAGGGAGCTTGCTGGAAATGGAGAATCCCAAGCTGCACTCGAGACCCACTGAACCAAGCCTGCACCTTCACACGATCCCCAGGAGATCCGTTAGTGGGTCAGTCAGCCCACATGGTGGAGCTTTGGGTTTGTGGGATTCTATTCAGAAAACGGACAGCTCACCATACGACCCAGCAATTGCACTACTGGGTATTTACCCCAAAGATACAAATGTAGTGATCCGAAGGGGTATGTGCACCCCGATGTTTATAGCAGCAATGTCCACAATAACCAAACTGTGGAAAGAGCCAAGACGTCCATCGACAGATGAATGGATAAAGAAGATGTGGTATATATACACAATGGAATATTATGCAGCCATCAAAAGGAATGAGATCTTGCCATTTGCAACGACATGGATGGAACTGGAGGGTGTTATGCTGAGTGAAATAAGTCAATCAGAGAAAGACTTGTATCATATGACCTCACTGATATGAGGAATTCTTAATCTCAGGAAACAAACTGACGGCTGCTGGAGTGGTGGGGGTGGGGAGGGATGGGGTGGCTGGGTGATAGACATTGGGGAGGGTATGTGCTATGGTGAGCGCTGTGCATTGTGCAAGACTGTTGAATCACAGACCTGTACCTCTGAAACAACTAATACATTATATGTGAAGAAGAAGAAAGAAGAAGAAGAAGAAGAAGAAGAAGAAGAAGAGGAAGAGGAAGAGGAAGAGGAAGAGGAAGAGGAAGAAGAAGAAGAAGAAGAAGAAGAAGAAGAAGAAGAAGAAGAAGA
>NW_027397137.1:2952304-2969544 GCF_003265705.2 Callorhinus ursinus | reverse complement strand
GAAGAAGAAGAAGAAGAAGAAGAAGAAGAAGAAGAAGAAGAAGAAGAAGAAGATAGCAGGAGGGAAAGAATGAAGGGGGGAAATCGGAGCGGGAGACAAACCAGGAGAGACGATGGACTTTAAAAAAACAAACTGAGGGTTCTAGAGGGGAGGAGGGTAGGGGGATGTGTTAGCCTGGTGATGGGTATTAAAGAGGGCACGTTCTGCGTGGAGCACTGGGTGTTATACGCAAACCATGAATCATGGAACACTACATCAAAACTAATGATGTAATGTATGGTGATTAACATAACAACAACAAAAAAGAAAACGGACAGCTCTGCAGGTGCTTACACAGATGTGCGTGATGAGTTCAGAGGTCAGCCTGTCTGCCAGGCAGGGGACTGTGGCCCTTCCTTCCTCCAGGAGGACCCTGTAGACAGAGAAGAGAAGACAATGCCCACATCCATCTTGGTGTGGCCAGAAAATGCAAGTCAGCTTTCTGCTGCAGGGAAAGTCAGGTGACTTCCACCTGGATGGGATATCCTGTAACTGGTACCCAACAGATGTTCAGAACTGGCTTGCATGGAATGATGATTCAGTTGTAGTTATTTTGGATACTTCAAAAATGGTATAGAGTTGTACAGAATTGTTGAGTCACTATACTGTACACTTCAAAATAATTCAATGCTGTATGTTAACTAACTGGAATGAAAATTAAAAGCTTAATTTTAAATTGGTATAGGGGAGCCTAGGTGGTTTAGTCAGTTGAGCATCCAACCCTTGATCTCAGCTCAGGTCTTGATCTCAGGGTTGTGAGTTCAAGCCGCATTGGGCTCCATGCTGGCCATGGAGCCTACTTAAAAAAAATGCTATAGGTGATTGCTTCCAGCTGACACATTGTGTCTCATGACATCTGACTATAAAACTGGTCTTTATAAAAATATACGTGGTCACCTACAAATGTGTTTTCATAACACACACACCCTTCTGTGCATAATACACATGCAAGTCTACATGATACATGGCGGTGTAGGGCTTCACAAAAATACACTGATGAGGGGCGCCTGGGTGGCTCAGTTGGTTAAGCGTCTGCCTTCGGCTCAGGTCATGATTCCAGGGTCCTGGGATGGAGTCCCGCATCGGGCTCCCTGCTCGGCGGGAAGCCTGCTTCTCCCTCTCCCACTCCCCCTGCTTGTGTTCCCTCTCTCGCTATGTCTCTCTCTGTCAGATAAATAAATAAAATCTTTAAAAAAAAATACACTGATGAGTATCTATGTGAGAGTGTGGAGGACACTGATGTAGGGGACACACCCTTCCCCAAGGTGAGAACTTAAACCATGAGCTGCTCGGAGGAAGGAAGGCTCATTCTCACTCTATCCAAATTTGTGTTCGCTGAGTTATTACAGGATTCCTTGTATTTTATTTATTTTTTATTTTTTTTATTTATTTTTTTTAAAGATTTTATTTATTTATTTGAGAGAGAGAGAGAACGAGAGATAGAAAGCACGAGAGGGAAGAGGGTCAGAGGGAGAAGCAGACTCCCTGCCGAGCAGGAAGCCCGATGTGGGACTCGATCCCGGGACTCCAGGATCATGACCTGAGCCGAAGGCCGTCGCTTAACCAACTGAGCCACCCAGGCGCCCCCAGGATTCCTTATATTTTAAAGGACTTTTTAGGATAAAAGGCAGCAGGGAACCAGGAGTTTGCAAGCCTATTTGTGAGAGTACACTCACAGCTAAGTGT
Source organism: Callorhinus ursinus (assembly GCF_003265705.2). Classification (NCBI taxonomy): domain Eukaryota; kingdom Metazoa; phylum Chordata; class Mammalia; order Carnivora; family Otariidae; genus Callorhinus; species Callorhinus ursinus. The sequence goes on along the minus strand of NW_027397137.1, from coordinate 2,967,819 downwards.
TGGTCTCCACATCTGTCAATTTTTTAAATTGTGTTTACCACATGTACGTAAAATTTATAGTTTCCCCCAATGCCACTGATTAATAATCAAACTGATGTGGTCCATGATTTGAAAGGCCTCATTTATCATACATCAAATATGTGTACCTGGGTCAATTTCTGGGCTTTCTGATGTTTTTCCCCTATTCTGAGGTATTTATGTGTTTACTCTGGTTGCAGCACCATACCGTATAAATGACTGTAGCAAATTCCCTCCTTATCTGATCTTTTAAAGGTATTTTTTACTACATTTTGTCAATTCCTCTTTTATTTTTCCAGGCAAATTCTGCAGTCATTGTCAAGGTGCAAACACACTCACACATAGACTCCGAATGTCTGCTTTTGGACAGCAACCCTTTTCCCCAGGAAAAACCGAGGCCCCAGGTTGTGGTTCACCCTTGTGAAAATGCAGCCAGGGTACCTGAAATGTGGGTGGTCCTCAAAGAAGTCTCTCTCTTTTTGCAGAGCCTCGGTCAGGGTCACTTGGTCCTGGATATCCTGCTGGCCCCGACACTTGACAATCATGTAGCCCTTCTTCAGGTGACAGACAAGGTTCTGTGCCACATCCACCACCTTGCTTTCAGAACCTCTGTCCACCAGGTCAGGCTTTGTCAAGATTCCTGCAAGCCGGAGCCTTCCGATTAGAGACCGCTCCCCACTCCCTCTCAGCCTGCTGGATGGCACACAGTAGCCCCCGCAGAACTACCGTGCGGGCAGAGCCCCCGGCTGGGGGCAGAACCACAGCTCAGGCTGCACAAAGACCACGAGCCCCTGTGAGCAGCTTGGGGGACTGGCTTCACTCAGGTCTTGGTCCCCATGCCAGAGACACAGTGGCATGTAATGGCCTTTTACTTTTCCTTCTGCTCAGTGGAAGGGTTCATTCTCTACTGCACTGGTTCTCAAACTTCCCTGTGCAGCAGAAACCCCTTCCCGAGGCAAATCTTAGCGTGCAGGGTCTCGGGCCCTGCCCTGGGGATTCTACCTCAGGAGGTTTGGTGGGGTCGAGGGCCTTGCATTACTGTACATCCTTCATTCGAGGGCCTTGCATTGCTAAACATGCTCCAGTTCTTTCTGGTGCAGGTGGCGGGGGCGGGGCGTGTGGCCCACACTTGGAGAAGCACAGGTCTGGCCAGGACTGGCAGCCTCATTTGCTGAGCCCACTGCAAAGTGAAGGTTACCACCTACGGTTGTCAGGTTCTTCTCTCTTCTTACCTATGGTCCTGTCGCCGTCGGGGTCCACCTCCTGAGCCATGCTCAGCGCCTCTGTGGTGGCGATGTCCACGTTGCAGGGGACCACCACCAAGTTGATCGTCTCCTGCTTAAGGATGTACTTCTTGATGAGTTTCTTGGTCTGTGAGAAGATGAGAGCGTATGAGAGCCGGGACAGGTCCTGACCTTGTACTTGCTTCGGGACCTCAGAGTCCCAGGATATCTCCCCCAAAGAAATGAGCCTGCAGCACAAGCTTGGTGGCATTGTCCAAGCCAGAAGTTACGAGAAACCGAGCTCTCCATGGCAGAAACAGAGCCCTGGGGGCGGGGGTGGGGAAACCACCAGATCTTAGCTCAGGAACTGTCTCCTAAGACTCCACAGCTGATAACCACAGGGAAAAACAAGATGCCAAGAAGTGCTTGACTGTGCCCTAAATCTTTAATCCCTTGGGTGACATTCGCTAGTATGAAAATGTCATTATACTTGTTTCTAATGTTTTCTCTCCCCACATAAAACCCCTTCCTAATACACACCGGCTTAGATACACCACAAAATGTACCTAATAACCATAAATGGGTCACCGTGTAAATCCCACACACGTGTAAAACGGATTTCCGGTTTTGCCTGTTTGCCTTACACTCCCCAGAACGCCTCCATCTGACTCCACCAAGTCAGATGGAGGCCACAGAGACCACCACGCTCTCCCAATGCCCCTCACACCTCCCGATGTCCACTGTCCCAACCCAGCCCTGAGCCCGCTGCTGTCTGGGGCACTGCTCCGCTCCCTCCTCGCCCCGGAACCAAGGCTTTACCTGGTGTCCGATGTCGGCCGGCTGATTGCCCACGGCCACCCTGGTGATGCCAGGGAGGTCTATCAGTGTCAGATCCGGGACATGAGGGGAGCTGACCTCCAGGCTGATTAGCTCATGACTGATCCCCTGTCCTTCCCCGGCAATGGCATTCTGGGCTAGGGAGGGGGGAAACAAGAAAAACTCAGTAGAGCTTAGAGTGGAAGCATCTCCCTAACAGCAAATCCTCCCTGCGTGAGTCACGGATAAGGCATATCTGGAGCAGATTCCTTTCTGGAGCTAAAAGGAACCTCAAAGCCTAACTCAGTATTTTCCTTGCCAGTGGCCAGAACTGTCTCCAGAGAAAAAACATCTAGTGAAGACATCTCTCAAGATCATCCCCACCTGTACCAGCCCAGAGCTGGGCAGACCTGAGTTCTTCCCACTGTCACACCTAAATCTTCCCGTTGATGCCATTAGGAAATTAACAACAAAGTAAAATGAAAGCAAATAAAAACACATGGGAACTCTTGAAACACGATCTGGGAACTTAGGGAGGGCAATTTTTCTTGTGGAAAAATTGATGAGCATTGGTATTCCAATATGGAATTTCATTTTGCTCCTTTCTCCTTAATGATGAAAATTTCAAGATATAAATGTATTTCGGGGGCACCTGGGTGGCTCAATCAGTTAAGCATCTGCCTTCAGCTCAGGTCATGATCCTGGATTCCTGGGATCTCTCAGCGGAGAGTCTGCTTCTCCCTCTGCTCCTCCCCCTGCTCGTGCTCGCTCGCTCTCTCTCTCTCTCAGAGAAATAAATAAAATCTTTTTTAAAAAAGATATAAATGGGGTGCCTGGGTGGCTCAGTTGTTAAGCGTCTGCCTTCGGCTCAGGTCGTGATCCCAGGGTCCCGGGATCGAGTCCCACATCGGGCTCCCCGCTCGGCAGGAAGCCTGCTTCTCCCTCTCCCACTCCCCCTGCTTGTGTTCCTGCTCTTGCTCACTCTCTCTCTGTCAAAAAAAAAAAAAAAAAAAGATATAAATGCATTTCATCAAATTGTTAGCTAATACCACTGGACTCCTTTCTACAAATCCAGAATGGCTTGTTTTATAGCAGTCAGGAACTCAGGACGGGAGTGACAACAACAATGGCCTGTGTGTCATCATCTGCTACCTATATCCATTTACCGGATATCCATTTACCCCAATATCCATTTACCGGACACGCAGTTGTGAGATTACGTCTGGTCCATGGGGTAAGTGTGACAAAGGCACAGAAAACCTCCAGAAACTCTGCTGGAAAGGGAGGAGAAGCCCTGTGCTGGTGTCCCTCCAGCTGGAATGGGGGCTTTCTGACTAGATCAGGCGGCCTTGGGAGTGACCGCCACACACAACAGAGAAACAACATGGGAGTCTGGTTCTTGATGCTGGAACCCCCAAACCAGCTCTGGGCTGCCTCCCTCCAGACGTCTATGTGAGAGACAAATAAAATGGGCAGATCACTTAAACCACCGTGTTAGCAGCCCGCTTCCCCAAATGGCCTCCAGAGTCCCTTCCATCACTGTACTCACACTCCTCTACAGAGTGACCTTCTCCCATCCAGAGAGTCCATCCCTCAGCATCGGGCTCACCCTGTGACCCCCTATGGCTGACAGGACATCACAGAATGGATCCCAGTAGAGACTGAGAACTCATGCACGGGGGCCCCTCCTCCTTTGCTGCCGAGAACCACCCCCCCCCAATCTAAAGAGCCCAGCCTGGCGTCCCGGAGGAGGATGGCCACCACATGGTCATTCCAGCCCTGGGCTTGGGTAGGTGACCCAGGCCGTCCTAGACTGCTGGCCCCAGCCAAGCCAGCTGGGGGGAAGAACTGCCCAGCTGATCCACGGAATCACGAGAAACAAACAGTTCCAAGCCATTAGGTTTTGAGATCAGTCTGTTATGCAGAAAGGGCCAAATGGTACACACAGTGGTTTTGAGTTTTCTGCCCCAGGAGCCAACCTGACCCCAGCAATCACACAATAACATTTTGACTATCCAACATCCTTCAACTTTGGTAAAACAGTCTATAAGTGCGACTTAGGGCCTCCACCTTCATAAAAGCCAAACTCATTTTTTTTCTGCTGCTGAATATGAGGTTATGCTACTTTTGTACCCTCCTCAAATGATTGAACCTTCATCGTGACAAACTAGGAAGAAAGTCAAGTCAACATGGAGAAGCTTATTTATTCGCCTCACTCATTCTTAGCAGCAGCCAATAGGGTCACTATGGTTCCTGACTGACTTCGAATGTTACTTCTTGCAGATGCTTCAAGTCGGCAGAGTGATCTGTGTGGTTTGCATTCACTGAGACCTACCACCCGTCAGCCTAAGCTAGGATTATGCACACATGTGCATTTCACTCTTGGAGGAAAAGGCCCAGGAAAAGTTTCTAAAGAGGGTTCAAGGATGGTCCAGAGTGCCTTTTTACCAGGTGAACGGGGAAAGGGGTTCCCCGGCCCCACACCCTGATCCCTCCTCCGTCAGATCTGTGGAGTGGGAAAGCCCTTGAGCAAGGGACAGATACTCCTTGTTTAAAGTTTTTCACATTACTCTCAGATACTTACTTACAAACTAAGCAATAAATGGCTGAGGTCAGATTCTTGTCCAAAGTGCTGGTCTTCACAGGGGTCAAAGAAGAGAAGCTACAAAGGAGCTAGGGCCTGATGCAGATGTGGGCAGGAGAGGGGGTTCCCAGGGGAGCAGGAAGGGCCCAGACAGGGAAGGGTAGGAAAGTGAGAGATGGACGCCCTCCCACTTCACACAGGTGACCAGATGTCCAAAGAGGCGATAATGAGTGAACATGAGGCCCTCACCTTTATTGATTTCCACTTCCACCTCCGAAGGGTCTGAAATCTCCATCTCGAAGTCCTGGTAACTGACTTTGCTCCTCCACTCATCCTTGTCCAGGAGCTTCTTCAGCTTCAGTACCAGAGGACATCTTGTAACGATCCCTGGAGACCATGTCCACATCAGTCCTATACTCTGCTCTTAGGGGTCCTAGAGGGTGGCCTTCGACTTTTCCACAATCATCTGGGCAGACCACTAAAACTTTCTGGTCTTGTTCTCTAATACTTGGATGTGTTACGTCCAGGGTGGCCTTAGAAATATGCATCTTGAGTAGGCAGCCCAGGTAATTTTTTGCTCACTAATGCTTGAAAGCCACCACTCTAGGCTTCTTGCTTCATCTCAGAGTTTTGCCATCTGCTCCGGTGGCATGCTACAGTGGGAAACCGCCAAACTCAGGGAAATGTGCTCCGTTATTCCCCAGGATACATCATCCACTACCATCAGGAATGCATTCTGCTCTCACGAGGCCCCTCACCACAATCCCCCTGCTGTAAGCTTCCAGATCCCACCCTCCTCTACATCTGACCTATATTTCAAGGCCCATCTCAGGCCTGCCCCCTTCCCTTGAGCCCTCATTGATCCCTCGGCCTTGGTGCTCAAACAGCACCACCAACCAGAGCACCAATCTTTACCTCCCATTCAGAGGGTCACTTCTTGAGAAGGGGCTCAGGAGAGACACCCACATGCACATGGTTCTGGGGGCCCAAATACATTTATTTAGACCTGCCACAAAGTGCAGGTTACATACAATGCACATAAAAATGTGCAACATCAGCTATGGACTGAATCATGCCCCCCCACATTCATATGTTGAAAGTCTAACCCCAATATGACTGTATTTGGAGATGGGGCCTTTCTTTAAAAGGGTAATTAAGGTTAAATGAGGTCATAAGAGGTGGAACCCTAACCAATACGACTGGCATCCATACAAAAAAGGGAAGAGACCCCAGACGTGTGCACACAGAGTAAAGGTCATAGGAGGAAACAATGAGATGATCACCTGCACGAGGAGAAAGGCCTGGGGAGAAACCAACCCTGCCAATACCTAGGTGCTGGACTTCCAGCCTCCAGAACTGTGAGAAATAAATTTCTGTTGTTTTAGCCTCCCAGCCTGTGGCATTTTGTTATGGCTGCCTGAGCTGACTCATACAGAGGACAAGTTTTTACCGCTGCCTCTGGGGAGGGCGACCCCCGATAGAGCCTCCAGCACGGAGCTCTTGCCCGAGCTCTGGTCCCCGATGACGGCAATGGCGGGCAGGGCCAGGTCCTGCTCCACGCCCAGTGCCCGCAGGGAGTCGATGAGGTCGATGCAGGGGCGCACCTTCTCCTCATACTGGCTACACAGGCTGTTCTCGGGCTCCTAAAGGAAGCGGAATCAAAGAATTCTGTTATGGCCTGCAGGTCATGTTCCATCAAAGGTGGACAACTTCAATCAGCCTAATACCATAGGTTCATGGAGCTCACAAAAGAGAATGGGAAAGGAACAGAAAGAAATATTTAAAGAAATAATAGATAAAAATTTCCCAAACTTGAACAGTTAACCCAAAGACCAAGAAGCTCAATGAACCCCAAACATAAGAAACATAAACTACATCAAGGCCCATTTTAATCAAATTGCCCAAAACCAGTGATGGAGAGAAAGTGTTTCAAGCGGTCAGAGAACATGTTTACACATCGAAGAGCAAAGATGAAATTTACAGCAGATTTCTCATCAGAAACAATACAAAGAAGAAGATAGTGGAATAACCTTTTTTAAATACTGGGGGAATAATCCACCAACCTAGAATTCCATACCTAGCTAAAATATCTCTTTAACAGATGAAGACAAATGAAGACTTTTTCAGACATAAAAAAGTGAATGAATTCATCACCAGCAGGTCAGCACCACAGGGAATATTAGTCCTTCTGCCAGAAGGAAAATGATACTGAATGAAAATCTGAATCTACACAAAGAAATCTGTGCCAGAAATGGTTACTATACTTTTTTAGAATAACGTACATATCTTTAAAACACATATGACCAAACAGAAATAATAGTAACAATATGTTTGTAAGTCAAATTAAAATTCATGACAAAAATAGCATGAAGGAGGGCACCTGGGTGGCTCAGTCAGTTGAGTATCTGCTTTTGGCTCACGTCATGATTCCGGGGTCCCGGGAGTGAGCCCCACCTCAGGCTCCCTGCTCAGTGGGGATGCTGCTTCTCCCTCTCCCTCTGCCCCTCCCCCCACCACTCGTGTGCTCTCTGTGTCTCTCAAATAAATAAATAAAATCTTCTAAAAAAGAAAAATAGCATGAAGGCTGGGAGGGGAGAAATAGAAGGGTTATGGTTTGGAAGCATATGGTTGTAAGGTTCTTGTTTAAACATGAAGTCACATGCTACCACTTCAAGGTAGACTTGATTAGTTAAAGATGTATAATATAAACGCTAAAGTAGGCATACTTAATAAACCAACAAAGGAGATAAAAGAATCATAAAAAATAATTTGATTACTTCAAAAGAAGGTAGGAACAGAGAAAAGGGAAATGAAGGTTAGATAAGTCAAACGGAAAACTAATAGCAAAATGGTCTTCTCAAACTTATATTAACAACCACAATAAATATAAATGGTCTAAATATGCCTAGGATAGTCAAAGTGATTTTGAAAAAGAAGAACAAAGTTGGAAGGCTAACATTACCTGATTTCAATATTTATTTAAAAAGCTTCAGTAACCAAAACAATGTGATACTAGTGTAAAAATAGAGAAAGAGATCAATAGAACAGAATATGTATTTCAGAAATAAACTGACATTATGTATGGCCAACTGATTTTTGACAAAAGTGCAAGGGCAATGCTGTGGAGAGATAAGCTTTTAAACAAATGGTGCTGGGACAATTGGACATATATATACACATGAAAAATAACTTGTATCGGGGCGCCTGGGTGGCTCAGTCATTAAGCGTCTGCCTTCGGCTCAGGTCACGATCCCAGGGTCCTGGGATCGAGCCCTGCACTGGGCTCCCTGCTCGGCAGGAAGCCTGCTTCTCCCTCTCCCACTCCCCCTGCTTGTGTTCCCTCTCTCGCTATGTCTCTCTCAAATAAATAAATAAAATCTTTAAAAAAACCCTTTGTATCTATATTCTACACCATATAAAAAAATTGACTCACAATGGATCATAGACCTAAGTGCAAAACCTAAAACTACAGAACTTCTAGAAGAAAACAGGAGAAAAATCTTTGTGGCTGTGGGTTAGGCAATGTTTTCTTTGATATGGCCCCTAAAGCACAATTTATAAAAGAGCCATTGATAAATTGGACTTCATCAAAATCGAAAACATCCAATCTTTCAAAAAGACTGTTGAGAGAATAAAAACAAGCCATAATCTGGGAGAAAATGTTTGCAAAACATGTATTTGGCAAAGGATTTATGCCCAGAATATATAAAGAACTCTCAAACCTTGACAAGAAAACAGACATCTGATTAAGAAGAAAATATGAGAGGGGCGCCTGGGTGGCTCAGTTGGTTAAGCATCTGCCTTTGGCTCAGGCCACAATCCCAGGGTCCTGGGATCGAGCCCCGCATTGGGCTCCTTGCTCAGCAGGGAGCCTGCTTCTCCCTCTGCCTGCAGCTTCCCCTGCTTGTGCTCTCTCTCTCTCTCTCTCTGATAAATAAATTAAAAAAAAGAAGAAGAAAATATGAGAATGGGCTTTATAATATACCTAGGTTTTTACAGTTCCTTTATATCATGGTGAGAAGTTATTTATATTTTGTGCATCCAGAATCCCCTCACTGTTGGGAGCTAATCAGTTTCCTACCCCTGGCCCCCTTGATGCTAACTTGCTCTTAGTAACTCTCCCTCCTTCCCTCACCCTTCTGGCTACCCATGTATCCCCACCTCGTCCTCCTCATATACTACCCTGACCTCAATCTCTCTCCCTTATAGCGATAGTCTTGAATAAAATCCTCCTGGCCACGGGGTGTCTGGGTGGCTCCGTTGGTTAAGCGTCTGCCTTTGGCTCAGGTCATGATTTCAGGGTCCTGGGATCAAGCCCCATGTTGGACTCCCTGCTCAGCAGGGAACCTGCTGCTCCCTCTCCTCCCTGCTCGTGCTCTCTCTCTCTCTCTCTCTCTCTAATAAAAAAAAAGATCCTCCTGGCCATGTTTTCAACAAGCACCTGCTGCAATTTTTCTCTATGACGAACTTCATTAAAGTCTAGAGCACACCTCCCGAGGGAGAGCCCTGGGGTGGTCATGCCAGGAGCCTGGCTACATCTTTGTACCCACCAGGCTCCATCTTAGCCCTCCTCATGGGTTCTTTTTTGTTTTCATTTCTTTTTATCACCCATTCACAAGAGTTTATACAACATGAATAACAGTGATAGTGCATGAACCAACTACCTGAATTAAGAAAACACATAATCCAAAAAAAAAAAGAAAAGAAAAGAAAACACATAATCCCAGTATGCAAGACACTCCACATACGCTCCCTTATCACCTTCTTGCTGTTTCTCCTTCCCCCACTGAGGGTCCCTCCATCTTGAGGCTCATGAGAACCATGTTCTTGTTCTTCTTGATGGTTTTACCACCTACCCATCTTTGAGCAATACATTGCTTCCTGCTGCCTGATTTGGAAGTTTATATAAATGGGACCACACCATATATTTCTTCTATGACTTGACTCTGTTTCACCACTGTTTTTTACATCTCAGTGCCCTGATTCCCACTCCTACACAGAATTCTGCCACACGAGCATTCCACTGTCTACAGATGTGTCCGCCATTCCCGGGCACTTGTGTTGATTCTGGGTTTTGCTATCATAAACACCATTATGAGCATGGCTCTCAGCGGGTACCCGCAAGAGTTTGTATAGTGGTTCTCAAACTTGAGCACAAACAGGATCACCTGGAGGGCCTATTAAAACGTAGATGGCAGACCCACCCCTGGAGTTCCTAGTTCTTTAGGTTTGCCGGAGGTGGAAGCGTGGGGAGCATATTTGTATTTCAAACTTTTCAGGCCTTGTTGAGGATGCTGGTTTGGGGACCACACTTTGAGAACCAAGGTTTACACCTAGAAAGGGAATTGCTACATTATAAGACACACCCATTTAACGTGCCTGGAAAAGGCCAAGCTACAGCCAAGCATGTGGGTGTGGGTGGGGTGAGTTCTTACTGCCCCATAAGCTGCTGGTTACAGTCGGGCAAGAGACACAGTTATATTAGGGGCAGTCTTATCTTTCCATGTCCTTCAATGTGGCTTTTAATATTGTTCCAAATATTGTTTGGCATTGATTATGAAAATGGGGTCAACTTGAAAGAGGCTGATGATCCATGACCTTAAGACACGTGACAGCAGTAAAGGGGGCTCTCTCTCATGAAGTAAATACTATTATCATTCCCACTTGGGAGACGGGAAGCCAGGCTTAGAAACCAGGGAGGAATAGCTGTCTTATAAATGAGATCATACAGCTGCAAACGTCTGCATTGGGATAAAATTCAGATCAGACTGATTTCAGAGGCCAAGTTTGGTTCCCACCAAAAATAAGTCTTGATTCTGGCAAAAAAAGGCACCCCATGTGAGGGAGTCTTACAGTGACACCTCAGGGTTGCAGCTGGAGATGGGACCAGGCTGTGGGCGTGGGACAGCACAGTGGTCCTTGCGCCCGGAGCCCAGGCCAGTTCCCAAGGGAGCCCCGTCAGCATTCAGCATCTTGCCTGGCTTCCCAGGCTTAAATTGCACCCCATCCACCAGTGTCGGCCAAGGCAAAGCATGGACACCACCTTGGGCGGCCAGATGGGCCCCAGCTGAGCAAGTGAGGGATCACATCGGCCAGCATGGTAGGAGAGATAAGTAAGCAGCATCCTGGGGGGCGGGAGGGTGGGTGGGCAGCAGCATCACGGTCTACAAGGGCAGCCCTCAGACACAGCTTCTGCCCACACGGATGGAGGTTTTCAGGCAGCAACTTACTGTGTCCTGATTTTTCCCTGCCTTATCAGCCAGTCCGTTTAGTAACAGATGACTGGATCCAGGATCTGAGTCAGTGATTTTTCCTTTAGAATTAACCATCTTCTTCTTTTATGAGTGCGGCCTAAAATCAAGCACATCAGGATTCACACCATTGAGAAGCCAGGCATCTTCAGCCCCAGAACCACACCCACTATGAGACCCAGTGGACAGGCTGTGGGCTCCTTAACTCTTTAGGGACTGGAAAAAAATTGACGAAGAGCCAAATGATGGATGGAGACAGACCTGCCTACCAGTTCAGCTGTCTTCAGGAATGTGCTCCCAGATCCCAAGAGTCTTTCCAACTAGGTATTTCCTGTTACAATTTTAGGTTGAACATCAAAAATTTCTTCGCCATAAATTTAAATAGCGGCAAAGAATGAAATGACAGAGGCGTTTTTAAGATTCACATGTAGGGGCGCCTGGGTGGCTCAGTCGGCTAAGTGTCTGCCTTTGCCTTGGGTCATGATTCTGGGGTCCCGGGATAGCGTCGGGCTCCCCACTCAGCAAGGAGACTGCTTCTCCCTCCCTCTGAACCCCCACCCCCACTCCCACCCCGCAATGCGGGCGTGTGCATGTGAGCTCTCTCTCTCTCTCAAATAAATAAGTAAAATCTTTAAAAAAAATAAAATAAAATTCACATGCAAAAGTAAAATTACTATAGAACCACTTCCAATGTAGCTGCAAGATTCTGAATATTGTGGAGATTTGATACCCAAACTTATAGTTGAAAAAAATACCCGAACTTTAAGTTCTTTTACTCTGTTCCCTTTGCTACCGGCTTCATATTTTTGTTCCATTTCCCCTGTGTAAGTGTATCTTAATGTCCTTTATTCTATTTTTTTCCAGTTTTATTGAGAAATAATTGACATCCATCTCTGCATAAGTTTGAGGTATACAGCATGATGGTTTGATTTACATACTTTGTGTATTTTGAACCTATTCTGATTACCACAACAGGTTTGGCTAACATCCAACTTCACATATAGATACAATATTATTTTGTTTTGAAAGAAGTTAATCAACAACTTTAGCATACTTGTCTGTATCCAAAAAATACATACAGAGATATTTGAAATTCACTTTTAAAAATGTCTGGAACCACAATATTAAATATTAAATTTTACACATCTAATAGTCTTGGGTAAAAGTAAGTGAAAATTTTTCCGTAACTTGAAATAAATGTTATGAAAAATATAAAGCACCTACTTACCTCCAATACACCTTCCTTTTACCTTGATGACGTAATGCTGACTAGTTGAACAGAACTGCAGAGCCGTTCTCCTACACCTCCTTGAAAGCATGCGAAATTTACAAATTAGACCACAAATGGGTGATTAAGTGTGAGTGCTCATCAAGGTCCCATTGCTGAGAACGGTGGGCAGGGGACACGCAATGAAGCAAGGTCATAGTTCTCCGAACCCTTTTAGTAAATCTTAAATATTTTAGTTCTAAGATAGATGGATAAAGCAGAGAGCCTTACTGTGAATTTACTGCCTGAATCAATGATTTTTTTTCTGATGCTCTCTGTGCTTCTTTTCATAAGAGCTTCCCCCAAGAGCTATGCAGTCGTCCTTTAACATTGGGACAGTTGAGGGGTGCCTGGATAGCACAGTCAGTTGGGTGACTGACTCTTGGCTTCTGCTTGGGTCGTGATCTCAGGGTAGTAGGATCGAGCCCCGCGTTGGGATCCGCGCTCAGTGAGCGGGGTCTGCTTGAGATTCTCTCTCCCTCTGCCCCTCCTGCTCATGCTCTCTCTCTCAAATAAACAAATAAATCTTAATAAGTAATAAATATTGGGGCGGTTGAAAGAGCCAGGTTAAAAAAACAAAAGGGAGAGAGGGATGTATTCCTTTTATCGCAAGTGGGAGAAAGGTTTTTTGAAAGGCAATCAATTGTAAAGAGTACTTATGGAATATGGCAATCTGGAAATTTACTTTCTTACCTCCCCTCCTCCCCTACCATGCCTCTGGAAATGCTTTGTGTGCTCAGGGGGTCCCCAACTGGGGCCCCAAGTTGAAGACCACAGCCGCCTCAGTTGGCCCTAATGCACCCAGACAGGTGGCATCGGTGGTCCCTAGGGCTTGTACCCCCATGACCACGGGTTATTTTTGGTCAACAGAAGATTTTGTGAATACATTTCCCTCCTCTGTTTCATAAAATGACATTCCTTTTACACAAAGTCTTACCCGTACATCTTAAATGTTTGCACCTTTCACAGATCATCTTTGAAGATCACTTTGGATGTCAGGAGCAGGGCAATCTCAGTAATTAAAGCCCGTTTCTTACTTATCCATTACACTCCACGTCCTGCTGCACCTGTCAAACCGAACTGAATGCATTCCCACATTTTGGCCTTGATGGAGTCAAGTTCTCAGCCCCAAACTGCTCATAAAATGTCTAACCCATACAGAGTGTTTACAGACAAGACTGCGGGGAGTTCTGAGGTGGGCACACCACCCCCACACCTCTGTCCATGCTCATCTTCCTCACCCCCCAGCAGCCGGGGAGGCCTCTTCACTCACTGCCAAGGTTTGGGGCAGGGGGTGGAGATACTAGCTAGGGCGGGTCTGTGAACTCTCTGGCGTCCACTGTCCATTGAAGGTGGCTGTCCAGCTGCTCCTTGCACTTTGGATTTCAGAGGGGGCAAGTCTACCAGCGGCTTCCACACCCAGACACCATCCACCAGCAGCGTCACTGGAGAATCTCTGCGGTCGGGGGCGGGGGTGGCATCCAGGGTGCCCAGTGGGCTGCTCCCTGTGTGGGAAAGCCTTCTCAGCCCAGACCTCACAAAGGTCTCCCAATCCCTAATAAGAACCACCTACCAGTGCGTCCTGCTGAATGCCTGATTCAAAGTCCGAAACTTGCCCAACAAAATTAAGTCCAGTTTTAAACATAATCCTGGCAGAACTCACATTTACTTTTTCTCTGGATGTTTTGCCTTCCAAAAACCCACTGACATTTAAATTTTTCATGATGGAAGGGGAGAACATCTTGTGCATTAGACCTGATGTACTCTACCTAGCCATGCTGAGCTCAGTGCTGGGAAGTGGGGGGGAGGGAAGCCAGGGAGGAAATGCGGGCGGAGGGCTGTCCACATGACAGGGGTTCCTGGCCGTCCTGGCCAGCAGCTCTGTTCCAAAGTGGAAAACTGACAGAATTAGACATTTTAGGAGCCGTTTGGGACTGACAGCTGGGGGTTGCATCGCTTGACCCTGCTTCTGACAAAAACCCGGTTTAAAATTTGACCAAATAATTTCGAGAATCCTACATGCACAGCTCAGCGCTCACCCGTGATGGAGAGTGCAGGTCTCCGGGCCTGGTTCCCTCTGTCAGCCCCCAAGACGGTCTTACCTTCCTCCATCCCCGAAAACTAGAATGTCCCCCGCTCAGTCCCACCCCGCTGCACAAGCCACAGCGAAGGGAGACCCTGGGCAGCCCTCCATCGCCCGGCTTGCGGCTACGCTGGAAAGGGCACCCCCCCCCCCCCCGCCCGGACGCCTTGGTCCTCCCACCTGCCGCTCCTTCCTACTGGGCTGCTCAGCTACTCAGAACGCCCTCTAGCGGGAGCCCTCCGCTCGAACCTCCCTGTACTCAGCCGGATAGTGCAGACCCCTTGTCTACGCGCTCCCACTGTCGACTTGTCTGGTTGGCACTCCTTAGCAGTGTGAAAAGTAATAAAATTAAAACCTCACTAAGGTAGTGGAGAGGCCGGAAGGGGCCTGTATCATTCCTCCTCAATCATACCAAGGACTGTCAATCACAGACCCCAACAGCAGAGAATCATCAATTAGAGGCCCCAACGGGGCCTCTAATTGCACACGGCAACTCCTACAAGAGATCGGCCACTCCTGCAACTCAGCCAACAAGAAACTGCCATCTCCCTGAAACCCTTCCATTTCTCCAATGGACTTACGTTCAAACAGCCCCTCCCAACCCCCTTCCAGAAAACAACGTTCCTGTCCTTTTGTTTGTTGGACTTGTCTAGGGTTTGGCCAGAGCTTGCGTATCCCGGATTGCAGATCTCGGCTATTCCCAAATAAACCCACTTTCGCAGGCAAAACAACTCATTGTTTTATTTTTAGGGGTAATAGCAGGAAACATAAAAGGATCTAAGCGATGGTCCACCTTTAAGGTGGGCTTGGGGGCCCCGCAGCGGTGGAGATGAAACTTTCTTAGTGTGCACCCCTTGACTAGCTCCCTGGGAGACCCCCTTGGCCGCCATCCCCTCTGCCCGCGCACCTTCCCCAGCAGAGAAGCCCGCAGGGCTGGGTGGGTGGGGGGCTGTTTCTGATGAGTCATCAGGAGCATTAGCACCCTGTTGGCCTGGAGCAGAATCCGGCGTGCTTGAGTCCAGCCAACATCTCCATCACTATTATCACCATCATTACCGTAACTAGCTTCTGCAATCTCCCGTGCCCCCTGGGGAGCTGGTCTCCGCAGCCACCAACCTGCCCGCCCCCGCAGCTCGCTGGAAGGTGCCGGGACCCAGAAGGTGCCGGATCCAAGAGCGCGACACTCACCTGTCCCCGCGCGGCCGCGAGCGTCACCGGCAGCCCCTCTGCTTTTATGCAGCGCCAGGCGCCGCCCCTCCCTGCCCGCCCCCCC
>NW_027397137.1:2921486-2952204 GCF_003265705.2 Callorhinus ursinus | reverse complement strand
CCCCCCCCCCCCGCCGCCGCCGGGGAGAAACGAAACTCCCTGTAAGCGAGGGAGGGGGGCCGGCGCGGCGCAGAAGCGAACCGAACACCCCACCCCCACTGCCTCCCCTCGACCACCGGGAGCCCGCAGGTCGCTGCGCCCCCGGGTGGGCCCATCTGCAGCCTCTGCCGGGCGCTCGGGGTGTGGTGGTGCCCATCCCGGGCCCGCGCACTCGGATCCCTGGGAGCTGGAGGGAAATGCAGACCCCGGGGCTACGACCTGCTGAATCAGAAACTCAAGTGCAGGGCCCCGGAAGCCAGTTTGAGAACTGCTGCTCTGTTAGCCTGGAGTCATCCAGAGCTGAAGGTAGTCTTGAACCTAGGCAATCCCTTAATGCCTGGTCTTCCGAACAGGTGCACTGATAATTGGGTGTCTTAAATTCCTGCTAGTGGTTCCCCCGGATCAGTCCAACCCCAGCAGGGATTCGCAAGCGTTCATTCTACGTTAATGACCGACAACCGCCCTCCCCTTCCCCTACAGTGCTCCCCCAGCCAACTTCCCCTCCCCATGCAGAAAGTAGTTGTCCTTAAAAATAGAAACAATTTTACCACCAAAAGATGGGTTTATTTGGGAATAGCAGAAACATGGTAAATCGGGACAAGCAAGCTATGGCAAAACCATAGGCAAGTCCAACAAACAGGGGAGGAACAATATGTTACGGAGAAGATGCAGGAAGTCGGGAGGGGTTGTTCTGAACAAAAGTCTGTTGGAGAAAAGCAAGCGTTGGGGTGATGGCAGTTTCTGGTTGGCGGAATTGCAGGGGTGGCCGATTTCTGGTGGGAGATGCAGAGTGCAAGTTTCCCTGTTGGGCCCTAACTGATGGTTCTCCCCTGTTGTGGAGTCTCCTGCTGGGTCTGTGATTGGCCTGTGATTGATGACCTTTCCTGTCATGACTCCCAGGGGCACGGCTCCCCTACCAGCCTCCCCATCTAGCAACCGGAATCCACTTCAGTGAGCTTCTCTTTATTTTCACTAGACCCGCATCATCTTCTTCCTTGCCCACCTCAAGACCTCTCTGGAGTCGGGCTCATCTGATTGCTCCAGGATGGCGATGGGTGGAAGGCAGAGGCCGAGGGCAAGCAGGCCCAAGAGTGGCCCTCCGTGGGTGGGGAATACCATTTCGTTTTGGAAGAGGCCGGCCCCTACCTCCATTCTCCTTAGCTCAGCTCGGAGTCGAAGACAACAAGCTCCCCAAAGACCGTGTTAGGAAGGGTCAACCCCCACTCCACTCGAAGGCCCAGAACCTGCCTCAGCTCCAAGCCTGGGGTCAGGAAAAGATTAGATGGATGGGAAGGAGGCCCCACAACGCGGATGAAGTCCCCTTGCTCTGCAGGGCCCGGTGCCGGGGGCCGGGCAGGCCCAGCTAGCATGGCCTGGCGGAAGAACACGGGCGAGGAGCTTTGGTCCAGCCACTCATCGCTCTGGGCCTCAGTTACTTCCTAGTCATGAGGAAGAGTGACACCATTTCTGGATGGGCTGTGAGCAGGCTGGAGGAAAATGCACGGATACACAGCAGAGTGTGAGCAGGCGTGCAGAGAGACATCAGTCCGAGGAATGATGGGACTTTTTCAAACACAGGACGCTCTCCCCAGCCACTCTTGTTGAGGAATGAAATCAGAAAGAAACCAGAAATCAAAAGTGACAACCGGGTGGAACCGGCCAACCCCAGAGCCAGGACTCGGGGAGGTGAGTGATCTGTCTGCCGTGCAAACTGAAGGCGCCGCTCGCCCGCTGGCTCTCGGTGGCGCGAGCACTTCCCTACATTTGGCGCCCACACACTCCACAAGCCTCCCCTTCGCAACTCCAGGGACTCCTGGTCTGAGATTCTGGTACCTCGCTGTTTCTAATGTGCTCATTATATGAAGTTCCCTGAAGAGGCCAGGGGCTTGTGAGGGGTGTAATTCAGACATAATACAATAATGACTTCCATGTGCTGAGTAAGTATGTGCTACATGTCAGCCTATAAGACTAAGTCACCTTCACATCCATCCTATGAGAGGAGTAGGGTTATCACTCCCTTTTTACACGTGAGGAGACAGAGACCCAGGATCAGGTCACTGCTGGCTTGCATAGCTCAGAAGTGGCCAGGAAGCAGGAGAGCTATGACTGTAATCTTGGGTTTTAGTCCTGTGCTCTGGAGCATCTCCCCTTCTGTCTTCCAGAAGCCCACAGCCTTCCACCTGAATTACTGACGATTCCTTCTCCACTAAAAACAAACAACAAAAAACCCACGGATTACTCTCTATTCCACCAAATAAGTGTCAAACTCTTAGCCTTTGAGAATTGTCCTTCAGGCTCCACACCCTATCCAGACATCCCTAAATGCAGCCCACAGTTCTGTTGCCTGTCCTTCCTCCTAGGCTCCCAGAGACATTCTCCTCCCCTGCCAAGTCCTCCCCGCCCCCTGCCCCCGGTGATACTCCCTGTCTGTGCAGCTGCCCTGGGGAGCTCCTTCCAGCCCCCACTCAGCCCCCTATCTTAGCTCAGTCTCAGATGCTCCTGCAGCAACCTTGCATCCCTGCAGTGCCTACCACCCACCGACAGTAGGTACTCAGTAAGCATGGGCTGAATTTAACCGGACTGAGGGGACCAGCAATCCCAGCCCCTGGGGCTCCCACCATGGTCAGCCGGTACTGTCCTCTTACTATTGTTTTCTGCGTTCATTTAAAGGCACCTGGCGAAAACAGTGCATCCATGGGAAGCATAGTAGCAGACAATCACATTGACCCCAACCCCTGCTGCTAGCGCAGTCACAGGTGCCCAGGGCACTCCAGGTCTCGCTGGCCCTTGTCCAGCCCTCTCTTCACCTGCCAGGCCCGGCCCTGACCCGCTGAGGACAGCCATGCTCGGGTTCATGGGAAGCCATGCCTGGCAAGCTCCGAAGCATCGCTCCCTACCTCCAAGCCAGTGCATTTCCGTCCGGCTTAAATGCTGTAGGGTGCCCTACTGCAGGAGTGGGAGTGGGTGGGGTATTCCTAACTGCTTGGCTTGGTGTGCCAGGCCTGCCCGGGCGCAGCCTCACCTGGCTCAGCCCCACTCTCACTGCTTAATGTAACACCTTGCCCACTACACACAACTCCTCCTGCTCAGGGGAGCTCCTCCTCCTACCCCTGCACGCTGGGCTTCTTCCCAGCTCACAGCCTCCCGCCATCTTTCCCAGACCTGGTGGACCTGCTTCCTCAGGGCGCCAGGTTCCCTCCTA
This sequence comes from Callorhinus ursinus, assembly GCF_003265705.2. NCBI lineage: Eukaryota > Metazoa > Chordata > Mammalia > Carnivora > Otariidae > Callorhinus > Callorhinus ursinus. Next base: position 2,948,963 of record NW_027397137.1, on the reverse strand, counting down.
TCCCCAACCCCAACGCAGCCTCATCACACTACCTTGACCTCTGTGCACGCCCGTTCTGCCACCAGGTTGTCCACAGGGCAGCACCAGGCCCGTGGGATCTAGCAGAGTTCGTGGCACATAGTATTTCCATAGATGTTTCTAGAATGAACTAATGAGTGAATGAATGGTGAGTCCGAGGACAGGCTCTGATCCTACAGACAGTGTCCTCAGATGGCCCCGGGGGAATTACCCTAAGCATCTCCTCCCCGATCTCGCGTTTCCCAGACAACTCGGTTACATTCTCAGTTTCTTTTCTTCTTCCTAGAGAGCGGAAACGAAAGTCTTTCGAGCTGGGGGAGGGAGGCTGGAAGAGGAGGGGGCGAGGCCGGGAGGATGAGGAAAGAGCGGAACCGGAGGAGGACGGGTGGCGCCGCTGGAGGCTCTCTGGCCCGGGTTCCTCTCGCAGGTGCTGCTCCGCCTGGACGCCGTCCTGCGGGGGCGGGGGCGGAGGGGGCGGGGAGGAGGGGGCGGAGCCAGAGGAGGGAGCCGTCCCGGGAGGAAGAGGGACGGCGCGGGTGGAGGCTCGCTGGCCGGGGCTCCGCTCGGATGTCCAGCTCGGCCTGGACGCGGTTCTGCGGGTGTCCGGGAGGGGGAGGGGGCGGGGGTGGAGAGGGGGTGAGGTCTCGGGGGGGGGGGCGGCGCTCGCGGGGCGTCTGACGCCGTCGGGGCCGAAGGGCCGAGCAGTGCGCCCCCGCGCAGCGGCCTTTCTCTGCTGCCCGGAGCGTGAGTGTTCTTTGCCCCGTTTTGTTTTCTCCTCCGTAGACCCGCGCCATGGATTCGTGCTTCTCGAAGGAGGAGCCGGCAGCATTGGCTTCCCCTGGAAGCTTGTAAGAACTACCGGGTCTAGGGCCACCCCCAGACCACTGAATCAATCTGCATTTTCAGGGGATTCGCCAGGCACTGTGTGAAAGCTTCTTTTTCCGATAAGGGAGGCAGTAGCACCGTGACCTGCCTTCCCAGGACCTTTCCCAAAGGGCCTCTGGAAACTGGGAGCAATCTGTTCTTTCCACCAATTCTCAGATTGCAACCCAGGCCGCTTCATTCCTCCTCTGCCTGCGACTGGGCTCAGTATTTCATACTATAGAAAGTGGGATGCTTGCTTGGGCAGCCCATATAGAGTGTAGGAAGTGGAGAGACCCCCACACACTTGATCTTAGCCGAAAGGCCGAGAAACGATGTGACCCCCACACAGTATCTCTATTAAAAATGCCATCCCTTGGCTGTGGAGCATCCATGCCATATTAGCCCTGTCAGGTACTGGGCCAATTTCTTTACACGCCATCTCCAATAGAGCAAGAATCAGTCAAATAGGAAGTGAAGGCTCGGAGAAGTGGACTCCTTTGCCCCAAATCACACAGCTAGTGAGAAATGGCGACTCCTGTCCACATTTTCGGTAGCCATCCTGTTCTCTGTGTTGCCTTTGCAAGCACCCGCCAGTCATCACTCATTGCTCCAAAAAACATTTCTAAAACGTCTGCGGTGTTCCAGGTACCATGACAGGAACCGGCTTCTGCACTGAAGAGGCACTTCCACACTGCCTGTCGATCACACTCACTTGGGCAGCTTTAAGAAAAATCCAGTCAATTCTACTTACAAAATGCCATCTTGATCCTGATAATTCTATAGACCTTTCATTTGGGCTGCCATGTTGTGCTAACGTACCAGTATGTGACGTGGCAAAGAACTGATGTCTTTGGCCATGGCCACCAAGGGCCTGAGGCCTCTCCACAGACCGGCAAGTGAGCTTGGGGGCCGTATCGGTTTCCTGCAGCTGCTGTAACAAATCGCCACAAACTCAGTGGCTTACAACAACAGACACTTACTGTCTTACAGTTCTGAGGCCAGAAGTCCAAGGTCCGTTTCCCACGGGGCTGAAGTCACAGTGTTGACAGGGCCACGCTCCCTCTAGAGACTGGAATGCTCCAGAATGCTTCTCCTTGCCTTGTGCGCCTTGAGAGCTGCATTCCTTGCTTGCCTTGGCTCACGGCCCCTTCCTCCTTCTCCAAAGCCAGCACGGTGCGTCTTCTGATCGGCTCCTTCTTTGCATTGGGTCTTGCTCCCCCTCCCTCTCCTGAGGACACCTGTGATGGCATCTGGGGCCCACCTGGATAATCCGGGCTCCTCTCCCCATCTTGAGGTCTTTAGCTTCCTCAGACCCGTAGAGACCCTTTCTCCATTTAAAGTAGCTGCCGCCCGGGGCGCCTGGGGGGCTCAGTCGGTTGAGGGTCCGACTCTTGATTTCAGCTCAGGTTGTGATCTCAGGGTCGTGAGATTGAGCCCCGTGTCGGGCTCTACACTCAGTGTGGCATCTACTTGAGATCCTCTCTCCCCCTTCCTCTGCCCCTCCTCCTGCTCAAGCTCTATAAATAAATAAATAAATAAATAAATAAATAAATAAATAAATAAAATCTTTTAAAAAAATAAAGTAGCTGCCAGCTGAGGAAGAAGGGCAAAACTTGGAGAAAGCAAGGGCCTTAATTTGGGGCCTCCAAATTGCAACTCTGGGAGCACATATTCCAGAGTAACCAGAAAAGTGTCCCACTCCAGTAGGGAAAGCAGGGCGTTTTTATGAGAAAGAATAAGGCAATCACGTGATTTAGGTAAGGAAGAAAAAAACCCCGTGAGGGGCACCTGGGTGGCTCAGTCGTTAAGTGTCTTCGGCTCAGGTCATGATCCCAGGGTCCTGGTCAGCGGAAAGCCTGCTCCGTGGGAAGCCTGCTTCTCCCTCTCCCACTCCCCCTGCTTGTGTTCCTTCTCTCACTTTGTCTCTCTCTGTCAAATAAATAAAATCTTAAACAAACAAACAAACCCGTGAATTCAGTGCAAACCAGTTGAGCCACTTTTGATTACCAGCTAATCAATTTCTTTCTTAGTGCCCTCAAACAAAACTATTCCTGGTATGCGTTCGTTAACTCTTCTCTCTTCGTCAAGTTCATATCAGTAGTTTGTGGTCAAATGCCAGTCATCCTGTTGGATTTTATGAGCAACTGCTCGTAAAACAATTATGGATTCTGACCCAGTTCAAGAGCTCATTAGTTAGAAAGTAAAATGAAGCCTCAGCATGGAGTCCCTTGTGCGCAGAGATGTTCGTTCACACTCCCAGGTACCAGGGATTAGGGCCATTGTTCAGCCCGTCACGGGAGTGAATCCTCCCCAAGCTGAGCCTCCAGCTAAGAGTGCAGGTGCCTGGCCCGCAGCTGGGCCTGCTCCATGAGACACCCCCTGGGAACCTGAGGTACCTGCTGAGGAGCATGTGAATCCCTGATCTCAAGAAACTGATAAGAAATTTCAGGGATAAAACTTGGGATAATTTGTTATGTAATGAGAGATTACCAACACGCCATGTCACTGCGCACAACAAAAGCCACAGTAGGGCCTCACGGAGCAGAAACAAGATGGGAAATCTGGATTTGTTTATCCCACTTGTTGATACCTTTTCATGAATACCCTTTGGTCTCATCACTGTACCGTTGAGTGATGGGAACACACCTCCCTCCCCACAAGAGCACCTGCCACCCCTGAGCCATATCAGGGTAGCAGAAACACGGGGGCGTGGCTCCATGCCCCGGCCGCCCACCAGACGGCAATGACAGCAGATCTGACCGGCGAGGGGCTGTTCGGCAGCACCCAGGGGCAGGGGAGAAGGGAAGGTCCCACAGGGTAAGGGAAGCTATGGGAGACTGTACTCACACAGCGGTCAGACCATCTGTAAGAACAGAGCCCTTGCAGCCACCTGCCCAGGAAACCAACCTGTTCTCTGCAGCGACCAGCCCAGGTAGCCAGCCTGTTGTAAGTCAGACCGTAGGAAGCCCCACTGCTCTCTACCGACAGTCCAGAAAGCTAGACAGTAATCTCCATGACCATTAGCTCCAAATGACTAGGGTTTACTTAATAACTGACAGATTCCCTAATTCTTTGTCCCTATTCCTGATTTCGGACCAACCAGAGAAAGCCGAATATAGACCCCTAACCAGTCCCGTGGCACGCCTGCCTCTAGTTAGCCCTGCAGGCCTCCCCGGGCCACAGCCCCCTCCCGGCTCGGGAGCCTCCGGGGTTCCCACTGTGAAGCCTTGCCTCTCCTCTCCCCGCCCGGGGGCTCTGCCAAGCCCTCCGTGATGGCGGTTGACCTTGCAACAGTCTGGCTGAATAGCTTCCTTCTGCACTTGCTAGGAACAAAACCCCAGCCCCGCAGTAGCCGTGGAGGAGGAAACCGTCGTGTGCATGTGTGTGTGCGTGTGTGCGCGTGTGTGTGCGTGAGTGAGTGACCCGGGCGTAAGAAGGAAGAGCGGAGGACACGTCTGTTTCTTCACTCCCGTGTTTTGTTCAAGGAGTGTTCCCCGTGGATGTAGGGACGGGTGTGGCAACATCTAAATCCTGCCTCCCCTTCCCTCTGTCCGCTCAGCTGGACCACATTTCCCAGCCTGCCTTGCAGTTAGGCGTGGCCCAAGGCCTGAGACCCGCCTGCGATGACCGTGGGAGAAAGTGAGCGACACCGCTCAGGACCCCGGCTCCCGGAAACCTCCCTGCAAACGCCCTACACCCTCTCTTTTCTCACCTGCCGGTCAGACACAGAGGGTCTGGTGGGGTCTCGAAGGCCCCGGCGATGGGGGTGCCCCAGGGACCGTGTGGCTCAGCACCCTGCCAGTTGGCCGTGGACGTCGGTGATGTGAGCGGGGAGCACCCTCTGGTTGTGTTCAGCTGCGGAGATGTGGGGGTGCTGTTGCAGCCGTGGGCTTTTTCTGATGGGTGCTTGGCCCGCTCTCAGCCCCGTGTTCCGCCCTGCTGGGAAGCCGGGTGCCGTGCGCCCCGGGGTGGTCCCCAGAAGCTAGGTGCCGCGCTAAGCCCCGGAGCCTGCGACCGTGCCCTGATTTGTTAGTATCATCTCTGCAGATGTCATTAAGTTATGGATCCCGAGATGAGGTCGTCCTGACTCAACCTGACGACTGGTGTCTAGAAAAGAGAAAGAAAGGCGGAGGACATGGGCCTGGGAGAGACGGAGAAGGCCGATGAAGACCGGGCACAGACCGGCCATTGCAGGCGCCAGGCCCGGACCGCCCAGGATGGCTGCAACCACCCGCATCTGGGGGAGCGGCCTGGACACCTTCTCCCTCCGCTCCAGTGGACGTCAGACCTCAAGCCTCCAGAGTGTGAGAGAACAGACTTCTGTGTGAAGCCATCCAGTTCCTGGTACTTCCCTGCAGCAGCCCCAGGACTCGGGGACGCCAGGCCTGAGCGCATTCCCTAGGTGTGGGCACCTGGGCTTGGGGCCGGTCCCGAGGTAACAAATGAGAAGCTCTGGCCGAGGCTCTGTTGTGTGTGTGTGTGTGTGTGTGTGTGTGTGTGTGTGTGCCCGCACGCGTGCTTGCACTTATGTGTGAAATGGGGAAGCTTTGAATATGCAATTAATGGAACAAATATTAAATATCAGACTTTATTTTTCTCAGACTTTATTTTCACAACAGCATCTATACTTTAAAGGTTAAGAAGACAACAAAGGGAACAGGGACAGTGGGTCTTCTCAGCACTGCTATTTGTGTAGGTGACGCAACTCATAAAATGAGGAGGAACGTCCAAATTACAAAAGAAAAAAGAAAAGTAAAGGACACCAAAACTAAGACCAATGTTTTCTCTTTCATACGCTCTTTTCACAACCATCACTTTCAATATTGCAAAGGTTCCTCAAAATCCGGGACACTTTACAAGGTTCCCAGCTTTTGCCACTTCTATTCAAGGTACTATCAGAAGAGGAATCCAGCAAGGTAATGAAACGAAAGGCATCCAAATTGGAAAGGAATAAGTACAATTATCTCTGTTCACAAACTGTATGACTTTATATGTGGAAAACCACAAATATTCAGCAAAAAAACCCCCGAAAATGAAAAACAAAAACCTGTTAGGACTAATGAACAAATTCAAGAGTACCAAGACACAAAATTAACACATGAAAGACAGCTGCATTTCTGGTCCCTAACAATGAACGATCTGAAAAAGAAATGAAGAAAAACAGTTCCACTTGCAACAGCATCAAAAAGAATAAACTACTTAGGGATTAAGTTAATCAAGGAAATGAAAGCCATGCTGAAAACTATAAAACATTGCTCGAAGACATTAAAGAAGACATAAATACATGGGAAGACATCCAGTGTTCATGGATTGCAAGACTGAATATTGTTAAAATGCAAATACCACCCAAAGTGACCTCCAGAGTCAATGCAATCCCTGTCAAAATCCCAATGACATTTTTTGTAGAGAGAGAAAAACCCACCGTAAGATTCACGTGGAATCTCAAGCTACCCCGAAATTGGCAAAACAATCCTGAAAAAGAAGAAGGGAGCTAAAGACTCACACTTCTTTATTTCAGAACTTACTACAAAGTTACCATTATCAAAACAGTGTGGTACTGGCCTAAAGACAGACACAGACCAATGGACTAGAAATAAGAAATAAGTGCTTGCATATATGGCCAAATGATTTTTGATGGGGGTGCCAAGACCAATGGGGGAAGGATGGTCTCTTCAACAAATGGTGCTGGGAAAACTGGGCATGCCCCTGCAAAACAATGAGGCTGGGCTCATCTGACACCACGTAACACCTGCCTCACAGAGTATCAAAGAACGGGTGTTAGAGCTGGCTAGTAGGGCTTTAGAAAGGAAGGCTGCTCTACGGACCTAGAGAGTAAGGGAGAAAGAGGTGTTTGATGGAGAGGAAAGAATTGTTGGCATTTTTGAACACCTGCTTTGGGACAGGTTTGTTTTGTAGAAATGGTTTCACTTAACCCTCCTAAAATTCCTCTGAAGTAGGTATTGCTTAGCATGACGAAGAAAATAAAATTAGGCGTAATCCTCCAATCTAGAGATGGCCGCCGGTGTGAACCTCTACATTAAAAAAGAAATGCTTTTCCTGGGGCACCTGGGTGGCTCAGTCAGTTAAGCATCTGCCTTCAGCTCAGGTCATGATCCCAGGGTCCTGGGATCGAGCCCCGCATCGGGCTCCCTGCTCAGCGGGGAGCCTGCTTCTCCCTCTCCTGCTCCCCCTGCTTGGGCTCTCTCTGTGTCAGATAAATAAATAAAATCTTTTAAAAAATGTTTTTTTCCTTATTAAACTTCTCTTCAGGACTTAACGTAGCAACGGGAGCTCGTCACAGCCAGGGAAACAGTACACATTAAAATTGGTATCGCTCACGCTCGTTTCCCCTGGGGGCTGGAAACATGGCTACAGTCAACAACTGGGGGCTGTGGGGCTCAAGGACCGGAGAGCCACCTCCTTGGGGAGATCAGAGAAGGCCTCCTGGTGGAGGTGACAGCCCTGGGTGCATGTGGACTTCAGATACAAAGTCTGGTGCTGAGTGCAAATGCAGGACAGCAAAGGTGGATACAGGCGGCAACAGAAAAAGCTGGTTCCAAATGTGAAGCCACTTCTCGCATCCCCTTACAGTGAATGCACAGAAGAGAAAACCCAAAAGCATCGTTGCCCCTCCGTGGACCCGCCCCCTTTAATTGCAGAAATTATAGAGAGCGCGCCGCGCCTGAGCCAGCCGGTAGATCTTCTCCTTAAGGACTCTCCTCTTGGCGGAGGTGTCGCCCTGTTCCTGAAGCAGCCAGGAATAGTGCTCTCTCTCCTGTAGTATCTGCATCATGGCTTTCTGTAAGCAACTGCCATACTCTTGGAGTAGGAAATACTGAATTATGAATGGGATCTGGTTGGCGAGACGTTTGCTGGTCTCCTGGAAGACGGGATAAGAAGGGTCAGCTGGAGGGGCCTTGGCCTGTGGTTGCAGCAAAGCCTTGGGATTCTTGGATCCATGGGTAATTGCCTTGATAGGTCCCGGTGGTCCCATCCACTCCACTGCAGTGGTCAGCGCTGAGCTATGGGAAAGTTCTATCTGGGCTGCCTGAGTTCGACAACAGGCAGGTGTCCCCTGGGGTACTAAGAACCCACCTGGCAGGCTAGCAAACCCATAGCACACTTCTGGACATCCCAGCCTTCCTGGGAGCTCCGCCCCTCTCCTCCTGCACCCCCACCCCCACTCCACCTCCCCGGAGAGTCCTCGGGGCCCTGCGACCCCCTGGCCCGTTCTGGGAGCAGATTGGGACCTACTTTAGTGGCCACCTCATTCCCTGTCTGCATAGGTAAGAAGAAGTTTGCCTGGCAGCTGGACCTCACATCTGGGTAACTACTTTCTATTCTGATTCAGAAAAGGTTTCAGGAGGTGCACCTGGGGGGCTCGGGGGGTTAAGTGTCTGGCTCTTGATTTCAGCTCAGGTCATGATCTCAGGGTCATGAGATCGAGCCCTGCATCGAGCTCCATGCTCAGTGGGGAGTCTGCTTCTGCTTCTCTCTCTCTCTCTCTCTCTCTCCCCCCCTCTCCTTCTGCTCCTCCCCCTGCTCTTGCTCGCTCTCTCTTTCTCTCTAAAATAAATAAATAAATCTTAAAAAAAAAAAAAAGGCTTCAGGAGGTTGGGCTTCTTTGCAGGTTAAAAGCTATTTTCTTTTCTATGCACCCCACATTTCTGTCCGTGGACAGAGGTTTGGAAACTCTGGAGGTGATCGGGTCACAGAATCTAGGGAAAGGAATTCTCGTTCCTATTTTGTGGAGCCGGTGAATTTGAGGCCGTTTGAGTCCTGAATGCCTTCTGAACATCAAGGAAAACTAAATGCTAACTAGTAAAGTTAATGCCTGTTGTATTTGGCTGTATTCTGATAACAGCAATTTTTTAATTCATGCATAGCATAAAATATAAAGAACTTTGCAGGTGGAATTCATGCTTTGTCACATTAAAAACCTGATTCCCAAATTAGTTAAAAGTTCCTAGACAGGGTTACAACTATATGTTGTAACAACAGGGTTATAACCATAAATGAGACAATATGTGAGCATTTATCACTGCAGAAGGGGCTTCATATCGAGTGGCGGCCCCTCCCTCCTTCCCAGGTGAAGCCGCTTCAATCAGAACGCCTGGGGTCTGCGGGGCCAGTACCCCCGCCACCGACCTATGTGCTCACCCAGAAATACGCATTCAGGTGCATCCCAATCTCAGTGATGGACGACACCGAAGACTGATCTTTTGAGAATGACAGTTTCAACTCAGGATTCTGCAAGGGCTTTCCTGCTGGGTTAAAAACCTCTTTCCGGACTTGGTTCAGAACCACGCTGTAAATCTCGTCTTGACAATAAACCAGCTGCTCCATTTTGAACTGAAGTCGGATCAGATTTTCTGCTGTTTCTGCTTGTCTCGTTTTTATGTCTTCAATCCTGTTCTGGTTGGATAAGAAAGAGAAAACACGTGACTTCTTGGCTCCCCCTTGTTTTAAACATCGCAGGAAGTCCTATTATGTTGGGATGGTATTAAACATAATTTCAGGTCCAAGAAGGCCTCGAATTTACAGGGCGACTCTGAGGAGGCCCGCTGCACCCCACGCTGCCATCATCCTGTCTCTCTACCCTGCAGGGTCCTGCCCACTGCTCTGCTGCAGGTCCTCCCCTCTGCCCCGACCTCCCTTCGCTCCCACGTCACCATCTGCCTGCCCCCTCGATCGTGGTCTACTCTATGCTCCTACGTCCATCACTCTGGTCTCTCTAATCGGCTTGAATCCATGCACTCGAGAATGAATCTGCACCAGTGAACACAGTGGGGTAACAGCTTGACATCTCTGTTTCCCAGAAATCCCGTGACTTCTGCGTCACCCTCGCAGTCCGAGGCGTTCTGGGAAGGGAAGGGATGACATGCTGGAGAAGAGCCCCTTCTTGGGGTCAGGAGCATGGGGGTGGGCGGGGGGCCAACCAGCGGGGCCTGGGAAGGACGGGCTGCTGGAGGAACGGTGAGCCAGGACCTGGCCTGTCCCCCCGCTCCCTGGTGAGGCACCCGAGGCCTCAGACGCAGCCCTCGGGAGAGATGGAGAGGTCACAAGTCGGACTGAGTTTTTGACAACTGGCCAAAGGGCTAAAAGCAGACATTCGGTTGTTATGGGAAAATGGCAGAAATTCTCTTTCCTGCTCACCTGAGTTGTGGAATGAGATTCAGACCCACTGGCCCAGGCTTGGGCAGAGTAGGGTTTTTTATCTAGAGCCTGGGGATGGGGTGGGGGGAACCAGGAACACCCCTGGTTCCCATCACTGGAAGGGAAATCAGAGCTGTTTCAGTGGAAACCAACATAGCTGCGACAATATTTTTAAGTCCCACTTAGAAAGATTTTGGAGTAGGACTAGTGGACAATTCCGTCCCTTGCAGTAGACAGAGATTCAAAGAACCGGGCCGTCACCAGCTATGTTCGGAGCATCACCGCGGAGCCTCCAGCCTGCCGCGCGGTGGAAGCTCCTCCAGACAGGGTGACTCGGCCAGGCTCTTCGTTCGTCCCTCGCAGGGAGGGCAGACTAGCCGCCACCAGCCCAGCCAGCCCTCAGCTGTAACCTTGGCCTCGGATTTCGAAACGACAGTAAAGATCCCACTTCTCTCAAAGGTTAGGCCCAGATAAATAGCCAGCAGGACAGGTGACTGGCAAGTAGACTGTGGCTGCTTACCTGGGCCATTTGATTGAGGTTGGAAAACTCACTAAAATGCCTCCGGGCTGCATCGGCAAACGTTTGCCAGACAGTTTCTGACCAAAGAAAGAACAAAGCATCCGTAAATCGCAAGCAGGAATAAAACAGGTTAGAGACACAGGGAAGTTAAATCATGTTACGTGGACCCCATTCCAATGTTGAGCTCCGCAGATCTATAGACCGAGAGAGAAGGAGGGGACAGTGCATTGTCCCACGGAGACACAGAGCCATCCCCACCCTGCCCGGGTCCTGCCCACTTGCTGTCCTTTCATGGAGTGTGTGTTCTCTCCGGGACTAGGGCCTGGCTATACCCCGGCATGGTTGGGTGGAGGGGAGGAACAGCCAGGCCACGCTCCTGTGCACTCTTGTCTTCCCTCCAAAACGGTCAAAGGAGATCTTCCTGCTCGGTTTGATAATTGCACCCCGATCCCTCCCTCTAAGGCACTGAGACCTACAGAAGGTGGAAGGTACCGGGCTGGGCTGACCAAGTGCAAGGCACTAGGAGAGCTCCTCACCAACAGCCTTGTGCAGCATGGAGAGCGCGGGGTCTATCAGCTGTTCCATGTACTGGTGCACTATGGTCTTGAACGTCTTGTAGCTGACAAATCCAAGAAGCTCTTTGCCGCGATACTGCTTTTCATATATTGAGACTTCTTCGTGAATAATATTTTTAACTGCAGTATAAGACAAACCACCATGGTGAAGTCTAATGATTCCACAAACATTTTACAAATAGAAACTTTTTTTTTTATGGGGTCTTGCTCACCCACGGTACCCCAAGGCACTATTTCTAAATGGAGTTTTTTCATAATGAAAAAAAAAATTATGGTCTGATAATGCCAGTTTAAGGAAAACTGACTTTTAAGAAACAAAATTGTTATCCTATGGAAACGTGTTTCAGTTGAGAGTCATCACCCTGAGAGACGAGCTTCGTGTTTGTAACTGGTAGAAAGCACTGGGTTAGTTCCACAAAAACAGAAACTTAAACATTATTACGGCACTTAACAGATCTCCCAAGAACACATCCAGACTACAGTTGAAGGAATCCTACCATGGACATGAACAGTGCTGTTTGTATCAAGTGCCAAAACAAAGATACAACACACACACACACACACACACACACACACACACACACACACACACACACACTCCAGGCATCTGGGCTCCGGCAGAAGGGAAACTGGAGCTTCCTCAGGCACAGCAAGGAGATTCTTATCAAACCACTGACCTCTGCAGCCTTGCGTTAGGGGCGAAGAGAAGAACACAAATGAGGTTAAGTAGAACTGTCTAGTCTCCAAACAAAGAAGCAAGAAGAAAGCTGGAGGTGGTAGAATTGTCTTTTGGTGAGGGCAAGGCTCCGCATCGATGGCTGGGAAGCAGTGATCCATTGCTAAGGGGCCCCGTGGTGTCTTGTGTGGGCATGTTCGGCTGTTTGCACACTTCTTCTGAGCCAGAAGTAGCCTCTCGTCTTGGTAAATATGACCCCAAGATGTTTAGGGGGAGACTTGTCCCAGGACTTACCTTTTTGGTTATTGGCTGTGAGTACAAGTAGCCAGCTTTCAAACTCCTCCCTGATTTTGTTATATAAGCGGGTATCTTTCTTCTTTACTTCTTCTTCTCCCTCTATTAACTTTTCAATTTCCTGATTAAACACCTTAATTTTCTGAAAAATGGGATAAAATCATCAATCAGCGCTGTAATCACATTAAAGAGCTGGGACCTGCTTGGGGCTGCGGCGGGTGGTGTTGGGCAGCAGGGGGGAGGCTGCCAGAAATCTGGTCAGCCACCCAACCACTCCATCTCCCAGGCGAGACAAACGGCGGGCAGCTCCCTGCAAAACAGGGCTCCCGGCACACCACGGGCAGGGACGCGTGGGGGCCATCTCAAGAGGTGCTGGGCCGGGCGCCTGGGTGGCTCAGTTGGTTAAGCGACTGCCTTCGGCTCAGGTCATGATCCCGTACTCGTGGGATCGAGTCCCACATCAGGCTCCCGGCTCGGCGGGGAGCCTGCTTCTCCCTCTGACCCTTTCCCCTCTCAAGCTGTTTCTCTCTCTCTCTCTCTCAAATAAATAAATAAAATCTTTAAAAAAAAAAAAGAGGTGCTGGGCCACCAGGGAGGATGTGGCCATCTACAGGGATCTGGGTGCCTGAGGGTCCCAAGGATCCCCAGTCATCCTCACCTCGATCAGAAAGAACATTCTATCCGCTTCATTGCTGGGGATGTTGTCTCCACACTGGTGCAGTTCCTCTGTCGCCCTCTGGTGGCTCTCCCTTATTTGTTTTTCTAACAACGGGAGTGATTTCTGAACAAAATAAGAGCAAACAATGAAACTCTGCAGCTTGATGAAATTGGCTGACAGGTTTCTTAGATACATGGGCGGAATCCCATGTGAAAGCTTTCAAGGGGATCCAGAATCTCTATTATTGTGTGAAGCTTGTTAACACGGACACCTGTTAAAGAGCCCAAGGATGGCTTTGCATGCAATGGGTGTGCACCACGGCCTGAATGACCTCGTGTAGAAATTTGCTCTTTTGTTAATGTCATTGGAGTGGGAGTGGGGCGGAATCAAGAGGTGGCCAGGTTTTGGTTTGGCTTGGTGCTCTGTATTTAGAGAACAAGTAAGGGCACCTGGGTGGCTCAGTTGATTAAGCATCCAACTCTTGGTTTCGGCTCAGGTTGAGATCTCAGGGCTGTGAGCTCGAGCCCCAGGCCCGCCTCTGCACTCAGTGGGGAATCGGCTTGGGATTCTCTCTCCCTCTCCCTGTGCCCCTCCCTGCCGCTTACTTAAAATAATAGAATCTTTAAAAAAAATTTTAGAGAACAAGTACACTTGAATGTAACGTAAGCTTTCTTTAGTAAAATGTTCTGTTGGTGATCATTTGGGTGTTACAAACTGATAAACGGTGCTACGGTAGAGGGTATGTGTTGGATATCGGCGTCAGGCTGGGTATAGTCCTAACCAATCAGCGGTGCTGATGCTAAGGAAGGGGAGGGGAAGGAAGGACATCGAGAGGCACCACGGAGAGGGCTGTCTTTGGGCCAAATGCCGTTCTGCACCCCCCACATCTCAGTTAAGCCCCACACTGCAGGACAAAGCACATGGCGTTACTGTCTCTTTGATTTACGAGAGAGGAACCTAAGGCTCAGAGAGGCAAATTGCCTGATCCTGTCACCAAGCGAATTAAGTGGTGGAGTCCCAGTGCACGTCCTGCCCCCCGCCCCCCCGCCCCAGCCCGCGCAGGTGGACGTGAGGCCTGAGGGGCCAGCAGCCCCAGCGTCTGCTTCGGTGAATGGGAACACTGCAGCCAGGCAGGAGGAGTGCGTGGGGGCTTAAAGGAGTTTGTGGATTAGCATCCCAAGCCCGGGTAAGATGCTGACGAAGGCGGACGACACCAGAAGTAGTAAGGTCTCACAGGGGCTTTTGTTTGGTTTTGTTTTGTTTTCAGGCAGTTTGAATCTATGGTCAGAAATGTATTCAATTTTTTCCTGATGTTTCAAGTGATCATTATCATAAGGGTCTTGTTATGAATTTTAAAAAGTAACTTAGAATACCACAAATGTACAACTAAAGTTTTAATGTAAAATATTTAAATGCTGAGAAATATATCATCAAAAATAGTTATCAAAATGCAATGTCTTTTTGCAAAAACAAAGTTTTTGTCAATGAGACGGGGCTGTGTCCTTTAGACAGGGGTATGTCTTTTGGAGCCCTCTTGTGCAAATCAAGGGGGTTCCACTGGAAGTATGTTTTCCGGACCACCTGGGAAGTTACAAGTGCAAATTCATTGCCTCCTACCCTCTAGATTTACCGACTCAGAAACGTGAATTGGGACCCAGGAATCTGAATTTAAATAAGCTTTCCAAGTGACTCTTGTGTGCAGTTTGAGAACCACTGGCCCCTTCCAACCAAATGTTCCTGGAGTATGTGTTTCCTGGCTTGGAAGAATTCATTGCTTTTGTCTGGCAGGCCGGTAAAATAATTGACTGTTTCATTTTCAAGGTCGACAAAACGTTAACCTCTTGCAAAAGGATACATTTGCTAAGTGCCTGTTCATTCCTTTTACCCTTCTAAAGTGGCTTATCATGTTCCTCCTTCCCTTGTTGCTTCCCCCAAATTGACGGATTCAGCAATTGCTTCAACATTACACGGCTGTTGCTTCCAGGTTTTGGAAGCTCTGCTAGGAACCTCTGACCATGAGCGATTTGGTTTTCAGAGCGTGCTTGTCTGCTGGCTTGTATGGGCAGCTCGGGGGTGTCGCAGCCATCTCATGATGGAGGGACTTGGGTAGGCTGTAATTTTTACAACTCGCAACCCAACCTGTTGACTCACATTGATGTGCAAGATGAGCTCATTGGTCAGTCTTTCTGCCAGACAGGGCACCGTAGCCTTTCCTTCCTCCAGGAGAGCTCTGAGACAAGACAGAACACACAGGCGTTCAGAAAGGACCCTGGTTATCAATACTGTCAGGAAAACCTCGCTGAAATGGAGGCAGGAGGCCAGAAGGGGGAGCTCCCATGCCATACTGTGGTCTAAGAAGTGTCCATTCCCGACCCAGCAGAAGCCTCCTCAACAGGAGAGAATCATCAGCTTTGGGCCCCACAAAAAAGGATGTGCACCGTCTCTCCTACAAGCAATCCACCACACTTGCAATTCAGCCAAAGAAAAACTGTCAGCACCCTGAACGCTTGTCTTTCTCCAATGGACTGAGTTCAAAACAACCCAACTTCTCCTTCTTCTCCATAAAATAATGTTCCTCTCCTTTATTTGTTGGACTTGCCTATGGTTTTGCCATGACTCGCTTACCCCAGATTGCAATTCTCTGTGTTTCCCAAATAAATTCATTTTTGCTGGAAAAAGAACTCACTGTTTTATTTCTAAGGTTATTCGACAACCTATACGATCATTTTTCCTATTCTGGGCTTTATTAAGTGTCAGCTCCCTAGGGTGACACAGGCCATCAGAAAGCCAAGGAGTGCATAGAAAGACAGTTGCTAATTATGGGGTGAGCCCAAACCCAAGCAAGCAGGGTGCTAGAAAGGTTACATTTATTTTCTCATTTATTATCTCAATAAACTCATGAGGTAAGTCGTCTTTTTACCTACAGAAAAACAAAACAAACTTAACTTCATAGAGAATAAATGACTTACCCAAACTAGTATTTTATTTCTTGTAACAAATAATTATTTCCGAATAGCCAAATCAGTCTTAATAAAGAAAAAAAAGCTGGAGGCACTATACTTCCTGAGTTCAAATATATACTACAAAGCTACAGTAATTAAAACAACATGGTGCTTGCATAAACACAGACGTACAGACCAACAAAACAGAACGGTGAGCCCAGAGACAAACCCACGCACATGCAGTTAACTGGTCTTTGACGGAGGGTCGAGGATACAATGGGGGAAGGGTGGTCTCTTCACTGAATGATGATGGGAAAACTGGACAACCACGTGCAAAATAATGCGACTGGATCCATATCCTACACTATTAAACAAAAGTCTAATTAAAGCTTGACTGTAAGAGGCGCCTGGGTGGCTCAGTCGGTTGAGCATCAGACTCTTGATTTCCACTCAAGTCTTGATCTCAGAGTTGTGGGACCCCACATCAAGAGCCCCACACCAAGCTCTGCACTGAGCGTGGAGCCTGCTTCTCCCTTTCCCTCTGCTTCTCCCCCCTCTCGTGCTCTCTCTCAAATAAATAAATAAATAAATAAGTAAGTAAGTAAGTAAGTAAGTAAGTAAGTAAGTAAGTAAATAAAATCAACCTTGGGGGGGGGAAAACTCTTAGAAGAAAACATTCGGGAAAATATTCATGATATTGATCTTGAAAATGATTTCATGGATGTGACACCAAAAGCACAGGCAACCAAAGCAAAAACTGGTAAGTAGGGTCCTACCTTGAGGACATTACGCTGAGTGAAATAAGCCAGTCCCAGAAGAGCAGATACTGTCTGATCCCACTTACATGATCTGGCTACACTGGCCAAACTCACAGAACCAGAGAGTGGAGTGGTGGTTGCCAGGTGTGTGGGGGACGGGAAATAGGGACCTGCTAATCAACAGGGGTGACATTTCAGTTATGCAAGATGAAAAAGTTCTACAGGTGGCTGGTCAGCCTTGTGCCTGTAGTTAACAAGATGGTATTGTGCACTTAAACATTTCTTGAGAGGGCTGATCTCATGTTAAGTGTTCTTACCCCAATAAAACTAAATTAAAAAAAAATTTCAAATGGTGCTTACTAAGTGGCAGGCACAGTTCTAAGGGTTTTACAAATACTAACGTGTTGAATCCATGAATAACTGATTTTAAAGGCACAGCAAGGATCAGTAGCTAGCCCAGGGCCACACACCAGGCTGCAGAGTGTTTGCAGAGTGTGTGTTATGTACATGAATCCAGGAAGGATCCCACAGGACCATTATTCCAGCTCTGCTCTGAGTGTTTCTCATGCAACATGAGTCCCTGCCCACGGGCCCTCAAGGATTTCCACTCGGATGCAGGACGACAAAGCACATCAATGCACTTTTCTCGTCCAAGACTTTGCTTTCCCAAGGACCTTGAGTGGTGGTGTTCACAGTGTGGTCCCTGCCCCGGTAACATTGACCTCTACCGGGAATGTGATAGAAACACACATTCTTGGGCCCCGCCCAGACCCGGGGTGAACACAGACATGGTCTACATTGATCTCTATCACTTGGCCACCATCTTGGCCACTTCTGGAAGGCAGGGCTGGCTTCCACAGAGGGTAGTCCTGGGACGGCCCTAAAGAATCTCACCTGAAATACGGATGTGCTTGGAAGAACATCGTTTCTTTCTTGGTTGCCTCGGCCAGGCTCAGCTTGTTGGTGATCTCCTCCTGCCCCCGGCACCTCACGATCATGTAGCCCTTCTGCAGACGGTACGTGAGGTTCTGCGCCACTTTCACGACCACGTGTTCGGTACCCTTGTCCACGAGATCTGGTTTGGTCAGGATTCCTGGGAGAGGAGTAGCCAAGGACAGTGGAAAAAGTCAGTTTTCTCCTCACATACACGTGAATGCTGCTAGGCTCTGGGATCCTTCCTCGGCCAGGACCTGGGAAGCCTTCTGGAGCTCTGGTGGCGCAGGGCCTGAAACCCCATTCACACATTCTGTCGCCACCCCTCTTATCCGTGTCTTTATTTGCTCTCCCACTCACTCAATTCAGTCATTTCCTTGTGTAATTTATTGAACAGACATGTCTGCATCGTCAGGACAGGCTCCACCGTGTTCCCTGAAACGGATCATTCCCTGCTGGACGGACGGTCTGGGTCCCCCTCTAGTGTCTCCCGTCACAGACTCACTCTGCCCTCTTCCTGTGGGTGGGGGCCTCCTTGGACAGCATCCTCCCTCCCTCCCTCACCCCCTGCTGCCCCCACAGCCTCCCACTTAGATTGGATGGAACGCTTTGAATTCTGAGTATCGATTTCCACTCATGTTCTTGGGGTGTCAGATAGCCACTGCATCTTTCTGTCTATTTAGGGTGGAAACCTAATGTCATCTCCTACTCTCTTTGCAGGTTGTTTACAATTTGTGGTTCAGTCTGACCATCTGGCTTATCATTTCCTGAAACTTTCCTGGCATCTAAGCAGTTGAATTTCTCTCTGTTCTACTTTCTTATTACCAATGGTGGTCATCAAGAGTGTATCCTGGGCACCGGGGTGGCTCAGTTGGTTAAGCGACTGCCTTCGGCTCAGGTCATGATCCTGGAGTCCCAGAATCGAGTCCCACATCGGGCTCCCTGCTCAGCAGGGAGTCTGCTTCTCCCTCTGACCCTCTTCCCTCTCGTGCTCTCTGTCTCTCATTCTCTCTCTCTCAAATAAATAAATAAAATCTTTAAAAAAAAAAAAGAGTGTATCCTTATACTCAATAAAAGGTCTGTGTGTGCGCAGATCTTCATGTTACTAAGGGAGCCGACAGGTCGCTGAACCTACGCCGGCACCTTCCACTGGCAAAGGAGAGGACCCTGCACCAGGAGGGACGACAACAGCCATGAAGACCCCTCCCTGGAGCCAGCAGTCATCCAGGGAAGGCTAGATCACTGAACTGTAGTCTGAGAAAAAGTAGGAAGAAGGAGTGAGGTTTGCAGTGAGAACTCTCCCTCGCTGGGAAGAGAGTGCCTTCTCACCCAGTGCCTGAGTCTGAAGCCACGAATCCAGTAGGAAATACTCATGCCTCCATCGACAGCCTCAGTGCATGAGCATCATCCAGTGTCCCAACTCTTGGGCCATGGAGAAGGGCACTGTCAACAATGTTTCTTCTTTTTAAATTAACTCTTTCCTGAGTACATTACATATTCATATTGAATTTAAAAATGCTTATTAAGCCCACTGCTTTAGGTATTGAGAAAATGGCGGTGAACAAGATTGCCAAGTCCCTGATTTCGTGACAATCCCCTCACCTTCTAGTGGGTAAAAGCCAGATAAATTAGTCTAGTAATATACAAGCAATAAAGAAAAAGTATCTGATATTGAGAAGTGCTAGGCAGAAAATGAAAATCCAGTCATGTGCATGCAGGGGCGGATGGTGCCGTGTTGGGTTGGGTGGACAAAGAAGGCCTCTGGGAGGGCAGCGTTGGGCTGAGATCTGAATGAGAGGAAGGAGCCAGCCCTGTGAGGATGGAGGAAGAGCATTCCAGGCCCTGGGGATGACAGCTACGCTGGAGAGTTGTGGGCAAGGCAGAAGCGATGGGAACCACGATCAGAGAGGCAGAGGCAGCCAGGTCACAGAAGGCTT
Source organism: Callorhinus ursinus (assembly GCF_003265705.2). Classification (NCBI taxonomy): domain Eukaryota; kingdom Metazoa; phylum Chordata; class Mammalia; order Carnivora; family Otariidae; genus Callorhinus; species Callorhinus ursinus. The sequence continues at coordinate 2,929,632 of NW_027397137.1, read as the reverse complement.
TGTTGTCCAGGAAAGGGGTCCAGGGTTTATGTCTGTAAGGTGGGAACGTTAGGGTAGAAGCAGAGGAGGGGCCTGACTTTATTTACCTGCTTAAAGGCCAGTGGGGGGTGTGCTGTAGTGGGCAAGGTGAGCGCCTGGAGACCCAGTCGGAGGACATTTGAGTCATCCAGGCAAGAGATGATGGGGGCCTGGTCTAGTGGTGAGCGTGGAGATGGAGAGGAGTGGACAGACTTGGTACAGTTTTGGAGACAGAGTCACGGGATTCCAGATGAATTAGACATGGACGCAGGGGAAGGAGGAGTGACGTGTGACTCTCAGATTTGGCTCTAGAGTGGGGCAAGCAGGTGCGGTGCTGTGAGTGAGGCGGAGAAGCCGTGGGAGGGAGGAGAACTGAGGTGGGGCGGGGTATCAGGGGCTGTCTTTTGGTCGCATGACATCGGAGACATTTAATAGACATCCAGGTGGAGATGTCAAGCCTAGGGAGAGGTAAGGGTTACAAATTTAGATCAAAGAGTAAGCTCGCCTAAAGAGCACATGTTGATAGAGGGGAGGTCTCAGAACCAAGTTTTGAGTTTCCGACATTTAGGGGTCAGAGAATGGAAGAAACAACCAGACAAGACTAAGAATGTGACCTCGAGTGGCCAGTGAAGGAGGAGACGGAGCGCGGATGGTGACCCGGGAGCCAGCGGGTTGTGTGTTACAGCAAAGGAAGGAGAGTTCGAGAAGGAGGGAGTGGTCAGCCGCCGGACAGGGTCTGAGGTGGAGAAAGATGGGGACAGAGAAGTGAAGGTGTGTGTCAGCATGGAGGGCATTGGCGACCTTACCAAATGGCATCTCTGTACCTTGGTGGCGACAGGAATCCCGCTGGGGCTGGCTGAGTGGGCAGTGTGCATCTAGTGGTTGCGGGGGAGGGGAGACCGGTGTCGCGGATAGCCTGCAAATGTACTGGCTCCCAGTTCTCTCTGAACCTTGGTATTATGTAAACCACTACTCTATTAGTCATCAGCCTTGTTCTATTTTCATCCTTTGGAAGTACTGTATAGGTAGGCATTCAGTTCTCTTTTTTAAAAAATGTGGCAAAATACACATAACTCGCGTGTGCAAGAGAATAATTCAACTAATGAAAATAGGATGTTTCCTCCTTCACTCCATCTTCGGTTATCCTGTTTTTAAAAATCGTGTATCTTTAAAAATTGTGGTAAAATCTACATCACATAAAAGTTACTGTTTTGGCCATTTTAAAGTGGATGGTTCAGCAGCATCCGGGATCCTCATGGTTGTGAACCGCCCCCACCCCCCCAAAGAGGATTCACTTCATCTTGCAGAACTGAAGCTCTGTACTCATCCACTAACTCCTGGTCACCCCCGTTCTATAAACATATTAATATCCAGATAGCTGACCCTACAAAACAGATGATGTCGCCTACTGTGGTCACCAGTGAGACAGCCTTCCTGACTTGGGATCGAGGGAGGGCAAAGAGCACGGAACTACAACGAGCAGTGACCCAAAGCCTGAGTGTTCTCTCTGGGTCAGTGTGTTGGTGATGCTTGCAGAAGTCGACAGCTAACAGGGCACGAGGGTGATCTAGCACAGAGTGAAACGTTATGCTTGACGTCTATGCCCCTCATATTCATTTCTATCCTGACTGGGAAACCAGGCATTTATTTTGGAAGAAACAGGAAAAGCAATTGTATGCTGAGTATGCATTTCGTCAGGGAAATGACCTGCAAAGTTTCAGGAGGGTCAACTCTCTGGGTAGGTGGAATGATGGGTGACGAAGTGATGTTGAGTGATGATATTACTAATAAAAAAATAGCAGCTCTCATTTGCTGAGAAAATACTACATGCATAGCCCTAAGGACCATTCTATATGATATTTCTTCATGAATCCTCCCAACCACCCAGCACATGGGTGTGACCGTGATGCCAGTTCGTGGATGGAGACAATGATGCCAGGAAAGGTTAGAGGTATTACCCAAGGCTATGTAGCCAGTAAGCGCTAGAACAAGGATTCAAACCCAGACCATGTGTGCTTTTAAACCAAGTTCCCTGTAACAAGTCCCAGGGTGACTTTTTTTTTTTTTTAGAAGAAATTTAAGAGAACCCGGCTCCCCACGAAGACTTCTGCTTGAATACCAATGCTGCAGACTCTCCCACCCCAACATCGGCCCGGTAGAATGTTCACTGGGGCCTGATGAAGGCCCTTTCCATGTACCAGCAGATCCCAAGACCTTTACCTGTGGAATGGTAGGGCGGATGCGCCGGTCACTTTCTCCTTTCCAGATAATCGTGGGAGAGCAGATAAGGCAGTCCTTGCCCCCGATCCAGAAGGGATTGTGAACACAAATGAGGGCCAAGAGGAAGGAGGATGAAGAACCTCCAAATTCTGGCCACACCCCTCACCCTGACTGAGTCCCCTCAGTCACACACTGCCATCTGCAGCGTGTGAAGGCGCCCTGAGCCCGTGGAGCTTCTGCGGGGAGTAGCACTTGTCTCTAATGGAGCTACATTCCAGAACCTTCTAAATATATAAGAAGTCTCCCCCTTCCTTCCTATCCTCTGCAAGCTTGGTTCTGTCTTTTTACCTATGGTCCTGTCGCCGTCGGGGTCCACCTCCTGAGCCATGCTCAGCGCCTCTGTGGTGGCGATGTCCACGTTGCAGGGGACCACCACCAAGTTGATCGTCTGTTGCTTCTGGATGTACTTCTTGATGAGTGCCTTGATCTGATGCAAAAAAAAAAAAAAAAATCACACAAAGGAAGAGCACATCTCTGGTCAACCAACAGCCCAGCTGGACAGGTGTGATTGCGGAAAGCCAATTTCCAAGAGCGTGACCCAGTTTTCGAACTTCTGGGCGTTGACTTGGCCAATCCCTTTCCTCGGACACGCCTGCCCCATCTGCCCTTTCTGGGTTCTCTGTTGATTTCCTACTTCCCTTCAAACCCCACCGCTGGTATTTCTTCTTTCCAGCAGACTCTGGTTCCTGTAGCCAGACTAGACCTCTCCTTCTTCTCCAAATCTCTCCTGTGATGCTTCTGAGATTCTGCCTTCTATTACAGTGTTTGTGTATGTGTCCTATGTGCCCCAGACGCCCAGGGGCACCTTTGTGACCTCTCACGTGTCAGCTCGGTATCTCCATGCCGAGTCCCACATGGGGCCCCAAAGTGGCAGGTGCTCAGTGCCTGCTACAATAGTATCTGATGTCAATAATATCTCTACATGTGTTCATTCCTAATACTAATGTCTTTTTCTGGAGTTTGTTCTTGGGAGGGGTCTAGCTCACTCAGATTAGAGAAATCCAATAAAATTTCTTAGAATCTGTAGGCAAAGAAAGATGTGGGCAACATAAGCCCTAAATTTCAAATTTCAGAAATAGTTTTCCCCATGGACAATACAAACCAACACGGAAAAGTCTGGCACCTAGGGACATATTTTTTTTTATATATATATATTTTGGTACAATTCACACATAGTTTTGCTCTCATGATGCCCCATAAAATTATTTTAAGTTGCACACAGAAAATAATACTGCATAGACACAAACAGGAAATTTGCATCACGTAAGCGCAGCCTAGCATTCTATAAACAATTAAGTGCTGGGGTCAAATAAAAATGATAAATACAAACAGGACCAGTTAGGTCTTAGCCATGGGAAAATTTCACTGAGTAAAGTTATAATCAACTTCTGTAAGCGAGTTTATGGAATAAACTCACGTTATGGGATAATGTTACAGCATAAATTCACGTTAAATGTGAATTGTCCTTAAGTTAAATGTCTCCTGTCGGTCTTTATCCGCTCTGCCACACCCTTGTGTAGCACCTGTTCTGCTGTAAGTGAACAGACCACCCAGGGTTCTCCAGCTCAGCACCGTGGGACAATTTGGAATGGACAGCTCTTTGCTGGGGCGGGGGGCAGGGCCAGCTGGTGCATTATAGAAAATTCAGCTGCATCTCTGGTCTCCACCCACTGGATGCTGGTAGCAGCCCCTCTTTCCCAAGTTGTGACATCCATAAATGTCTCAGACATTGCTGACGTCCCTGGGGGGAAAATAGGCTTGGGGTAGGAACCACTATGGGAAACACACTTCTTCACCTTCAGTTCATGCAACAAACATTACGGGCACCCCCAGGTGGTAGGTCCTTTCCAGGATCTAGAGATTCAGCACTGAACACACAGGCAATGTCCCTCGGGGGTTTTTGTCCCAGGAGGAAACGCAGACACTCAACAGGGACGGTAAATAGAAGTGGAAGGATCAGGTGTGGGGTACTGGGCATCAGGGAGGGCATCCCGGAAAAGGTGGCATTTGGGAGAGCTCTGGAGGAAGTAGGGGAATGTGCCATGTGGAAATCTGGGCAGAGGGATGGAAGAGAAGGTGAAAAGCTGGAGTCCTCGAGGACCGTCGAGGACTCGGGTGTGGCTGGCGCAGGTGAGGAATGGAGCACAGTGAGAGATGTGGCCAATGAGCTAGTGGGGCCAGAGCACACTGGACGTTGGAAGCTTTCACGCTGATGGACGTGGGGCCACTGGAGAGCGTCGGGGAGTGACAGCTTCTGCCCCCTGTGCCCTGGGCACTGCTCCCCCAGTCTCCTCCCCAACCACTCAGAGTGAGGGCAGGGGAGGCGCTCCAGAGCCCCTGGGGCTGCCCGCAGAGACCTAGAAGTCCCCCCATCTTCAGCTTGGCCCATTCCCAAGTTCCAGAAAACTCACCTGCAGTCCAATGTCCTGGGGCTGGTTTCCCACAGGTACCCTGGTGATGCCAGGAAGGTCAATGAGGGTCAGATCCGGAACCTCAGGGGAGGTGATCTCCAGACTAATGAGCTCATGGCTGATGCTAACTCCGTTCCCAGCTATGGTGTTCTGGGCTGTAGAGGCCGAGAGAGGGGAAACCCAGGGTCCAGATTAACGACCCATCTGAGGAAAAGCAGTTGTAGGAGCCTCCGAGAGCCCCTGGTGCTCAAGAAACACTTCACAGAGGCCTGAGGAGTGGTCTCTGAGGCCCCTCGGGGGGGCTGTTGAACACACAGACCCTCCGAAAGCCTGGAGGGAAGCATAACCACATGCTCACAGTGGGATTACGGATGGGTTCTGTTCTCTTTCTTTATGCTTTTTAATACTTCCCAGTGAGTGTTGTAGTGGCTTCAAATATGTCCACAAATTCTTCCACACTCTCCCCTCCAAAAGGTGAGCCCCCTTGCGCGGGGGGCTGGGTGTAGGGACCTCTGTCTAAAGACAGAGATGGCGGAAGTGACCGTGTGTGACCACCAGTAATCACACCGTGACCGCCGCCCACTTGCTCTCGCGTGGCTCACTCTGGGGGAAGCTCGCCGGCCTGCCCTGAGGACACCATGTATCTCTGCCGAGGTAATAGGGTTCAAAGACAGAAGAAATTTTTCTTTTTGAACTGGCCTCGAGCTCTGCTGATGTGGCAGGACGGTCTCCGTCCTCCTAGAGGGTGGCCAATGGACGGACGGGCTGGGTCCGAAGTTGGAAGGTGCGCACATTGTCACGAAAACCCAAGTGTCCGTAAAGACGGACCCTCCGTGCCATCGACAGGGAGCCTCCATCACATCCGCAGGCTAAGACTGGTGTGAGGAGGAAGGACAGACGTGCAGATGTGGGCCCCGGGGACCCCCACGAGAGCTTCGCAGCGCAAACCTCAAGGCCGGAAGGAGGACATGTGGGCGGAGCTGAGACCGTTCCCCCCGCCCCCCGCCCCGCCCCCCGCCCCTGCACTTCCACCAGCTGCCCAGCTGCCTGGCTGTGCGTGCACCTCGCTTGCCTGTCACCCACAGTGATGTCCAGATGCCCTCGGGCAGGCAGGGTCCACCAGACATGCCAAGGGGATCTCGTCCCTTCCTGGGAGCACCCCTGTAGGTGAGTTGGAAAAAAACAGTCTTCCCACAGGCTGTTCACGTCACAACCAGAACAGGGACCGACTACGGTGTCTCGTGCATACATCTCCGAGCCAGGACCTGCTTCATGTGCGTGGGGCCTACGCTGTCCCCATATCCAGAGGGGCCCCTCTCCTGGTTTACTAATCTGCTTTCACGGTCTTGTAATTCTTGGTAATTTTGAACGGGGCGGGGGGGTCTTGCAGTCTGACTTTGCACTGAGCGCCTGAGTCACGTAGCTGGCCCTGCACTCTGAGCGCGGGGAACCCATTGTGGAGCCTGGTTCAAGTCCAGATTCTGACTGGGCAGGTCTGGGGTGTCTCCCTGAGACTCTGCAGTGCCAACAAGCCCCCAGGCAGAGTCGCTGCTGCAGACCAGATGAGGGCCAGGGCAATCCAGAAGCGAAAGGAAGCTTGGACGGTCTAGGGGAGGGGGAGGGGCGGTACCGATGGCAAATGTTGAGGGACACACACATGCCAAGGACAAGGACACAGAGGTCACTGGCCACCGGCTCAAGGGGAAGCATGGAGACATAAGGACGATGCTCCCCCGTCACCTGGCCTTGTCCCCCAGGGTGGCCTCTCTCCCCAACACCTCCCTTCCTCCTCCTCCTCCTCTTGGAATTAGCCACGGATCCACCGTGGAACAGAAAGCGAGTCCTGGAGCCTCTGGGCTGGAGGACCCTTGTCTCTCCAGCAGCCTGGTGGGGTGGTCATCGGGGGGTGCGCACAGGAGCCAGGAGAGGACTTCTCTGTTCTGGAGGAGATCCCTCTGCAGAGCCGTTTGAGGCCTGCAGACACGGGGTTCCCAGGGAGCTGAGCCCGGAAGCCACGGAGAAAGGCTGTGTTTGCCATCAGTCACATGAGCCCCCCACGTTCCGAATCCGCTTTAATAATCTGCAGAGCAGTGGCCCAGACGGGGTGGGGTGTTCTGCGGGGGGGGGGGCACTTCCCAGAGGAGGGGACGGTGTGCAAGGCAGGAGGCCCAGCACACGGAAGAGCCTGGGAGGAAGAGGCCCGATGACCAGGAGGCGGAGAAGGAGCCAGGACGGCCAGGGAGCAGCCCCCCGAGCCGCACCTGCAGACCCCTGGGGCCTCCTACCTTTGAGGACCTCCTTCTCCACCTGGGAGGGGTCCTGGAGCTGGAGCTCCGTCTTGCGGTAGCTGATCTTCCCCCTCCATGCGCTCTCTTGTGGCTGCCTCTTCATCTTCAGCACCAGCGGGCACCTGGTCACAATTCCTGAGACAGTGTCCCAAACATTCTAAGTTCCCTTGAAAAGAAGGGATCGCGGGTGCCCTTTCCCCTCGCCCCCCACGGAGCTGCCCTGGTGTCCCCGAGAGTCCCCATCTGAGATTTCAGTCCTTCTCCAGGACTGGGGAGCAATGGGGGCCTGGATCGGGTGGCACGAAGGTGCCCAGGACCTAGGACAGAGGCATTGCAGCTGCCCCCCCCCACCCTGGGCGGGGGCCCTGTGCTCTGCGGTCACTGAGTCTCCAGGCTGCCCAGGGCCACCGTCCCTGCTGTGCTGCTCTGGAAGCCACACAAGCCCGAGTTGAGGCTCTGTGTATCTGAGGGCTCCCCAGGATGCCTGGGCTGGAGTCCCAGTCGGGCTTTGGCCGTGGGGCCAGGCTTTGTCCAGGCGGCCGCAGAGGACAGAGGACAGATGGACGTATGGAGCAGTGAGACCTGTCCCACCCCCTCCAAGCCCCTCACACTTGGGGTTGGAGGGTGCAGGGACAAGGTAGCTAGAGCCAGGGCAAGAGTCTGGACATCCGAAGGAGGGGGTTCAAGGGCATTTTCAGGATTCAAGGCTGGAACTGCCCCTTGCTCTTTAGGGCTGGGTGTTCCTGTGGCAAGGCCCCAAGCACCGCATGTGTCCTCTATATTCCTGGCCCTAGAAGGGCCAGCATCATCTCCTCCACCAGCCTGGGGACATGCCAGAGTCACAGGCATGCCACTGGTACCCGGACCCTCCACCATGCTGCATCTCTCCCCAGAATGCGGAGCCCAGGGCAGAGCAGAGGAGCGACCCTTCCAGACCCTTCCTCCCTTGTGCATCAGGTGCCCGGCTGGGCTGACGGGGACCTCACAGGACACCCTGGAGTCTAGGACCAGGCTGCCAGTGGCGGGGAGAGGGCACAAGCCAGGGTGCCTGGTGCGGCAGCAGCTGATGGGGGCTGTGCAGGACCTGGACAGCCCTCTGGGGTCCCCCACACCCTCCTCTGTGCACGGGGGCAGCCCAGGTGAGAAGGC
>NW_027397137.1:2869239-2921386 GCF_003265705.2 Callorhinus ursinus | reverse complement strand
ACGCGCTGCAGACCCAAGCCCTCCAGGACCTGTCTCTGAAGTTGCTGGCCTCCCAGGGATTCTCTGTGGCCCGCGGGTGGCCCAGCAGGCTGCGGAGCGAAGCTGGCCCGGGGTGCTTACCACTGCCCCTGGGGAGGGCGACCCCCGACAGAGCCTCCAGCACGGAGCTCTTGCCCGAGCTCTGGTCCCCGATGACGGCGATGGCGGGCAGGGCCAGGTCCTGCTCCACGCCCAGCGCCCGCAGGGAGTCGATGAGGTCGATGCAGGGGCGCACCTTCTCCTCATACTGGCTAGCCAGACTGTGCTCGGGGCCCTGGAAGAGGCAGGATTCCCATCATCATCGGGAATTTGGGGCAGAATGTGTGCCTCCACTGATGTTGGGGTGCAGACAGGAGGTGGGAGGGCCTCCGGGAGGTGCCCGTGTTCTCTTCCTGCAGAGGCTTTGCTTCTGCTGATGTGGGGGCTAGCTGGCTGGGAGGTGCCTCACTGAGCAGGGAGAAAGCACGCAGGGGCGGAAGCTCCTGGTCAGAGGGAGGACAGGAGCCAGGCCCTGGGCTGCCGAGCAGGGGTGGGGTGGGGAGTGGGGTGGGTTAGCAATGGTGGCAGCGACCATAGCAGCTGCAGGAAATCTCCCCTGGGAGGGAGGGAGACCCCAGCATCTGGAACAGAAGCCCCAGGCTTGCTGCCTCAGAGATCGGGTATGTCCCTGGGGCTTGCTGCAGGTGCCTAGGAGTCTGCGGGGCACCGGCTTTCCTGGTGGGATTGGACCGGACTTGTGGGTTTATGGCTATGATTAGGGCGCTCATCTCTGGCCGGCGGCTGGAACGCACCCTTCCTGAAGTCCCTCTGCGTGACCTACCTTTGCCCTCTGTTGGCCCCTGCTTCCTTCTGGCTGCTGAGGGTTCAGGGCCAGTGAGTGGAACTCCTTGATGAGATAAGCTGGATCCTGCCCTCTGACCTGATGGTTCGGGGGACACATCATGTGTCCTGCTGCCTCACCGGGTGGCGGGGGCTGCTGGTGGAAGATGTTCAGTTCTTTTTTTGGTTGCTGTTGGGGACAAAACATCTTGCGCCTCTGGTATGGCCAAGAAGTGTGGGCCTTAGACATTAGCCGTCACTGAGTCAGAGCTGGTGGGAGTGCTCCCCGTTGCTCAGCACCGCGTCTGCCTGACAAGCTCTGTAAAGACACAGGATGGCAGAGTGGGCCCACTGTCCCTAGGCAGTCCCCTCCCAGGCTGGACCTTTGCCAGCCCCGCCTCGCCCAACCGCACACCACGCACCCCTGCACGCAGACCCGGGGGAGACCTCAAGAACAAATCCGTTGACTTGCTGAATCTCCTTAAGTAAGGAAATCATGTAAGTTATAGTAACCTCCATGATATAAACACACAATAAATTACTTCGCAGAGAGCCAAGCTGAGGAGTTTGCTCTCCTGGCAAATCAAGGGCTCCCTTTTGTCAAAGAGTAAAGGACACAATCAGTCTGTGTCCCCTCCCCCTTGGCGGCAAGGAGGCCCGAAAGTGAATCAGGGGGAGTCGTAGGGTCGTGGGCCTTGCCATGCTCTTTGGCTCTCGTCCCTGGAGTCTTATGAGGCCTTATTCTTGTTTTAAGATTTTGCAAGCAGAGAGAATTAGGGGTCCCCAGAAAAGGAAAGACGAGATACAACTTTCTTGACATAAGAAGCATTATTTTAGGTCCAGCCATCCTGGATTCTGTGCCTGACCTGCACTTGCTCAAAGCACATCTCTTGCAGAACTTCCTGGGATATGTCAAAATTGCAGAAGAATTATCTTCTTAACTATCCCAGTAGTTAAGGATTTTAAGGGAAGAAAAGAATGGAAGAACAAACAGCCTCTATCAAGCCAGGAGATAGCCTAAGAATGGTATTGGGGACAATCAATCAGTGATAAAACTCCCAGGGTTGGTTCAAAAAGTAAAGATGGGCCCAACACACTCTTGAGCATCACTGCAGGAGCTAACCCTGTGAGCACGCAGACACCGGACCAACTGGACCCAGAGAACTGATGGTGTCACCCTGGCTGGCCCTGTGCCTTCCATCACCTAGGACCTGGACTCTGTCCCTTAAGATGGCTTTTGCCCCAAGTCCGTGCTGCGTCCCCCATTGCCCAAGCCCCGTCATGAACATGCACGCGCCCTTAGCGTAAACCTTCCCCAGTTCTGTTGTTTGCGGAGACACTGCTTCCGGAAATGTCCCCGGTGTTCCTTGCTTGTTCCAAGTACCACCTTCCTTGTCCTCTTCTTGGGCTTGGTTGGTCGTGCCCTTTGGCTCGTGACGCCAGCAAGAGGCGACCCCAGTTTCGGGTAACCGTTTTACAAGCAATTTACAGCAGTGCATGCGAGAGATGGTCTTTAGGGCCATACATTCTCCGCCTTTCCTGGTGGGAGCTCGCGGGCCCCGGAGGAGGGGTCGCAGCTGAAGACAGAGCCGAGCCGCAGAGAGGCCTCGGGGAAGTGAGCGTGGAGAAATACCCACTCCTGGGACTCGGGCTCGGCAGACTGGGGCAGCAGGGTCCGACCGAGTTAGGAGCACAGATTCATCTCTGGTAAGATGCAGATCATAAATGGTGGCACTCAGGATAGGAGGAGACAGGAGGGGCGGGAGGACATGCCGGGGGGACGCACGGGCAGGGGAAAGATGGCTGGTCGTGCTTGGGGATCAGCGAGGCCGCCCCCGGAGAGAGGGCTTCCTTCCCTCCCTCTCCTCGGCTGCGAAAGCGCCGGAGCGGGACCCTCCGGCCCCCACTCCCAACTAGACCTTGCAGGGGCTGAGCCAGCAACCCAGAGGAAGAAGAGGCCCCAAGGGTAGGTAAAGGGTGGGATGCAGGGAGGACCGTGACCGAGGATGGGAGGAGGCCCCCTGGAGGCGAGGGCTCCCTGATCCCTGGAGGAGGAGCCACCCGGACCGAGGGACAGCGGACAGGGAACGGACGGAGTTGTTTCACATCGTCCCTGGGCCTCTGCCTGCATCCCCGATCACCTCCAGGGGATCCTCGTTGGATGGACGTTGTTGCTTGTCTCCTTCCCAGCACGAGACAGAGTGGGGGCGTGGCTGACCCGAGGACGAGTCACCAAACCCAGACCGTGTGCCTGCCCAGGGCACAGACAGCACAAGCTCAGAAGGGTGGCCTGAGCTCAGTCTCCACCCCTACCACCCTCAAAATGGACTCTCCCGGAGCCTCTGTCCACCGTCCACCCGGTCCTAGAGCAGCCGGGACTCGAGAGGGACCCGACAGAGTGACCTCATCCCGTCATCCTTTGCTGCTGGGTCCACGGAGACAGTGCTCCCTCAAGTTGTGACGAGGTTACCTACATCACAGGTAAGCCCCTGAGTGACATGCAGAAGAAAAGGCATTACCCAGAAGCGTCAGGCGATGGTTCCCAAACTGCGTCAGGGCACCCCGGGGACCCTCCGCAAACTCGCAGGGGCATTTGTGGCTTATTTAAGATTTCTCAGGGGTACACAGAGACACCTGATGGACACCACACAACCTGCTGTTCCTGAGTTGTTTGGACCTAACAGCAACAAGTAATCGATAGAACTATTCGGTATTTCTTTTGGTCGGGGGGTGAAGGGGCCGCTTGGCAGGAGGATTATCTTGAGCTGAAGGCAGCTGAGACCCTGCGGGCTCGGGAGAAACTTTGCCCCTCCCTTAACTCCCCCCACTGCCCCTCCCCCTGCCCCTCCCAGTCCCCCCCAAGCCTCGCTCCCCGTCCCCCCTGCCCCTCCCCCCACCCGTCCCGCCCCCTGCTCCCCGTCCCCCGCCCCCACTCGTGCTCTTTCTCTCCGACATGAATAAATTAAAAAAAAAATCTTAAAAAAAAAGAAAAGAAAACACTTCACAGAGGGCCACTATCCATGAGGATAGATTTGGGATCTCAATCTTGAAGACCAGCCCCTCGCTCCCCCAGGGTCTGTTCCTCCCGCTTTTGATTCTCTGGTGGACTTTGCTCTGGTTCTGCCATGTCCCAGGGGAGGCCCAGTAGGTGGGAGGGCCTGGACCCCAGGGCCCTGCGCCCATCCCCTGCCCCTAGCCCCCGCCCCCGGGGCGCGGGTTCTGTGAGGAGCTCGGCAGCCACACAGGCTCTGCCCGCAGAGGGGAGAACGCGGCATCCATTTCTAATTTGTCCCCCTTGGACCTGGCATCTTGCTGTGCCTTCAAGGTTATTCTAAAATTGCCACGATTGGGCCGAGTCTGTATGACCGCTCAGACCTGTGGGGATAGTTTGCTTCCTTTCACGCTAATCAAGAAATTTTGTTTCTCCTGAAAGCAGAATACAAGGACAAAAATCGGGTTTGCGGGGAACTCGTCACAGTTTCCAGGAAAGAGAAAGGAAGGTGTTACTACTCACAGAGGCGCGTCTCAACTTCCCCTCCGTCCTTGGCTGAACCCCGCGGCTCGGTGTGAGCGGCGGGGAGGAGCCGAACCTCCAACTGTCCTGGGAAGCCTGCCGGAATTGCTCCTTTGTTGTGGGTGACCCTGCGGCCGGGATTCTTTCTTCCTGCCGCTGGCACGACCCGGGAACCCCCACCGCACCCTGAGATAGGTTCCCCAAATAATGCCAGGTTTGCTGGCAACGGCCAGAAGCTGGGAGAGGCGAGGAAGGACCCAGCCCTGCCGACACCTGGATCTCAGACCTCCAGCCTCCAGAGCTGGGAGACGAGAAGTTTCTACCGTTCAAGGCACGGAGCGTGTGGCACTTTGTTTCGGTGGCCCTGAGATGCGAACACTCCGTGTTTTATGCTCCTCTGTTCCCTGTAAATGCTACTGTTTGCTGGGAGGACCTGGCCTCAGTGTCTCTCTCAAAGTAACACTTCGAAGGCGCCGTTCTACACTACATAGTGCCACGGGGACTGCCAAATGCTAGCGGGCGCCCTATCCTTCCAGCGCACCACTGAGGGGGCCCGGTGCCACCAAAGCCACGAGCAAGAAGGCACCCGAAGCCCCGAGACCAGGCTTGGGGGCTCGAAGTCTGACATCAGTTCCAACGTGTGGGCTTTCTACCGATTAACTCAATTCTTTCACCATCTACCCAAAAATAGCATCCGATGCCACAAGCTAAGGGCTGGGTCCTGGCAGATTGCTCCTGTGCACACTGCACCCCCACCCGGCCGCCTGCAGACGCCAGCCACAGCTGTCACCTGCTTCGGACCCACTGGCTACAGATCGGAGGTTCCAACCACCGCCACCTGGGGTTCGAATAATTTGCTAGAGTGGCTCACGGAACTCAGAGAACTTACTAGATTACCGGTTTATTATAAAAGAATGTGACTCAGGAACAGCCAGATGGAAGAGATGCTCAGGGCGAGGTCCGGGGGGTGGGGGGACGGGGGAGGAGCTTCTGTGCCATCCAGGGACCACTCTCCCTACAGTCTCCCGTGTTCACCAGCCTGGAAGCACGCCAAACCTTCGCCTTTTGGGTTTTTATAGTGGTTTCATGGCACAGACGGAATTGCTTCAACCTCCAGCCGCTCTCCCTCCCCGGAGGTCAGAGGGAGGGACTGAAAGTTTCAACAATAATCACAGGCCAGCCTTACCCTAGGATGCTTTCCAAAGTCACCTTATTAACATAACAAAAGACAATGCTCTCTCTATTTGGGAAATCCCAAGGGTTTTAGAAGCTCTGTGCCAGGAACAGGATGGAGATCAAATTATATATATATATTTTTTTTCTGATATTTGTATATATTGTAAAATGGTCACTGCAATAAATGTAGTTAACATCTGTCTCGATACATAGTGACATTTTTCTTCCGGTAAGGACTTTTAATATCTACCTTCTATGGGGCGCCTGGGTGGCTGAGATGGTTAAGCCTCTGCCTTCGGCTCAGGTCACGATCCCAGGCATCCTGGGATCGAGCCTCTGCATCGGGCTCCCTGTTTGGCGGGGAGCCTGCTTCTCCCTCTCCCTCTAATGTTCCCCAGCTTGTGCTCTCTCGCCCTGTCAAATAAATAAATAAAATCTTAAAAAAAAATCTACTTCTAAGCAACTTTCAAATACGCAATGCAGTGTTATTAACTACACTACTAACTATGGGGTGTAATATATAGCAGGGTGACGAGAGTTAATGTATCTTGTTATAATTCACAACATCACGGGGGTGCAAAGCTCCTCCCTCACCCCCAGACGTGTGTGCACCACGGATGCCGAGCGAGGCGTCCCAGAAGACAACCCCTTTGTGGCCACGGGGCCTTTGGTCAGCTTCAGGACGGGGCGGGGGGGGGGGGGCTGCCCTGTGCCTCCAGGCCAGCCACCTCCTCTAGAACACACCTTGGGCATGCAGGCCTGGCTGGGGGCCAGCTCCAACCCAGGCCTTCCCAAATCTCCCGTGGGGCACCTTCAGAAACTTGTCTTTCTGCCTCCTGCCTTCTGGCACAAGCCACGTTTCCCGGGAAATCCTTTGAAAAAGCACGAACTGCAGCAGAACTGTTGTAGAAAGACATGGTGACGCAGCCCTCCCTGCACGGCTGCCGGGGAGGGGGGGTGGGGGGGGCTCTTACCTCTGTGCCTCTGCAACGCACACCAGGAGTCATCCTGGCCGTCTCCGCTTCCCTCTTATATGCTGTGCGGCTCACTCCCCCCGGGCACTGGCAGAAATGAAACTAGATATCCCAGCCCCAGAAATGAAACCGAAGCTGCAACACCCTCCCACCCCCACCCCCGTACCCCGCCCGTGACTCATACAGGGGTCCTCGGCTGGGCAGGATGGTCCCGGCAAGGCTGGGGCACACATGGTGGGGGTGGGGAGGGCTGCTGCCTGGGGCCGGGGTGGGGCCGGAGAATCGGCATCGCGGAGGACCAGTTCGGGGGGAGGCTGGTGTAGGGCCCCGTTTGGAGATCCGATGACTCAGAGCAGCACGGTTCTATGGGACATTCCGTGATGATGGGAATGTTCTGTTCTTTGCCGTCCACTGCAGAGGGGTGCCAGTGTGGCTCCCAAGCGTCCGGACCGAGGCTAGTGAGCCCGAGGACCTGACCGTCTTGCTTGGTGTCATTCTGATTCTCTCAGCCCCTCCCGGGGGGCTCCCACATGCCCTCAGGGCCGTGGTCTGCACGCCCTGAGAGGTCCTGCAGCGGCGCGCCTGAACCACGGCTGACCATTGCCGTCCTGTTCCTGTGCAGACCCAAAGGAGGGAAGTGAGCAGCTTCCCGCAGTAACCCGCTTGTTCAGTGCACACCAGCACGCTCCTGGTGGGTCCCTGCCCTGGGGGAGCTCTCTGCCGGGACAGGAAGAGGACGGAGGCCAGACTGCAGGGGGCTCCCAGCTGGTCCTCGGTCATGTCCCCTGTGAAAGTGCAGGCATGCGCCCAGGGGTCCTGCAGGTCCCCTGTTCTGCGCCTGAGTAGAGGTGAGTCACATACGCCTGTCACCAGAGCACAGCTGTTGGGGAACCCCAGGGTGCTGGCACAGCACAGGGAAGAGGAAGCAGGCCTCAGGCTGATCTCCTCCAAAATCGAAACTAACATTGTATATAAATCATGAAAAAACAAACAAACCCAAGCACTTCTATGTTCATTCATTTTACTTACTGCCCTTGTGGGCATGTTTTCCTTTAAAGAAGGAATTTAAAGGTTTAAAAGATGTTTTTAGAATCCTTGCCTTGAGGGGCGCCTGGGTGGCTCAGTCGGTTAAGCATCTGCCTTCGGCTCAGGTTATGACCCCAGGGTCCCGGGATCGAGTTCCGCATCAGGTGCCCTGTTCGCGGGGAGCCTGCTTCTCCCTCTTCTCCCTGCTCATGCTCTCTCTCGCTATCTCTTTCTCTCTCTCAAATAAATAAATGAAATCTTAAAAAAAAAAAAAAAGAACCCTGGGCTTGAGAGGTCTTGGGGAGACAGTCTTCGAGATCTGTGCCCTGCAGGGTCTGATGCTGAGCACTGTTACTCCAGAGCCCCGGGGAAGGGAGCTGAGCAGCTCATTTGCAGTGTGGAGCTTTTCTGTCTCACCACCAGTGTCTTTTCTAGCAGTCCCGGGGCGTGTCTACAGCTCCAGGAAAGGCACCTGAAGGCCCTGGACAAGCTGGACAGAGCAGCTCTATCTTAGGCGGAGGCAGCAAGAGCAGCTGCGGAGACCTCTGTCTGCTGTCTGAAGAGCTTCCCCTCCTGCGTGCTCCCCATCCCAGCGGCCTCTCCAGCAGGGAGCAGGGGTGCCCACACATTCAAACTGCCAGGATGGCGGGGCGCCTGGGTGGCTCAGTCGGTTGAGCGACTGCCTTCGGCTCAGGTCATGATCCTGGAGTCCCGGGATCGAGTCCCGCATCGGGCTCCCTGCTCAGCGGGGAGTCTGCTTCTCCCTCTGACCCTCTTCCCTCTCGTGCTCTCTATCTCTCATTCTCTCTCTCTCGAATAAATAAACTAACTAACTAACTAAATAAATAAATGTGCCTCAAACTGCCAGGATGGGGTCCTTGCGGCTGGCCGATGGTGACATGAGCAGCCGAGGAGGGAGCACGTGTCACTGGCAGCTTTTTTTTGTTTTTTTTTTACTAGACTATCTTTTACTGCAGTTGTGGGTTCAGAGCAAAATTGAGAGGAAGTTACAGACATTTCCCATTTCCCGCTGCCCCTGCACATGCACAGCCTCCCCCACCAGACAGGTACCTTCGTCCCAGGCGACAAATCTGCACTGATGTATCATCACCCAGAGTCCGTAGTTCACGTCGAGTTCACGTCCCGTGATGTGCATTCTGAGGGTCTGGGCAGGTGCCTGAGGACACGCACCCCCACATTACAGTACATATGGGCCCTCTGAGCTCCGGCTGGGCCCCCCACCCCTCAGTCCCTGCTGTCGCCGCCTCAATGACCACCCTCACACTCTCCAAATGCCTCGTCCCGCCTCCCGGGTGGTCCAGACCCCAGAACCCCTGACCCCTCCCGCAGGGGGGGCCAGAGGGGCTTCCCAGTAAGGGGAGGACACAGCGAGACAGCTAGTGGGGGACACGGGGCTCTGCGGGGAGGGAGCAGTCCCCAGCGCAGGGCGGAGGACGGTGTGGGCACAGCCATCCCACTGCGGGCATTGCTCACGGGCTGTGAACTCGCCCATGCAGGCTGGGAAGCAGATGCTTTCAGGAACGTTCCACAAGAGTTGCCGAAAGAAAACGGAGTGGCAGGGCCTACAAGACCCACAGCAGTGACCCAGGCCTGAAATCTCAAATGTGCTAACGTTGTGGAAGCCATTCTGCTGACGGCCATACTATTTAATGGAATAAAATGAAAGTCTGGGGAGAAAACACAAGCCTGATGAAGGGAATATGGCCAAGGTCGCCACTGAGGAGGACGTTTTCAGGAAGCTCTGTTTGGCAGGCAGTCAGCTTGGCAGCCGAGCGTCAGCAGGTGGCATCGTGAGAACAGACTCGGGGCCCTCCTGGATGCTGGCGCCCAGAGGCTGGGACGTGTCCACCCTCGGGGCCCAGTGGGCAGCAAACAGGACACGGACGGTCCGGGGCCGGCGCCCCAGGTGGGGATGTACCCGTGAGGGCCACCGCAGGTGCCAGTGGAGGCTGACGGGTCCCAGCGCTTTCTCGGGGCGGGGGCGGCCCAGGAGCCTCACATCCTGGGACAGGATTCTGGGACATGCTTGGCCAGGAGGCCCTGAGGCCTCATCCCTGACAGTGAACTAAGATCAATGGGCCTGTGAAAATGCAGTCATTCCGGCCACAGTACAAAGATACTCCCTCCCCCTTTCTTTAGTACAGAAATGTCTATGGGCGCCAGAGCTTAGAACCCAAAGGGAACCGTAAGCATGTCCTTGGGGCGGCCATACCAAACCCCACAGATGGGCGGCTTAAATAGCGACATTTACTCTCCCTCAGTCTAGAGGCCAGAAGTCCAAGGCGTTGGCCCGCCTGTGCACCCCCCACGGGCTCGGGGGGGGGGGCATCTGTTCCAGGCCTCTCCCCAGGCTTCTAGGGGTTTGCTGGTGTCCCTGGGACTTCCTGGCTTGTGGAAGCATCACCCGGACCTTTGCCTCCATGCTCTGTGTCCATGTCCCCCTTTGCATACGGACACGATCACCCCTGGCTCGTGGTCCACCCTTATTCCTCCTAACATGCTACACCCACAACTCTATTTCCAAATACGGTCACATTCTGAGATTCCAGGGGTTAGGATCTCAACTTAGGAATTTTGCAGGGACACAGTTTGGTCCATAATGGGGCCTGAGCCACAGTCCTAGGCAGTGGTTTGCAGACTCCCTGGCCACAGGTCCGGTCCTACGGCAGTTCTGCACCCCAAGAAGCAGGGCTTGCTCCTCCCAGCCTCTCTTCCAGGCCACATCCCTACCTTCCCTCACCATTCCCATCCATTCCAGTCTTCCTGCTCACGAATGCCTTCGCTTTGAGAAATTCTGGCATAAACGTACTGTGTGCCAAGATTGGATACAACCAGCAAATACTGCTCACTTGAAGACAACCCTCAAAAACTCAGCAAATATTGACTGTTGGCTAAGATTCTTGGGCCAGGCCACACTGCATGGGTCTACACATCACACATTTATTAAGGCCGTGTGCAACATTAGCTCGGTTGTTTCGGGATGCAGCCTTCTATCTGTACCTCTGCAGGCCAGCCAGAGTACCTGTTCCTCGCACTGTCAGAGTGGTTGATCTGTGTGAAGAAAAGAATTGTATTTATCCACTCATCGATTCAACAAATATTTAACATGTCAGTTATGAGCAAAGTCATATAAAGAGAATCACTGCCTAGAACGGGATTTGCTCTAACCTACTCTGGGCACTTGATTTTTTTTCTTAATAATATTTGAACCAGGTGTTAATGAAGCTCTAGAACCTTCTGCAAGGACACAGATGTTCTATCATCTATGCTGTCCAGTACAGTAGCCACCAGCCACGTCGGATTCGTGAGGACTTAAAATGTTGGCTAGTGTGACTGATGAACTGAATTTTAAATTCTATTTTATTTAGATAAATGTAAAGGTAAATGCAAATTTGGCCAGAAGCCGCCATATTGGCTGGCATAGCTCAAATGTTTAATTTTCAATTCTCTGGATGTAGGGCTGTATTTTTTTTTTTTTCAGGGAAACGGTACAGTCCCTTGCTCAGCAAATGTGTGTTCATACTGAGTGGGCTTAAGTCCTTCACATCTTTGATTCTTTCACAGATAACAGAGCACTTTAACCTGATACGTAAGAAGGATAATTTGCGTTGTTATGGAACTGAATTCTACTTTTACATTCCTTTTTATATAACAGCTTTACTAAGATGCAATTCACATACTATAAAATTTATCCATTTAAAACATGCAATTCAATGGTTTCTACTGTATTCACAGAGATACGCCACCATCACCATGATTTTAGAACATTCTCATCACCTGAACAAGCAGGCACTCCCCACTGTCCACAGCCCTAGGCAGCCACTCATCTACTTTCTGTCTCTATGGATTTTGCCTATTCTGGAAATTTCATACAAATGGAATCATACCAATATGTGTGTTTTTTGTGTTTGGTTTTCTTCACTTAGCATATTTTGAAGGTTCACCGGTACTGTAGCTTGGCTTGGCATGTCATCTCTTTAAGTGGCTGCATAATATTCCAGTGAATGGCTCTCCCATATTTTATTATACATTTTTAATCCATTAATCAAACATTTGGGTTGTTTTCAATTTTTTTGGCTATTATGGATAATACTGCTATGCACATTCATGTACAAGTGTTTGGGTGGACATATGTTTTCATTCTCTCAGGTAGATATTTATGAGTAGGATTGCTGGGTTATCTGGTAACTGTATATCTAACTTTTTGAGGAATTGCCAGAACATTTCCCAAAGCAGCTGTATATCACATTTCCTCCGGTAGTGTATGAGGGTTCTAATTTCCCCACATCTTCATCCACACTTCTTATTACATCTTGCGTATTACAGCCATCCCAGTGAGTGTGAGGTGGTGTCTCACTGGGGTTTTTATTTGCAGTTTCCTAATGGCTAATGATGAGCATCTTTTCATGTGCTTATTGGCCATCTATATGTCTTTGAAGAGCTGCCTAGTCAGATCCTTTGTCCATTTAAAAACTGGGTTGTCTTTTTATTATTGAGCTATAAGAGTTCTTTATATATTCTGGATACAAGTCCTTCATCTGCACATATTTTCTCCCATTCTGTGGGTTACCTTTTCACTTTGTGGATGCTATTTGTGCTTTCTTCTGTTGTTTGTGCTTTTGGTGTCATATCAAAGAAACCACTGTCTAACCCAAGGCCATGTTTTCCTCTGAGAGTTTAGTAGTTCTAGCTCTTACATCTAGTTATTTGACCCACTTCGACTGAATTTTTATATATGGTGTGAGGTAGGGGTCCCAATTTGTTCTTCAGCATGTGGATATCCAGTTGTCTCAGTGACACTCAGTGACACTTGTTGAAAACATGACTCACTCCCCAAAGGCCACACATGGGAAAGCTCTGTGATGTGTGGAGGAAAGCAGAGTGGAGTGGTAACCGGTTCACTGGCGCGTGGAGCATACGCAGCATGGAAATAAGAGCAGGAGGGGACTGGCTGGGCTGCAAAGTCAGGGGTCTTAGCTCTGGTTCCAGATCGCTAGGGACCAGGATGGAGACCATGCTGGAGGTGATGCTAATGATGACCCCATGCTAGGTACACCAAGCGGGGCAGGCTGACCACCCACAGTTCAGCGTGAAGACAAGGAGGCTCAGGCACATCATAGTCCTCGGGTCACAAAGCTTAGGGTGACTGTCCAGGTCCAAAGCCAGGTTACGCTGCTTCAGACTTCTATCCTCCTCAGCCTTAGTTTGTGCGTTTCGGATTCCTCCCCCTTTATAAAGCTGGAATCAGCCTTAAAGTCTCTTACGTTTTATTTTTATTATTTTTTTTAGAAACGGTTTATTTTCCATCAACCTTATTTCCATTTTGTTTGCCTTGGTGGAAGAGCAGCTTCAGACCACTCCGTGGTCACTCCTACCCATTCAGTGGCCTGAGCAGTGGGAGCCTGCAGGCTAGTCTTCCTCCTGGCTGGCTGAGTCTTCAGGAGGGAGCTGCTGACGAGGCACAGAGCGCACCTGCTCATCTTCAATGAGTCTGTGATTTCAGGTTGCATAGCAGTGAACTCAGTCTGGAGCTGGAGCCGTCCACTCTGAAATCCCTCCGGGGTCGCGGCCTTTTTGGCAGCGGCCTGCTCGTCTTCTGCAATCTCGTCAGGATCTCTGTGGAAGCAGAGATCAGGCCCAACCTCCCATGTGTGTACCCGGGAAATGGTGCCAGGCATGCACAGAACTTCCCAGGCCAGCATCCCCCACATTGGACCCCCTGGGTGAGCTCCATTGTTGTTGCAAGGGATGACGATGTCCACGTCGTGCAGGGGGGAGTCTCTGCTCCACAGAGCGAAGGTGGGAAGGTGAACGTAAGGCCCCTCTGTGACAGGCTGGTGGTCAGCCCTGCGATCAGTAACCACCAGGCTCCCGGAAGGCTGCCTGGGTCTGGTTAGTTAGTGAAGGTTCCAGGAGGGAGGCGGACAGCAACATCACACTGCAGCCCAGCTCACTAGCCAGGATTCATGGATGATAGGGCACTGACATCAGCCAGGTTTTCAATGACAACAATGACATGAGCTGCCAACAGAAGCTTTTCTCAGGTTCTCCTCAGATTCATGATGTGGATGCCTTCACTTTTCCTTCTGTAGATGTACCGCTCCATTTGCAAGTCAATGTTGGTGCCACCCAAATGGGTTCCTGCTGCAAGGAATTTGAGGACATCCTCCTCCTTCACTTGCAGGACATCAGGGGCTCCAGTCATGGGGACAGTTTCCCTTTAAGTTAGGACGGGAATGCAGAACAACGCTGTATGGACCCCTCCCTGGGTAGTGTGAAAAAAAAAAACAAGTCTCTTACATTTTACAATTCAGTTCAGTGGGTGAGTGGGGCTGGTGAAGGCTTCTGAACGTGGGAATGACCTGTGGGCTGTGCTTGGGAAGCCAGCTCTGGGAACAGCAGCAGGATGGAGGTGATAGTGGCCGGGGACCAGCCAGGGCCCGGGAGGCCCGCCCCACACAGCCCCACACCACCCCTGGGGAAGTCCACACAGCAAGTCTGCACACTCAAAACAGGAAGGCATAATGATTCCTCCATTAGTACTTGACTCGAGCTTTGGGTGAGATCATCCTGAGGCCCTGGCCCCCAGCTCAGGCCTCACCAGCATCTGAGCAAACTCCTTTTTGTGCCCCTAAGCCACTAACAGCTCCCACCAAAACCGTTCACTGCACTCAGGTTAACGCCAAGTAAAAGGGATTCAAGCTTCACTCCAGGCTTTTCTGATACCGTGGACACACTCAGTGATGAGGGCAGCACTTCCTACAGGGCTTGGCCTGCGCTCTGGCCAGGTCCCTGACCCAGGGCAGGTGGGGAGAGACCGAGGGAGCTGGACGGGGGTGGGGTGGTGGTGAAGGGAGGAGGACACAGGGTAACACAGCTGGAGAAGGAGCAGAGTGGCCAGAAGGTGATGTCAGGGGGAAGCTGGGATGTGCACATGGGATTGGGACTCCATCAGTGCAATGGGTCCAACCCTTCCCGTGCATCAGAATCACCAGCCAGGCCCCACCCTGTGATTCTAGCTCAGGTGGCCTGCAAAGTTGCTCTGGGTTCCAGGACTCTGCTCAGGTCCCTGCTGGGCCCTGCATGCTATTCTCATTTAATCCTCAGGGACCCTTATGTGATAGGTACGGTCTTTATTCCTTCCCCACGAGAGATGATTCTGAGGCACAGAGAGGTTGAGTGACTTTCCGAGAGCACACGGCTGAGTGGATAAAGCCTGGAGATCCTTAAGATGCCAGACTGCTACTGATCACACACGGGTGGAGGAGAGGTGATGCTATATTGCTAGGCAGGTCAACCTGACCAAGGCCACGGGTTGGTGGGGTGCGTCCCACATCAGAGCCGCTGGGCCCTGAGGAGCTGCCCAGCTGTCATCTTATTGTCCAGAGCAGCAAACTACTTGACCTCTGTGGGCCTCAGTCTGCTGTTCTGGCAAATCTGATACTGGGTGCCAAGCACCCTCCCCCAGCTGTGCCTGGCTTACCACACTAGGCGGTGTGGCCCAGGTGGTGCCACCACGCAGAGCCCAGGGAACGCCTCTTATGAGGACAAGTCCCTGAGATCTTGACTGTACACTGGGTGTCTAGACCCAATCATTAGTTCCGAGGAGTCTATGCTAGGGCACCGGGTCCTAGCCTGAAGTCGGAAGCAGCCTCTTGCACGGCCTAGAGACATCCAATCTCTGCCTCCTTTGAGTTTCTGGTTCCTGGAAGGGACGCCCTTCTCCTGGGAAGAGTTGGTGACTCCACTCCATGGCCGTGCTGCTAATCCTTCCTCTCTGGAAGCTGTCCTGTCTCCTAAAGAGCCGCGTCTCCCAAAGAGGCTGTGTGACCGTCCCCAGAGGCACCAGCTTGCGACTCCAATAACATTTGCCAATGCTCAGTTGGAGTTTTCACAGGCGACCGAGTTAATTCATTAGAACTTGATTCTCTAGCTCTTTACTATTCTTCCATAAAGAGGACATGATGGGGGGGGGGGCGCTTATAATCAATCGTGCACTGAGCTATGGCAACAATGCGAGCTGTCTGTCCAGCGTGTGTTTGGCACCCGAGCGCACAGGCTGGGTTAGCCCCATTACCCAGCACTGTTACCAGCCTCCGAACAGAGGCAAGGGATGGAGAGGCTTGCCACAGCCTGTGTTGGCTGCCCCATGATAGAAAGGTGGGACCAACAGCCCATTAATCATCTTCTACTTTTGGGTGCCTGGGTGGCTCAGTCAGTTGAGCCTCTGTCTTCAGCTCGGGTCATGGTCCCGGGGTCCTGGGGATGGGTCCCGCGTCGGGCTCCCTCCTCAGCGGGGAGTCTGCTTCTCCCTCGGCCCCTCCCCCTTGCTTGTGCTCTCTCTCTCTCTCTCTCTCAAATAAATAAGTAAAATCTTTAGAAAAAAAAAGAATCTTCTACTCTTAAAGAGATTTGTAAAGTGTGAACTTCAGTCGAGTGCCTCTTCCTGATGTAATGGGCAAAGGTCTACAAGATGGACTATTTTACTTACAATGACATATCAGGCACCTATCGTGACTCGCCCAGGACTCAGGAATGCAGAGTCTCAGGCACATTACCATGAGAGAAGCGAGGGCTCAAACCCGGGCAGCCGGCTCCGCGAGGCCCTGTGTGGCACGCGTTTTGCACAGGAATGTCTTGGAGGCAGGGAGCCATCGCCGACCTACAACCTTTCAAATCACAGGGCATCCTCTACTAACCACTTGTGGGAAGCGACATTTAAAAAGCACTCACATTTTCTCTCTGAATGTCTGCAGGAAGCTCAAAGCCTTTTGCTGTGAGAAATACCCAGCTTGACCTGAACCGAATGTTCCTGATTTGTTTACTTCCAAGTGCTTCTATGACCTTCTTGGTGTCCTCCTTCAGCCTGGGGGAAGAGGAAGAGGGCGTGTGAATGTCGCAGGCGGAGACGCCGGTGTGTCACACGGCCGTAGTCCTAGGAAAGAGGCTTCTAGAACAACCCACCTCCTCCTGGGGCGTACAGCGGGAGGACGGCAAATTTCTAGTTAATCATGTGACGATATCAGGGACTCTTTAAGCTTCAGTTTGGGACAGAGTTTTAATTCTCAATTCTCAAATCCCTGTGTCTTGGGATCCAATCACATCCTCATGTTCAGCCATCATAATTTTGGGTCTTTGCTGCCCCTCTTGTTCAATGACCACAAAAGGAGGCAGACGGAAGTTGCTGAAAGATGAAAGGACAGGTCAAAACGGTCCCTTTCATTTTCAGAAAAGTCAGTATCAAAAAAGAAAACAAAAACCTAAACCAACGCTACCATTGTAAAAGTGGGCAACTTACAGTAAGCAAAGGAAGGAGGGCAGAAAGGAAAAGAAAAAAAAAAGAGCTCAGATTTTCCTGAGTTAAATCGGAATTTTTCCAAGTGTGTATCTTGGACAGATAACTTCTGTCTGGTAAGATGCTCCATTAAAAACAGGATATGAGGTCAAATAAATTTGGGGGATGCCATGTTCACGAGCCACCTTGAAACTCACAGGGCACAGAAGTACTCTGAGATCCTTGGAAGTGTGGCCGTGAACACATGTGTTTACTCAGATGAGCAAACTTCCGAGCAACACAGGAGCCAAACCAACTTCTCCCTCAGGAAGTGTGTGTGTGTTTCCTTTTCATTCAATTGCTATTCATATAGAGAATTCTTCTCAATTTCCTTTCCTATTTCTGTAAGCCCCACCCTGGGTTTAGCTTTTCTGTCCTAATTGTGGTCCGTGGCGGTTCTGTCTTGCTACCTGAGAATGTTCCTTAGCTTCTCGGACTTATGTACTCTGCTGGCTACTCAGGTTTTTTTTTTTTTTTTTTTTTTTTTTTTTTTTTTAGAAACACAGTCTGCTTTGTCATGAGCTCCCATTCCTTCTCCTTAGGAAAGCAACTTGCTCCTTGGATTTGCATTCTTTCCTAGAAGATGCTCCTCAGGGGCCCTGACAGGCCTGGTGCTCTCCGCCAGCTGGCTTCCCCCTTCTCCCCACTGTGACAAATCGGTCCACACTCACCTGCTCGCACCGTCATCTTGGGTCACCATGAAGAGCAGGGACTTTGGAGGTGCACTATGAATAAAGTTCGTCATCGGTCCAGAGTTATCTGTTGGGTCAATGCAAACCGGTTTTAGGGTCTTCCTTGTTCGCTTGCCTGGGACACTGTCCCTCCTCTGCGCTTAGCTGCCGTGTTCTCTCTGAATCCTCCAATGCCTGGAGCTCATCTCCACTAGTGAGTGGCTGCTGGGCTCCACGGTGGGACCAGCAGAGGTGAGGGGCACGAGCAGCTCATGGAGATTCTATGAATCTAACTCAAGGTCACCGACGTGGCCGGCACAGGTGGGGCATTCTCTGCAATGACCACAACAGAGTGGTCCCGGGGCACTAACGTGCAGAATGGGGGTGAGAAATCAGACTTGCAGACCAGACTGAGCACGGCAAGTCTTTGCTAAGAGACGAATCTGTGCCTCACAGCAACAAAAGGAAGGCTGATCTCAAACCTCATTATTTCCCACTGGGGCATTTATTGCACAGTTCCCATCAAGTCCCTGTCCAGACATTTATTACTCTGTTCTCTTTGTAAAGCCTTGTTTTAAATAATTCTCACTGCTCAATAAAAATAGAAGGGGCTCCGATATCCTGACCGACCTCTGTGCTCAAGCCCAGTGCTCAGACTGGAGAGACCATAGAAGGAGAACGTGCACCATGCGTCCCGGAGACGGGTGCACTGAGCGCAGGGGGGCAACATGAACAGGCGGGAACAACGGTGATGCTCAGGGCTGCATGCTGATCACCTTATTTTACATATATTTGATTTAAAAAAATGTTTTCTCTTATTATCTGATGAAGGAACACAAATAAAAGGCCCAGGACAAGTGTGACCAGAGAAGACATTTTCTAGATAACGCCTTCAAACTCGATCATACCAACTCAATTAGAGACAAGGAGGGCTTATGTAAGACTGTTCTAGAATACTCCTGTGAGCTTCTGGCAACTTTTTTCGTAGACAAAATAAGAATGTTTGACACTTTTATTTGTTTCTCTTTATCTTCATGCTTCTAATTCATTTTCATAGGAAAAGAGTTTTCTTACCACCTTCAAACATATCAAAATACCGTGTTGCTATCGCTTTCCCAGTCATATCTGAAAATAAAGGAAATAGTTTTTAAAAGAACGTTCACTGGACTCAGGGTCCATCTGTGGCACCGAGGGGCTCAAATGGCACAATCCTGCATCTGGGGAAGCTGGCTTATCAGCTGCTCTAGAACTTCCTTCCGGTGGCTTCCAGCTAGTTGGACCCTCTGCTCTTTCCTGCTGCCCCTGCCTCTCCCACAGGAACCCCAGAGCGCCCCCCTCAGCCCCCTCAGCTTCGTACTTTAGGTTTTCCGGCGGGATTCTCAGAGTGGGGGTGTTTTGTCTCTGTCCCATGGCCCTGAGGTCAGGGGACTGCGCACTCTGTGTGCTCCCAGGCATGGCACACATTTCCCTTTCCCCAACCTCTGACAGGTCTCATGGTCATGGGCCCCCAGTGGCAACTGTGACAGGATGTCTTCCCCAGGCCTAAGAGGAAGCAAAGCTTTGCTCCCCCGAGGCCCTAGTTGGCTTTTCTCACAGAGGTGGGAACGGGCTGCTGGTTACCCTCTGCAGCGTCACCAGGAATCCAAGGGCGACTCCAGAATGGTCTGTGCCCCCACAGCCTGCTTATCCGATTTGACCCCTGCCTTCTGCTGTCCTTTTTTGGTGTTTTAAAAGCCTATTTATATTTGACCTTTTTTTTTTTTTAAGTTCATTTCTTTTTAGTAATCTCTACATACAACATGGGGCTCGAACTCAGGACCCTGAGATTAAGAGTCCTACGTTCCTCTGAGCCAGCCAGGAGCCTCGGACTCTTTTTTTTTGTTTTGTTTTTTTCCAGGAACCACAATCTGTAAAGTGAGGTTTTATAAAAATAATCAAATAATTTTAAAATGCTTTAAAAAATAAGCCTAGACTAGATCATTTGCAAAAATCCTCAAAAACCCAAGGTATCTTTGAAAATCCAATCAATGGAACTTTTAGAGAAGTTTGAAAGAGAACATTTAATAACTCACAATTGACAATGGCAATATTTATCCCTCTTCCAACATTTCTAGTCTTTTCTCCCATGAGCCTGAAATGTAAATAAGAGTCAGTCAAAGAATCCCTTTCTCACGAAGCAATGAGTAGGGCTCCCTGTTCCATAAGCTCTTCTCTTGGCAGAACCACTACCCCAACCATTGGCACTTACCATTTCCTCAAAGATACGCATGGGCCTTGGCTCAGCTCCCTTGAGAATCACCGCCATCCTCGCTCTGCACATACCCACCCCCAAGGTTCTATAGACTCAGTCCCTCGGGGAACCTGGAAACTGCACTTAATCCTACAATCTAGACAAATGGCCAGGGAGAGGAAAATCTAGGATTTGTTGAGTACAGGCTCTTTACAAACATTTTCTCACTGAATCCTCAACTACCTCCTGAGCATTCATTTTTCCACCTTACAGATAGGAAGTCGTAAGAGGTGGATCAGCTGGGCACGGATCTGACCCAAGTCTGCTCCCCATGTATACACCCTCTTTCGTTGTACTGATGGAGGCCTTGCTGGACTCTTGGCAATCCTTTAATCCAGCCACAAAATGCAACCCAGCTTAGCTCCTCAAATAAATACTTTCTATTACTTCACTTAATTTCCATTTTTAAATTGGAGAATAGGATCGACTTCAAATGAATTGTGCCCTAAAACCAGTATGAAGACTGACTTTCCTGGAGATGGTATTTATTGCTGAAGATTCTAGAATTCTCTGTGTGTGTGCACCCTCTGTCAAGTTTTTTTTCTAAGATTTTATTTATTTATTTGATAGAGGGAGAATGAGAGAGAGAGAGAGAGAGAGATCGTAGCACTTTTGACAACCACGTGAGGTGAGGCCTGGGGGACAAAAGTTGGAAGCCAGGGCCCACCAAAGAGAAGGCCATGTTAAATCCTCCAATCTTATTTGGGTTGGGGTCAAAGATGGTTGAATCTTAAAAATAAGAATGAACCAGAAATAGATCAGAACTTGAATAACCGCAGCCAAATTTTAAGTCAACTGGGCGGATCCCCCAAAATCTCCGTCCTTAACATTTATTCAGATCCTTCTATTCTGCTCACGATTCCAAGTCCCTGGTATAAGCAAGCAAAAATCCTCAGAAAAAGATACCATCTAATACTTCAATTAAAAAAATGCAGAGGGTGCCTGGGTGGTTTAGTCAGTTGAGTGTCTGCCTTTGGCTCAGGTCATGATCCCAGGGTCTTGGGATCAAGCCCCGCATGGGGCTCCCTGCTCAGTGAGGAGTCTGCTTCTCCCTCTGCCCCTTCCCCCACTCATGCTCGCCCTCTCAAATAAATAAAATCTTTCTTTAAAAAAACCCACAGTTTCTCAAATACATGCTCTGTCACGTTATCAAATGTCACCTGGCACATAAGGAAAGATGCCGACATAAACAAGTACCAGTGAAACCAGCAGAAAATAATAGGTAATAGTGACAGACTCATAAGGGCTCCAAACAGATTATCCAAAGGATTTCAAAATAACTATACTTAATATGCGAATGAAGACAATAAATAAAAGCAAAACATTTCAAGCTAGAAACTATGAAAAAATGAAGATTAGAAGTACAAAATGAAGCTCTAAATCTAAATTAATGTAACAACTACAATCAGTAGTTAATGGAGGGGTTTCACAGCAGATCAGGCACAGTAGAAGATCTGTTGAGCAACAGTTCAGAGGAAAACAGCTCTGCCTACAATGAAAGAAAGATACACAGATGGAAAATACAAAACAGACTGAAAGCTATAGAGAATATAATAATAAGATCTGACATATGTTTGTCAGGGGTCTCAGATGATCAGGAGAAGGTAAATGGGGCAGAAGAGGCAATGATAGAGAATTTGTTCAATGTGATGAAGGACTTTGATTCATACATATTTAAGAAGCACAATGAACCCCAAAGAAGATAAAGCAATAATGACAGACACAGCAGGGTACCAGTGCTGAAAACCAAAGGCAAGGGAAAAATCTTAAAGACAATCAGAGAGGGGGAAAAAGGCAGTTACTTGTTACTTTCATCGTGTCAGCAATTCAATTGTTAGCTGACTCTCAAGAGAAACAATGGAAGCCAGAAGACAATGGAACGGTATCTGAATGGGCTGAAACACAACCTGGAAAAGTATCTTTCAGCAATGATGATGAAATAAAGGTATTTCAGAGAAACATAAACTGAGACAATTCATCATCAGCAGATCATACAGAGGCTTTTTTTCTGTATCTTTTGCTGTAATAAATCTTATCTGTAAATATTAGCTGTTACTGAATCTTACAAGTCCCTCTTGGAGATCATGGAAGTTGAGGATAGTTGTGCAATCCCCCAAAACAATATCCAACTGAAATATATGCACGTGCGCACCAACAGACATGTGATTATATTACACATTTGATGTATGTGTGGACTTATGTCAGCTTGTTTCCAATTCTAGAGTTTCTTTTGTTTTTCTTTGGATTTTATTTAATATTTGAATATGCAATACATCACATGGTTCAAAAATCACCATTATGTGGACAGAATAAAATCATCCCCAAAGAAATCTTCTCTATACCCTCCAATTTGTTCTCCTCATCCCCTGTTCCCATGTCCATTAATTTATTTTAGTTTCTGGTTTATCCTTCCGGGGTTTGTTTTTACATCAAAAATAAGCAAATTGTGTATGCATAATTAATATACATTCATGTATGTGTTTTTTATATATGTATATATACACGTATGCATACACTTACATATGAGTATATTTAAGTACATATCTGTATTCCTTATTATATTCTTTTACAACAAACTGGTAAGTGCGTTGCTCTGAGTTCTGTGAACCATTCTAGCAAATAACCAAACCCAAGGAGGGGGGCATGGGAACTCTGATTTACAGGCAATCAGTCAGAAGTATACTGACAATCTGGGACTTGTGATTGGCATCTGAAGTCGGAAGGCGGGGGGAGTGTCTTGTGAGACTAAGCCCTTAACCTGTAGGGTCTGAGGCCGTCTTCAAATAGATATATCAGAATTGAATTGAATTGTAGATTCCCACCCCCCACCCCCCACAAGCTGGTGTTGCAGATAATTGCTTGATGTGGGGAAAAATTACCACACATTTGATGACCAGAGTACAAATGCACTCAGAGTACAGCAGTTTTCCTTTATGTACCCCCAAAATAATGTGGCTCACTCAAGAAGAAACAGGTAACTTGAGTAGCTCTGTATTTATCAAAGAAAGTGAAATTTGTAGTTAAAAATCTTCTCATAAAGAAAACTCTAGGCCAGAAGGCTTCACTGGGGAATTGCACCAAACCCTTAAATAAATAATACCAATTCTTTTTTTTTTTTTTAAAGATTTTATTTATTTATTTGACAGAGAGACAGCGAGAGAGGGAACACAAGCAGGGGGAGTGGGAGAGGGAGAAGCAGGCTTCCCGCGGAGCAGGGAGCCCGATGCGGGGCTCGATCCCACCACCCTGGGATCATGACCTGAGCCGGAGGCAGACGCTTAACGACTGAGCCACCCAGGCGCCCCTAAATAATACCAATTCTTTACAAACTCTCCCAGACTCTTGAAGAGAATACTCACCAACACATTCCACCCTGATACCAAAACCAGAGGGAAAAAAAAACAAGAAAACCACAGACCAATATATCTCATGAACACGGATACAAAAATTCTTAACAAAATTTTAGCAAACTGAATGCAACAATATACAAAAAAGGATACTATATCACAAGCAAGTGGGATTTATCTCAAAAATGCAAAGTTGATTTAACATTCAAAAATGTAATTCACAGACTAAAAAAGACTATTTGCAGACTAAAAAAGACAAACCATATAATCACCTCAAGAGATACAGAAAAAACATCTGACAAAATCCAATACCCATCACTGATTAAAAACTCTCAGAAACCTTGAAATTGAAGGAATTTCTTCAACCTGATAAAGGGCTTCTGTGAAAAATCCCTAGCTAACATCATACTTAATGATGAATGATGGAATGCTCTCTCTCCAAGACAAGGAAAAAGGCAATGATGTCTACTCTCATCATTTCCATTCAGCATTATAATGGAAGTTCTATCCAGTGCAATCAGGCAAGAAAAAGAAAGCAAAAGCATGCAGATTAGAAAGTGGTAAAACTGCCTTTTATGGGGGGGGGCGGTTAGCTGACCATTACCATCTATGTAGAAAATCCAATGTAAAAGCAAAACTACTAGAACTAATAAGTGAGCCTAGCAAGGTTGTGGGAATATGAGATCATTATACAAAAATCAATTCTATTTCTATATACTAGCAATGAACAGTTGGAAATTAAAATTTTAAAAAATATCCTACAGCATCAAAAATGAAACACTTAGAGATAAATATAATAAAAGAGCTACAAGATGTGTACACTGAATGCCATAGAAACATCTCTGAATCAAGTTAAAGAAAATTTAAGTAAACGGAGAGCTAACTATGTTTGTTGAGTAAAAGATTCAGTATTTGTTAAGGTGTCAATTTTCCCCAAATTGATCTAGAGTTCCAACATAATCCCAATCAAAAGCCGACGGGCTTTTGTGTAGAAATTTATAAGCTGACTCTAAAATTCATATGGATATGGAAAGAATCTAGAATAGTGAAAATAATTTTAAAAATGAAAAACAAAACTGAAGAAATTATGTTATTGAACTTCAAGAATTACTGCAAAGCTACATTTATCAAGACATTGTATAGAGTGAAAAGACAGATAAATGGAAGAGAATGGAGAATCCCGAATTAGATACACGCATGTATGGTCACTTGATTTTTGCTAATGGTGCAAAGGAAAATCACTAGAGTAAGATAGTGTTTTGAATAAATGGTGCTAGAACAATTGGATATCCACATTAAAAAATTACTTCGATCCAAATTTCACACCATACACAAAAATTAACCCCAAATGGGTATCTCACAGTATATGAAATAAAAAATCTAAAACTATCAAATTTCTAAAAGAAACCATAGAAGAAAATCTATGTGACCTTGAGTTAGGCAAAAAGATCTAAGATATGACACAAAAAGTATGATCCTAAACTAAAAAACTGGTAAACTGGACTTCATTAAAATTAGGAATTTCTGCTCTTTGATGAACACAGTTAAGAGAAGAAAAAGACAAGCCACAAACTGGGAGAAAATATTTGCAAATCATGTATTTGATGAAGGACTTGTATGTAGCATATATAAAGAAATCTCAATAATAAGAAAACAACCAAATGAAAATGACCACAGACTTAAATAGATACTTCACCAAATAAGATATACATGTAGCAAATAAATACATAAAAAAGAGGTGCACTATCATTAGTTATTAGAAAAATGCAAACTAAAACCTCAGTCAGATACCACCGTGCCCCTATTAGGATGCCCAAGATTAGGAAGACGGACCATACAAGTGTTGGTGAGTATGATGGTGGATCAACTCTCATACACTGATGGGAGCCTAACAGGTACAACCCTTTGCTTTCATCCCATTTTTTTCTTGTTTGCATGGTTTCTGAAAAACAAAAAAAGCCCAATGTAACTCTTATCCTTCTTCCTTTATAGGTAAGGTTTTTTTTCATTTTGGTTTGTTTGCCTCTGGCTTCTTACAAGATTTGCTCCTTGCCTTTGGTCCTCTGTAGTTTGAATATAATACACTTAGGTGTAGATTTTTCTGGTATTTATCTTGCTTAGTATCATTAAGTTCCCTGGATCTGTGGTTTGGTGTCTGTTAATAATTTTGGAACATTTTCAGCAACACTCCTTCAAATATTTCCGTTCCTTTCTCTCTCCCTTCTCCTGGTTCCCGATTACACGTTATATCTTTTGTACTTGTCTTATTGTTCTTGGATATTCTGTTCTGTCTTTGTTTTTTCCTTTAGTCTTTTTTTTTTCCTTCTCTTCCTCTTTCAGTTTGGGAATTTCTGTTGACATATCCTCAAGCTCACTGACCCTTTCCTTGGTTGTATCTGGTCTACTGATGAGACCATCAAAGGTGTTTTCCTTTTCTGTTACAGTCTTTTCAATTTCCACTATTTCCTTTTGATTCTTTCTGAGGGATTTCACCTCTCTGCTTGCATTACCCATCTGTTCTTGTATTCTGCCCACCTTTTCTATTGGAGCCTCTGGCATATTAATCATTATCGTTTCAAATTCCTGGTCTGCTAACTACAGAATTTCTGCCATATTTGAGGTAAGTTCTAATGCTTGCCCTATCTCTTCAAACTGTGCTGTTTGCCTTTAGTATGCCTTGTTATTTTTGTTGAAAGCCAGACACGGTATGCCAGTTAAAAGGAACAGAGGTAAATAAAGTTTACTGTGAATCTTTATGTTCATCTGGCTAGGAGTGAGCTGTGTTTGTTATTTGCTGTGGCTGTAGGTGTCAAAGACTAAAATTTCTCCCCTATGTCTGAGTATCCTAGGGACTCTTTTTAAAATTGGGGTTAGCCTTGTGGTTCTTTTGAGCTGTAACCCCCTATTATTTTTAAGGAGCTTTATTTATGTGGTGGTAAGATGTGGGGGATGGGGTAATGTTCTACAGTCCTAAGATTGGGTCTCAGTCTTTTGGTGAGCCTGTGCCACTAGCGGTGGCCCTCACAGGTGGCCATATTTTTCTTTTTTTTTTTTTTTTAAGATTTTATTTATTTATTTGACAGAGAGAGACACAGTGAGAGAGGGAACACAAGCAGGGGGAGTGGGAGAGGGAGAAGCAGGCTTCCCAATGAGCAGGGAGCCCGATGCGGGGCCCGATATCCTAGAACCCTGGGATCATGACCTGAGCCGAAGGCAGACGCCTGATGAATGACTGAGCCACCCAGGCGCCCCTGGCCATATTTTTTTTGACTCCTTAGGTGAGACAGGAAGGTGAGAAGGAGCTGATGCTGGGTATTTCCCTCCCACAGGCCAGTTAGTATCTGGTAAAACTCACATTGGTTAGACTCTGGCAAAACAAATTTCCCTTGAAGGCGGGCCATTGTTAAGAAGAACAGAACACTGTGGGCGTATTTCAGAATGGCTACTCTCCCTTCCCCCTGACAAAAGCATGAGGGGATTTTTCTTTGATCTTCACTCTGAGAGCCTGGTGGGCTTCCTGGCAGAAAAACTCAGGAAAATGTAGGGGTTCCTCTAGGAGTTTTAATCTCTCAAAATAGTCCAAACTCAGTCTCTAGCAACTAGTCAGTTGCCTCTGAAGGATTCCCGCCTGATGTTGGCTCTAGCTGAGGTGCGATTCTGTAACTCTACCTGTCTGTCCCATTTTCAGGGCATCGGTTTGCCCCGTGACCTCAATTCTCTGGTATGTGTGCGTGTTTTATCTGCAGCATTATTGGGAGTTTATGTGCTGTGATCTACTCTAAGAGTTGTTCTCCCTTCATTGGCAGCTTTCAGACCACTTTTATGTAAGATGTATTTGTTCTTTGTGATATCATCATACTTGGGTTGCTTTCTGTTTTTGTTGCTTTCTAAAATTTAAAGATTTTGCTTTCGCTAGATGGTTTGTATTTTTTTTTTTTTTTTGCTTTTTTAAAGCTCATATGTTAACTAGGGCATAAGCACATTTAAAAATACCATTCTAGTAAGTGAAAAGATAAAATATGGAGAAGATTTTTACAACACACAAAAAAGCCTAACTACTTTAATATAGAAGGAATCTTGTAAATCAATAAGAAAAGGCCAGTGAGAGGTGAAAACGGGCAGGAGATATAAACAGACAGTTTACAGGAAATAAACACAAAGGCTCTTAGCATAAAAGATCCTCAATTCACTCAGAGCAAAAACAATGAAAGTAAAAATCTGAGACTTCAATTTTCATCTCTCAGAATGGCAGGGATCAAAGTGTCTGTCAACGTGCTGTGCTGGACAGACTGTGCGGAAACAATCATTCTTACTGTGCTAATCTGAGTCCTCTGAGGAGCAGATATCAGAACAGGATAAAATGCACAAGAATCTGGGTCCAGGGAAATGCCTACAAGAGGAGATGGGGACAAAGCCTGGCTGGACGTACTTTAGGCTGCCATGCAGTCTCAGGAGGGTTCAGCAAGGCCACAAGGGCATCTGGAATCCACGATGGCCCGCAGCAGAGCCTGCATCTTCCAGGAATGGACCTGCTTGGTGTCCCTCTGTGCTCACACAGATTCTCTCCTTCACCAAACTCCCCTCGGGCTCCCCTGAGCTCCTTCTTTAACTAGGCCTGACTTTTGGACTTCTGTGTTAACCTCTGCAGTGTCCAGTTTTAGAAGAATTCTGGTAAGTCAGTTTATCCAGATCCCCCTCCTTCTGATAGCTGATCATCCTCCATATCTGATTGGGGACCGCACCCAGATGATGTCTGATCGCCCTGTCTTCAGCAAAACAAAGGAGGAGTCTAGGAGAGTGGAAGGTGCTGCAACCTAGAAAGAGGAGCTCCAACTCCAGAGAGGGATACAAGGTCATTCCAGGATGACAGTGCATAGGAATGCCAGGCAACAGCTGCATGGTGCCCCGACAGCAAGCCTGCTGACCCGAGTGGGTCAGAAGGCTCCAGAAGATGAGCCTGATGAATATCGGATGTGACATTAGATTTATTTTCACTGGAGGAATGCTTAGGGATTAAACTGATGTAAGTACACGGAAAACCAAGCAAGCCAACAACAAACAAAAATCAAGGGTGTACAACAGTCGTACACGACATGCTTCAGCCACGCAGAACCTTCACTTAGCCATGTTAAAAAAAAAAAAAAGCAAATAAACCTGGAGGCCACCATTTGACTATGTCACCAAACACTCACAGTCACATAACTGAAATGCTGACTCTGACCTTAAAATTAAGCTTTCCCAAGTCAGTGTGACTTTTCAGTTATGAACAGGTAATGAATGTACATCTCCGGTAACAAATCACACTAGAAAACAGTGTGTTTATTCCTGCTTCGTACACGGAGCTGTGACTACTGAGGTCTGGACTTCCGACCACTGTTCTCCAACTGTTCCTCACTAGATAAAACATTCACATCAAGTAAAGCCCTTTGGATTTTCTTTTGGTGGTCTTAATAATGCAAATGCTGGATCTTGATCAAACTAAAATGGCACAGTCGGTACGATAACTGAATCAGGACCATGGTGAGGAAGAAGACAGGAGTGTCAATGATGGAAGATTGCTCACCTACCGAGTGGCCGGTCCACAGATAATGCCTAACATGGAAAACCAAGAAGTGTGAGCATGAGCCTGCTACGTGGAGACGGGGAAGGAAGGAGAGTCGGAAGGTGGCTGTCCCCAGGGAGGGCTGGTTGTGCAAAGGAAATGAGCAGCAGAAAACTGCTTGTCTTTCTACATAAACATATCTTTTCTTTATAAGATGATGAGATCGCCACAACCCAGCACTTTTTACTCCATGAGTTGATTACAACGAAACACAGTGCTAACCCAAGCGAGTCACTCTCCTTAGGTCTCTGCTCACGTTCACTCCTCTGTTCCTTTAACCTGCTTTTATTTGAGTCTCTCCTGCTTTACACCACACTGTATTCTAAAGACCATGTGGAACACTGTTTGAGAGCAGGCAAGCTGCATTTGGGTCCCACATGTTCATATAGTGAGCTGTCCCATTAGCTAACCGGGTTCAAGTTGGTCTACCCAGCACATCCATGGACGCCAGTGGCTCTGCCACTGAGTAGCTGTGTGCTGGGGCGCTAGTTACTGAATCTGTCTGTGAATCCATTCCTTGTCTGCACGGTGGGGATGACAAATGGCACCCTCACAGGAAGTCACGCGAAGCTGATGTATATGTGCGTTAGTCTGCACTAGGTAAGCATGATGCTCTTGCTCTGAATGGTCAGGGGAAGGCTTCGGGCATCGTGGAGCAGTGGAAATCCCAGGCTCTCGGGTCTGACTTGGAACAACTCCCCTTCTGGCGCCGTGATTCTGGATGAGCGTCTCCATCCCACTGTCCCTGCCCGCTCCCAGGTCTCCCCGCTTCTTTACCACGGGATCCCGCTCGGTTTTCAAGCTGAATCCCCCACCTTGTCTCATCCACGGACCTCACTGACAATCCCATTCAAGGGTACACTCACCTCTCAAACTCCGCGGCCCCACACAAAATTACCATTTGGCATTCACCACGGATGCTGGAAAATCTGTTTGCTTTCTCCAGGTGTTACAGTTCTTGGTGGCGAGGGGAAAGATGTGGCCACCTGGGAGACACGTGACAGTGTCCAGAGACATGTGTGGCTGTCACATCTGGATGGGGTGGCCCGTGGTATCCAGCAGGAGGACGCCAGGATGCTGCCACCCCCGCATTGTCCAGCATACCCCCACGACACAGAGTCGCTGGCCCGCAGTGTCAGCAGGGCTGAGGTGGAGGACCCTGAAGTGTGGACGCAAGCTCCTACAGCAGCAGAGCCACGTTTCTTGGCATTACTGGCCCACCGAGCGCCCTACCCGGGGGTGCGTGCAGAGGAATGTCTACCCCGAAACTCCCTGGCTGAGTGAAGTAGGCCTTTGGTAAGCGATGGACCTGCAGAAGGGAGTGTGGTTTCCACTCACCTCCCAGTACGGACTGGGGGATGTGCCGGGACCAGTCAAGGAGCGGAAGCCGAGCCCAGCACGGCTCGTGCCCAGGGGGCCACACACACTCCTTGGGAGGACAAGGACGCTGGCAGCGAGGGCCGAGGGCCGCCACGGTGATCCAGCCGATGACAAAGGAAGGTGCACCCAGTTTGGGGAAACGGGGTGCATCACAGGGAAAGACTTCCTCCCCAGTGCTGGGAACAGCCGGCGCTCGGTCTCCTTTGTAGTAATTACTGTGTGGCCTAAGCATCCTCAGGCCAGGTGGTACGGATTGAACTATGGTCTCTCAAATCCGTATGCTGATGTTCTCACCCCTAGATCCCTGGGATGTGACCTTATTTGGAGGCAGGACCTTTAAAGAGGTGACTAAGTGAACATGAGGTCCTTAGGGTCAGCGCTAATCCGTACGACTGGTGGCCTTTTTAAAGGGGGAGTTAGGACACAGACACGCGCAGAGGGATGGCCACGTGAGCGCACAGGCGGACGGCCTGGGACTGACTCTCCCTCACCGCCCTCAGAGGGAAGCAACCCCACCCAACCTTGACCTTGGGCGGCCAGCCTCCAGACCGAGAGGATGCACGTCTGTCGTTTCAGCATCCGGCCGGTGGCGCTTTGGTGCGGCCGCCCGAGCACGTGCAAACGCTAGGCCGGGGCAGTCCCAGGTACCGGGACTTATTTAGGCTACCATGGGTCAGCCAGTCACACAGACCTGGAGCAAGGAGGGGCGGGCTGCCGAGAGAGACAGCCCGTGCCTTACTCCCTGACGGCGGGGCTCACACAATAAAATGGAAGCGACCCTGCGTCTGCTGAATTT
The DNA here is from genome assembly GCF_003265705.2 of Callorhinus ursinus. Taxonomy (NCBI): domain Eukaryota; kingdom Metazoa; phylum Chordata; class Mammalia; order Carnivora; family Otariidae; genus Callorhinus; species Callorhinus ursinus. The sequence continues at coordinate 2,890,397 of NW_027397137.1, read as the reverse complement.
TGGTGTTTCTGTGACTTGGAAGGGTCAGGTTCAAAGACAAGCACAACATATTTGCTTCTCCTGCAGTCAAAGGGGAGTTCCACGCAGAGATACACCCAGCCCCAGGGGGCAGTTTGTCATCCCCAGGGAAGGCGGAGGGGCATGCTCAGTCCCCCGTGAGGCTCCCAGCCTTTGCCCGGGATCAGGCCCGTGCCTTTCCCTCCCGAGGGCAGACGTAGTGACTGGCCCACCCCGGAGAAGGGAAAGAACCGAGTGGGACAGCTATGTTTTCTCCTTCAACATGGGTACTCACAGCTCATCTTCAAAGCAGATTTTGGCATACTTGTCCTTGCCGCCCCCGCTGAGTAAGCGGTAGGCATAGGTGTTCAAGGGGCACGGGGTCCAGTGGTCACATTTCTGCCTTTTAGGGGCTGGGGCTGCAGCAAACAAGAATGGAGGAGTCAGCATCATGCAACGATTTATCGGAGGAACCCACTGCCCAACCGTGAACGGCAGGCCTTCTATCCTGGGACTTCACGCTGGCAAGTCCTACGGGAGGGCAGCAGGGATCACCAACTTCTCAGCAGCAGCGTCAGAAATTCCCCTAAAGATACAGTTGATTTCATCTGCGTTTGTCTAACAATAACAAACATGCAGAAGGGAGGGGATGTGGAGTGAGCATCACAGTTTCAGAAGGGTCAGCCCCCTGACATTCTTGGCACGCAATGTGTATTTCGTATCGCAATTAAAGAGAGCTCCCTCGGGTCTGAGAGTGCTGGCGAGCAAAGAAAACAGCCATGTATGGAACATCTATCCAGCTTCTGCATTTAAACACCCTGCAACACGCATGTGCGCGCACACGTACACGCCCAGACCCCACTCTCGCCATGGCGGACCCCTCTCCTTTCACTTGAGCCTGAGGCACTGGGCTCCTCTGTGGGGGGTGCGATGAGCAGGCCAGGGAGAGGGCTCCCCAGCACTCCCACACTACAGGGCTCAGCACCTGGGGAGGACTGGGGACCTGCCCGAGGCTGCCCCTCTGCCTGCTGGGTGCTTTGTGGCCATGGCCACCACGTGAGCCTCCCTGCTCACCCCAAGGCATCGGTGGCTGTCTGTCACTGACCACGGATCCCCCCACGAGGGGCTCAGTTCAGGTTTAAATCCCAAGTCCCCAGTGCAAAGACGCAGGCAGTGCTCTGGCTCGTCCTGTCTCACTGGAGACGTGGGCTGCACTTCTGCTGTCGGGCACACGGCTGTGAGGTACAGCTGGCTGAGTGGTGAGACCTGGAAGGCCTTGCTGGGGGGAGTTGGGGTGCACACAGACACCGTGAAGGCCCAGCCTGCGGCCCTGCTGAGCCGGATGGGGCGGAGCTTCTGGGTGAGCACGGGGAAGCCGGGGTGCACCCAGCCTTGGGGCCCCAGGTAGGGGTACTAGGGAACACAGAGCGCTCCGGGGAGCATGCACCCCTTCCCAGCGTTCACATCACCCCCCTCCTCACCTGCCCCACCCCCGAGGCTGAGCTCCCCCGTTGTCCTGTTTTCTTTCTCTTGGCACACTCAGCGCTCCAACATCCCATAGTTCCCTTGCCCCATGAAGGCAGGGATGGTGGCTCCAGCCCCAAGGTGGTGTGCGGTACACCCAGCTGCCCCAGTGTTTGTTGGCTGACTAAGTGGATATCTGCCCCTCAGAGGAGGAGAAATCTCCCGACGTCAGAGACTCTGAACCCTGTCCCTGCCCTGAGCCCCATGCAAAAGCCACGAGGGATGGCGAGGCTTTCTGAACACCAAGGGCTGTAGCTCTGGTCCACCTTTGCCAGTTTTTCTTCCTATTAGTCTATTTTTTTAAACAAGAAAGGCCCATGGGATTTTACTTTTCCTAATTTAATTTCTGCAGAAGAAAATCAGAAGTAATAGAAAAGCAAAACGAAAGGAAAAAAATCCCACATATCTTCTCCCTAAAGAATCTTAACTGTTTTACTCTTTGGCATATTTTCTTCCAGACTTTTCTATGCATACAGAGGGCATCTGCAAAGTTGGCAAACACAGATTAAACATACTTAAGCAGTATGTTACTCACGTAAATTTTCAAGTAATATATTCCCTATGGTTTTTCTCAATCTCCAGATTCCTAAATTTAAAGCAAGGGGTCCAACCATTAACATGAAAAAGTCCTATAAATACAGTATATTCAGTGTCTCTGGATTTGGGGCACTATAGGATATTTATTTTGGCTCTTTATTAAAAAATTTAATAATAATACCCATTACTTTAAATGTGGAGGTAATTTACCTAAAAACACATTGAGCATAATATTTGGAAAATGTAACATACTGTTAGATGTGTTCTGGGCGCCTGGGCGGCTCGGCTGGGCGTCTGCCTTCGGCTTAGGTCGTGACCCCAGGGTCCTGGATCGAGCCAGGTATCAGGCTCCCTGCTTGGCAGGGAGTTTGCTTCTCCTTCTCCCTCCACCTGCAGCTCTCCCTGCTTGTGCTCTCTCTCTCTCAAATAAAATCTAAAAAAAAAAAAAGAAAAAAGTAGCTAGGTCCTGTTTCCTGACTTGTGGACATCCTGTGTATATAGCCAATCTAGAGAAAATACTTTTTTTTTTAAGTTGACTTATTTATTATTTGAGAGAGAGAGAGAGAGCACGTGTGTGCAAACAGGGGGAGGAGCAGAGGAAGAGGAAGAGAAGCAGACTCTGAGCCTGATGCGGGGCTCCATCCCAGGACCCTGAGATCATGACCTGAGCTGAAATCAAGAGTCGGTCGCTTAACCGACGGAGCCACCAAGGCGCCCCTAGAGTGAATACTCTTAAAGTGGGATGGATCCACATTTATTCTACCTGTTACCTGCATTGCCTTAGTGTAGGTAACGCTATCCCCTTAACAAGCACACAGACTCGCTCACTTCTGGGTGGACCCTGCTGTTCCCCAAATGGAACCCGCCCTCTGCTCTCAGAGAAGGACACTGTTTGCAGGTCCTTTTGCCATCATCACAGGCTGTAGGACTGTACTGGCTACGTGATCCTCTCAACCCAATGATGAAAAGGACCTAAATCTGTCCTGAATGTGCTGGGCATGCTGACAGGTGTGACGTGTTCACTGGCAGAGGTGGATGGTCCCCCATGTAGCCAACAGATCTCAAGAGATAAGGCCATGAGGGCACATCGTACCTCCTGACCCCCACAGGATATGGTAATTTAGAGACAGCACCACAGCAGATTAATACCAAAGTGTCGAGGGTAACAGGAAAAGGTATTTTGCTTTGTTTCAAAGCCAGGAGCCAGGACTCCACATGGGAGAGGGACCTGGGTGGAGCCGGTCAGGAGGAAACATAGGGACTAATGAGACAGTGTGGGCTGAGCCCCAACCTGAGCGATTTCCTATTCTCCCTCCTGCTGGTGACCCCTCTGCTCCACCCGGCTGGGGCTCGGAGACAGGAAAAAAGTGACCAGTCCAGCAGAGCAAGCACAGTACTGGACAAGACTCAGCCTGCCCATCTCTCCCACCTTCTTAGCCCGGAAATTCTCCCAAAGGCCTGAAGCTGGAGTTTCCCAGTGCCGCCATCCCTGGGGGGCTCATACGGATAATCTCCTGTCACCTCCTCATCCGGTGGGGTCAGCAGCAATCCAGGCAAGGGCCCTGCTATCCACATGGCAACCAGCATCACTGGGCGCCAGAGCCCATGCCTTGCCAGGAGTGCCGAGGGCAGGTCTTCCAAACCTACAGCCCTGCCACTCAGAGGCCCCAGCGAAATGTGGGTGCCATTCATGTGGGTATGCACAGGTGCATTTTCCACAAGGGAGGCACTTGATTTTCATCAGATTCTCCAAGGACAACGTGGATCTAGTGACCAGGGATGACACGGAGGTGGTATTTTCTCGCAGTACCTGGGAACAGTTGGGTAGTCTGTGCGGCATTTCAAAAAGGCTCGTTTAACCCTCTACCCATTCCCTAGAAACCCACACTGTCATTATGGGGCCAAAGATAGAAGATCATATTCTTTATTCGGGGTGGGGGTGTGGAGATGTAGACACATCTTCTCAGAAGACAGAGCTCTCTCCAAACCCTGCCTCTTCCCCACCACGTTCCTCACCAGATTCACTCCCTAATTCCCAGGTATTTGTTCCAAAAATATCTGTTAAATACCAGATACTGTGCTACATTTAGGTCCTCGGCGCATTTTCCTGAAATTTCTTTCCCCAAGATCGAACAGTAAAGCCCATGTGCATACGTGGGAGCTGGTGCCCAGCCAGGAGGACGGCGGGCCTGCTCCCGTCTCCTGAAGAGCCTGCCCGTTGGTTTAAGTACGACCCGGGGCCCTGATCGGCCACGTGGCTCCAGCATGGTGGGCCTCCTGCCGTGAATTTCAGCCTTAGAAATCATTCTCTTACTGAGGGAAGTCTTACCTTATTTCTTATCCTTACATTCGCTAAAACAAAAATAGGTTCTTAGGCTCCACGTTGAACCCATAGATTTTTAATTTCCTGGAGCAGGGTCCAGGAATCTGTCTTTCTGAAATACTTCCTGATTTGGGAACTTACAGAACTGTGTTCCTGCTGCGTGTGCCAGGCAAACAAGAAGGGTGCTACTGGGGTGCGTGTTCGGCCACATATCAGCCACGTCAACTTGCCTCATTTGCTCTACATGAGATTAAAGTCCAGTCCGCAGAAATAAAAGCCCAGAAGGCACTCGAAGAGTGCTGGTCTCTCTGACAGTCAGGGATAATGATTTCTTGGGCGTCCCGAGGACGGTGAAGTGGGAAAGACTGTCAGCGCACCAGTTCGTCCGGCTGGGTGGTGCCAATGTGGGGGGAAGGATGCCGAACCCCACGGAGAGACTGTGTGGGCACGGTGCTGTGTCACCTCCCCTGGGCCTCTGTCCCCATGTCCCCCCAGAGACAGTGGCCTGGCTGCTTCTGTGCCCTCGCTGCGGGGGCATGGAAACGGGAGCCAGGTAAGGTCGTTAAGGCCCTAGCAGCTAGCGTGGTTCTCTGGAGGACGCAGCACCCTGCAAGGGAGGGTTCATTTTTGAACCAGAAAGAGCCTCAGACATAGAGACACTGGCAATGTCCCTTCCGCATGACAGAGGAGGGATCTCGAAGGCAGTGACAACTAGTCAGTGGCAGAATTAGAATTAGAAGTAGTTTTTCTGGCTTTTTCTTGCGACGCAGCCACTCAGTGGTTGTCAGCTCATTCCATCTTGGCTGAGAATCTAGGAAGGTGGCTCAATGGAGCTGATTTGGTTGGCTTGGTTCCGTCTCACCAGAGCTTCTAAGAAAATGATTCAATGGCCTCTCATCTGAAGTACACGGGAGAAAATTTCAACAGGGTTCTCCTTCTACTTACTCTCCTGAAACCGACCTTTGAGGCCTGGGTTTGCAAGCTGTGTGTAGGGGTGTATGTGGCTTCCAACCAGACTCACTCATTCATGGATGCACAAATTCTCATTATATAGACACTTATTGACAAAATACTTGTTAAACACCGCATGCCGTCCTCAGCTCTATGGGGAGAGCAGTGAACAGAGTAGCTCCCATACGGTGAATGCAAGACAGAAAGCAAGCTAGGATAGATCATCGCTGACTGTGATATGTGCCATGTGGGGAACAGGCATTGACAGCTTCAGATGTATACAAAAAACTCCCTGCAAATCAACAAGAACAGAACCATCCCACAGAAAATGGGCAAGGCACAAATTCGAGATCTACAGAAGAGGGGGCGGGGCACGGGGACAAAGGCCTGGTGTTCACAGTTGCAGCCTGCCCTGAACGGCCCCCTGCCCCCCACTGAGAGGGCAGCACCTTTTGGCACCAAGATACATGTCCATAAAATAGGACAGCTGGTTCTGCGATGAGGTATTCAAACATAAAGATGTCCTGAAACACCTCAGAGGGGTTGGGGAGGACTGGCATGGAAAATGGGGAGATGGGGCAGGAGAAAGTAAAACCTGAGCAGCCTTGGCCCATGCCTGTGGGGGTAAGGGTGGAGCGACACTGAGGCCTGTGGGGAGACAGGGAGCCACGGGGTTCTCTGTCCTTCCGGGCGAGCAAGCCTCTTTCATGAAGGAGCCAGACTGATGTGAAGTCCTCTCATTCTGTATGAGGAATAGGCTGACCCGGAGCAGTCAGCACGTGGACGCCAAACAACGGCCAAGGGTCCGCAGAAGGAAGAGAGGGGGCAGGTCTAGAAACCCAGGGAGATTCAGGGGGCTCGGGATGAGCGCAGATTTACAATCTCGTAGAGAAGGCAGGGCAGGGGTGGGGGGGCAGCATACAACATGAGGATGGCATGCACCCAGGGGAGCACAGACTTGCAGGGTAAGAATTAACTTCAGAAAACCCAAAGCCAGGATCGCAGGGCCTCCAAGGCTGCACAGGGAGTTTGGTCATTTTAAGGGAATAGTTTAGGGGGCGCCTGGGTGGCTCAGTCAGTGAAGCATCTGCCTTTGGCTCAGGTCATGATCCCAGGGTCCTGGGATGGAGTCCCGCATCGGGTTCCCTGCCCAGTGGGGAGCCTGCTTCTCCCTCTGCCTGCTGATCCCCCTGCTTGTGCACACGTGCACTCTCTCTGGCAAATAAATAAATAAAATCTTTTTTAAAAAAAATAAGAGAACAGTTTATGAAGTGGAGAAGCAACCATGGGTTAGGGTGAAAGCCCAAGATGAGGGTGGTGTGTCAGGGCCAAGCGCAGGTGGGCTCAGTCCAGGCGGCCTCGGCCATGCGGGGGGATGCTCAGTATGTGTCTCTGGCTCCTCAGCCCCTCTCTCTCCATGCCCAACATTGATCTCACATGCCAACATGCTCCTTCCTCTGCTTCACATTGGACCAGATGTGAGGAGTCACTGAGGACGTTTAGAACAAACACTCCCAGGAGGGTGTCAGAGTCACTCTGCTGAGCCAAGAGTAACAGAGGTTCCCATGCTGACGGCAGCAGCTACGCTCATCCTTGAACCCTGTCCAAAGCCTGGGATCCCCATCACCCTGGGTACTCCACAGGCACGGAGGAATGCAGGTGTCCAAATCATCACCCAGTTCTTTGTATGTGTGCAAATTAGTTTTCTATAATCTTTTCTGTATTAAAAACATGCCAGCATACCTATTTACAATGAGATTCCAAAAAGGGGTATAGTTTACTCCTTGAGTGTCCCACCTGTTTTCCAATGGAGATTCTAATGAAGATTTTGTGATTTCACTTCATTCCCAAATTAAGTTGTATGCCAAATGAGTATTTTTATTTAACACATCTTGGAAATGAAGTTTCTTTGTTTTCCTAGCAGCATAATTTGCCTTGGGGTCTCGGGGGGATAAGCAGGGGTATCTACCTTGGAAAGGTGTGGGAACTCCTCCTCCTCCCCCCCCCACTCCTCCCCCCTTCCCCTCCTCTTCACTTTCGTGATCATCACCTTCATCAACATAAAATGGCCAGCTGGGGCAGAGCTGAGGCCAGAACCCACACACCACCGCAGCTGAGCTGTGGTACTCACCCTTGAGGAGGGGCTTCTTGGCGATGCTCCGGATGCTATAAACAGCACTGGTCAGGGATACCTCTGGAATGAGCTCTGCGAGCAGGTACCCGGAATACCAGGCGCATATGGAGGCAAAGAAGAAGAACGCCGTCTTCAAAGTGCCTGGGGACAGACAAGTCGCCACTGTGGATGCCTAGGAGACAGGTGCCTCCATCCTAACCCCACTTCCTGCATCAGCGTCTGCAGGGTGTTCTGAGACGTTCGTCCCGGGGAAGTGGCAGGTGGGTAAGGGCCCGCAGGGGTAAGGGCTGTGACGAAGCCACGCAGACTTAGCTGGCATTGCTAAGACTACGCATTTGAGGTTACAGCAACAGATAATAGAAACAAGAAATGAATGCTTTCTATGCCAAGTTTTTACATTTGCTGTTGGTCTGGGTTTTAGAGCTTCCTCAGATGCTAACATCAGTGATTCATTAGTGGCCTCGTGACCCACCACGCCTGACACAGACCAAAAGTGGCTCATCCCTTGGTGAGGAGGCTTTTGGAAGTGGACTGCAAAGTCCAGAGGGCAGGGTCTGTTTTGTTTATGCTGAGAATAGCACCTGGCGCCCTGTGAAGATGCACAGGGTCCCCGTGACCGTGGGAAAAGCCACCGAACCTGTAATTATCATCACAGACCAGCTTGCAGGGAAACCCAAGTTTTGCAGAAGCAGCAAATCCCTGCAGGTAATCTTTCTGGTTGATTGGCTCTGGTACCTTCCTCCCAATTTTTTAAGGAAAAGGCATTACCCACTCCTAGGTCACGGGAGGCCTAGGGGACAGCTCCCCACCCCTTCACAGACAACCTGCCACCAGGCCTTTCTGATTTTACCCCTAAATAGCTCAAAGATCGGGACTCGATTCAGGATCACCAAAAGGGCCACAAGGCAGGAATGGCTGCAGGCCCAGCACAAAAGGACAGCGAGAATTTCTCCATCAGCATTTAAATATGTGTTCATAGGTCCAGTCCTAAGAACTAAGAAAAGGAAGGAAAGGAGGGAGGGAGCGAGGAGAAAGGAGAGGGAGGAAAGAAGGGAGGGGAGGAGAGGGACCTCACACCTGACCCCACAACGTCCTGTGGTTGCCTCACTCCTGTAACCACTCGGGCCACCCCCTCCTACAGCCTCCAGGCCTCCCCTCCCACTCCACGGCTCAGCGCAGCTGTGCTGGTCAAAGCCTCCAAAGTCCTCGGTGCTTCCGGCGCCCCGTCCCCCGATGACAGGCACCCCTGTGCATGTGCCCCTGGCTGACACCCACACTCCTGACGGGGCTCCCAGGGTGTGGGCACGTCCTGGTGTTCTCTGCTGGCTTTCCCTCCCAGGGCACAGCCTGGGCCTCTCCTCCGGATCCCAGGATTAGCTCGCCCAGACAATCCTCTGAGTTCGGTGTCCAATTGCCAACCTGTCAGTACCCTGGGATGTCCCAGAGGAAAACCCTTCATTTTCTCCCGCTCCCCAGATCTGTTCCTGACCCACGTCTGGCCCATCTCAGTGGACGGCTGGGGTCAGGTGCCAGATACCTGGGATTCTTCCTTTATTTCACACTTCCCCTCCCAGCCCTGATGGAATCCATCAGCCAGTCTCCTTGGGTTTACCAAAACCATAAATCTCACCTCCATAGACTTTTCTTCATCTCTACTGCCTCCTCCCTGCCAGGCCACCACCATTGTTAACTCTGCCCTCTCGCTGGCAGTGAATAAAAACTCCACACCCGGCTGTGCTCCAGACAACGCGTGGACTTATCAGAGCGGATGTAATAAAGACTGTATCTCAGCTTTGTCCCAGTTCCTGGCACAGACAGCCTAAAACCCTTGGTATCCCCTATCTGTTAGGAGCATCTTTTGTTATTCATAAGAGGCTCCTTTCGACCACAGCCCAGTCTAGGCTCAAGAGGTGACGGGGTGGAGGAGTGTCCTCAGGTCCTTAGATAGCTTTAAGGGAGGGGCTGGCCATGTGATTGGAGGGTTGGCACTCTGACCTCCTGGAGGAAGATGAAAGGGAACCTGAGCTGGTTATGTGACCAATGACATAATTAGACTCAAGAACTCTGGACTCCCAACGCTTGAGGCTGGGCACCTTTCCAGTAGTTAACACACAGATGTGAGAGGACGCTGATGCACTGTGACCCCAGGGGGTAGAGGCCCAAAACTCCGAGGCCGGGGCCCTCCTAGTCTTCTACCCAGAAGCTTCCTCATTGGGCTGGTGCTCCAGATCTGTGGACCATCCACAGGGCATGTGTCCTCCAGTCCGTGTGCTTGTGCTTGGGGGCGACCCGTGAGCTCAGTGGGTGGCGCTGATAGAATAGGGTGGGACGCTTAGGTTTCACTGGGACGAGTTGGTCTTTTTCAAGTGTGCACTTCCACATCTAGGATGTTCTTCTGTTTTCCAAACCATGCAGCCCCTTAAGTTGTTAGAAGGTTATGCAGGGGTGGGACAGGGTGGTCACTGCAGTTTGCAGGGCCAAAGGGACACCTCAAAGCTGAGAAAACCAGCCACAGGAAACAAACTGAGAGCCATGGGCGTGGCTGACTCTGTTCCTGCAACTCCTCTGTTTTCTCTCCTGGGTCACACTGATCTACTAGAGCCTCGGCCCCGTCCTGCCACGTACCTTTGTCTGAGTCTCTGCTCTCCTCCGTGACCTCCAGCCTTCTCTCTCTCCCTCCACGGCTCCCCCTACCTCAGTGCAGCCTGCCACATACCCTCACATCAGCCCTTCACACGCTTTGTTGGCATTGCACGCCAAGGGTCGTCCCCCTCCAGGATTGTGCCCGCACACCAAGACATGGGTCACAGAGGTTCCAGAAAATTCTACTGGATGCACGCCGAGTGAGCAGTGTGGAATGACTGCTGGAAATGGAGTCAGCACCAACAGTGTCTGGCTCAAAGGCAACAGTAGTCCACTGTGTCCTGTGTGTGTCAGATCACAGCTGGACTATTTTGTCCAAGTGTCATATTTAAAGAGGACAATTGGCAACCCAGAGATTCTTTGCAGGATCTTCTAGTCACCACGGCTCGTGTGAAGTCTTTGAGCACAGGTGCTGTTTAGCTTGGAGGACACTGAAACAGAACATGATGCTACCCTCCACATGTGTAAAGGGCAGCTACACAGAAGAGAGACAGGGTTCTGCCCCCAGCTGAACAAGGACACATGAACCGAACTGACGGGGAGGGCCATGAGGAATGGTACAAGCATCCTCGTACGCACAGCTATAAACTGTGGCTGGCCTGCCCTGCAAGGCAGTAAGCTCCCAGCCCTGGACACTTTCCTGCGCTCCTGGGAAAGCTGTAAAGTCCCCGTGCTTCAGGTGAGGGGTGAGCCAGTGACGTTCTGGCTGGGGTTGGCCGAGAGAAGCCAAGACCTAGAGCCAGAACCACCTCCAGGCGGGAGGGCAGATCAGGCAGCACAGACTGGGACCAGTCCACCACGACAGTCTGGTGGCTCCCGCCAGCAGGGCGCTAGACCGGCAGCTGGTGGGCAGGCCTTACAGTCACGGAAGTGTCCAGCTACCGGGGGAGAGGAGAGCAGGCCTGGAAGCCCGGACAACGCCCACACCAGCTGGGGCCCAGCCAGTCTCGGGGCTGGACACCTCTGTCAGTCCCTGGGGTGAGTGCCCACCAGGTAGGACCCGAAGCAGTTTGCTGAGATAGGCTCAGACCCTGGGCGGCAGAGAAGAAACCCGCGCCCGAGCGGGGCACAGGTGAGGACTCATTTGGGAAAGGTGGGAGCCAGACTTCAGCTAAGATGGCTCCCTGGCCCTGTGTGGGAGGGGGTCCAGCAGCTTCCGATGAGAGGTGGGGGCGGGGAGGAAGTATGCTGAGTTCAGGAACCTTCTGTGATCCTGTAGCCAGGATCTGGTCTCTTCTTGTAAAGTAATAAAGTCATCAGCGGCAGCTGACACACATGTCCTCCTGCGGGCTTCCAACCAGCAGGTGTCACAGGGGAGAGTTAGAGCAAAGGCCAGTTCCAAGCAGGACAGGGAGTCAGCGAAACTCCTCTTCAGAGACCCCCCACTCAACCTGTATGTGTGCCTGTACGTGTGTGTCCTACCCTCATCCCCACCCTCAGATTCTTGGGGTCTCAGGTTGGCCCCGGACCCTTCCCTTACACTGGAGAAGGCAGCAGTCCTAAAACCAATTTGCACTAAGCCAGGCTACAGGTTAAGGGGATCTCAGGGCACCACTTACCCCTCCAACCTTGGGACCCTGAAGAGGGCAACTCTGAACCCCTAAGAACACACTTTCTCTGGTGGGATCTCCTTCAACATAAAGTATGATGAGGAAGCTGTTTGTCACTAGCAGCCTTGCCAACATGAACCCGAACCCCCTCACCCTGGAGGTGGCCTCACCTGCACCTCCTATCTCAGGGAGGGGGCAGCGAGGGAGGGCTGAGGGTGGACGAGCCTTACTCATCCTCCTCGGAACTTGGCGGCTTTGCGGCTTCAGGCTCTGCTGGCCTCAGTATCCACTGTTGTCATTGTCCCGTTGACTGAGGCTTTTTGGCAGGAAGGCTGGGAAGTGTCACACCTGAAGCTCATAGTAGGTTTGGAAGGTAACCTGCCTTGGAAGTTTCACACACCAACGCCCTACTTTTGAGGAGTTAGGACGACAGCTATCAGGCAGCTGCCCCATAGGTGAACGGTGGTGGAAGCTTCACTTACTTCATCCATTCCATCTGAATGTCCCTCCTGTGAACTTTCTACCTGGGAAACACCCAAGGGCTTGACCAAACTATCCAGGAAAATGCTGCATTGAGAATGTTGCCAAATCCTGAGCTCACAAAATCCAAAGTAACATGGTTCTGAGCTTCTGCAGGTGACTCTCTCTTAACCACACACGTCCATATAACTACAGATCTGACGATACGTCAAAGCTTTATGCAAAAGGACCACATGGGCCATGAACGACTCACAAGGGCCATGTGTGAAAAAGGTGTAGGTAGGGGAAAGCAGTCTAAGAATATTCAGCATTTTCCACCAAGTAGCCAGCAAAATGTTCTAAGAATATAGAGATAATGAAAAAAAAACTTCCAAAATAGCTATCATGAAAATAATGCCCCAAGGGAGATGTTTTCTCCCCCAAAAAGAGACATGTATTTCCACCCATTTATCCTACAATCCACACAAGTTACCAAAAACACTGCTGTTCATAAATAAACAGTTTTTTAGAGAACACAACTATTTCACACAATAAAGAAAAATCTGAAAATCTGTCTTTCCAAACTTTGGGAATGAAGCCGCAAAGGTGGTGTTTAGAACTTTCTGGAGTATGACCACACAGCTGGAACGGTGCGCCCCAACGAAAGAGGATGGTTTAGTCTACCACCTCCAGGCAGACAAGCTGCCCTCCCGGGAGGGGGAGGGGCCACTAAAGAAGTCCAGAGAACTTCCATTTCTGAAGTTCCCATTTTTGGACAAGGTATGCTGCCTTGCTCCAGGAGGAATCCAGATTCCTCAGATTATAGGGAGGAAACAGGAAGTACAAAGGTGGGCAGGTTAACCTGGAACCCCAGAGCGCCCTATAAGGTGAGGCAGGCAGGCAAGTAACCATTGGTGGAGGCCAACGACAGAAGGGCAGGCTTTGAGAGGCGACACGACTGGTGGAATGGCTTTTGTTTCTTCTTCCCTTTTTCCTATTTTTCCCAAGCCTTCTCAAGTAATTTGATGTTTGGAAAACATAAGAACGGCCTTATAAAGAGATGCTAGCAGAAATTTTATAGTCAGTGCCAATGGGGCATTCCGCATTCATCCGTCCCCACCCCCCCCCCCCTCCCCCCCCCCCCCCCCCCCCCGACTTAAAAAGGCTGCCTCACTCTCCCTCACTTTTCATAACTTCCTGGGCTGGTCAGTTTGACCTGTGGCTAGTGACCCCCAACTCCTGCCTGAGCAGCACCAGGTGGAGCCCACAAGGGCCTCTACTTCTCAGCTGGCAGCCCTTTCCCGGCGGCGCATGAGGTGGGGGGCGGGGGAGGGCATCCCGGCAGGCACATGCCCTCCCCCGTGGACGGAGCCCCCTCCGCTTGGAGCTCTGCCTGTGCTCACCTGCTACCTACTTTCCAGGCAAAGCATCAGACTCACGGAGCCGGGAGACGGGGTGGGACTATCTGCACGGGAAACCCAGCGAATTGTTCCCTGCCCGAGCCCCTTTCCGCATTTCTACTCCCAGGGCTAGGAGAAGACCCGGCCCCAGCACCTGCCCCGCCCTCGGGCTCGCGCCGGGGGTGGGGGGCTCCCAGGAAGGACGAGGGGGCGGCTCTCCCCTGCCGGAGTCCCCTCGCCCTCCTCCTGGGTGAGGGTCGCACTCACCCGCTGTCCCCCGGCGCATCTTCCAGGTGCAGCTCTCTGGCGCCCGGAGCGAGCCTCGAGGGGTCCAGTGACGACAGAGATGCACCCTCGGAGCGGCTGGCGGCGGGGAAGGAGAGCAAAGGGCGGGGAGACCGGGCCTGACGGAAGTGCGGGCCGGGGCGCGGGCCGGGCGGGTGCTGACGGGCCAGGTGCCAGCAGATCCGGCAGGTGCGGGCCAGCGCCCACGAGCTCCGGACCTTCAGCCCAGGAGGGATGCTCCCTCCGCCCGGCCGACAGGGGGCCGGGAGTAATGAGCAGGGTTTGTCCCCCCCTTTTAAAAAAAGATTGCATTTATTTATTTGAGAGAGAGCATAGCAGGGGGAGCGGCAGAGGGAGAGGGAGACGCAGGCTCCTCGCTGAGCAGGGATCTTGACCTGAGCCGAAGGCAGACACTTAACTGCCTGAGCCAACCAGGCGCGGTGGACACTGTGTCCCTTAAGGGTTGGCAGCCTCAGCCGCCAATTTAATGTCTCACAAGGGGAAATGGCTACAAAGATAAGTATGCCCTGAGCCTTCTAAACATCAAAGCCAAGTCCTAGCAGGGTCCAAGCTGGAGGTCAATGCCGCAGGGCCAAGGTCATAATGCTCCTTGCTTCCTCCAGCGCAGTCCTGCTGCCCCTGTGGTTTGCACAGCCCAGCACGGTCCTCCACCTCTTGTTTCCTCCTTCACTTCAGGGCTTGATTTGGGGGAATGGAGCGAGGACAGTGCCCCCAACCCCACGGTCAGGGTCACAGGTCTGCAGGTCCTTTTGTTCACAGGGAGGCCGGGGGTGCCAGGGTGGGAGTCTCGCAGGTGTTTGAAAAAAGCTTCCCAGAAGACACCCAAGCCAGACATCCATCAGATTTTATTGCTCTTTGGAATACACGGCAGTCATAGTGGCCTCAGGCTGCCAAGGGCAAGTTAAGGCTCCAAGGGCAGTTGGTCACTTTTGTAGAAAGAGTGTTCCAGGTTGGCAGGGTTCTACAGAAGACCCACTCCCAGTCCCAGAGTCCGCGGGCTCCACAGTTCTGCTCTGTTCCTGTTTCTCTTCTCCTGAAAAGCCCAGAGGCCCCAACCAGTCCCCTCCCCCAGTCCCAGGACACCCATCCCCGTGGGCTGTCAGAAGGGGCTTTACCCTGACCCTCCTCCACCATCGTCTTTGCCTCCTAAGGAGCTCCTGTGAGGCTCCATCCGGGGGGCCTGAAGACACATGTGTGCAGACAGTTTGGCTTTACTCTTCCAGGTCACTCATCCTCCGACTGTGTCCTCAATCAGGGAGATCAGAAGACAGGGTCTCCACAGTTCCCAGGACTTGGAGCATGGCACATTTCAGTTCAGACGCCACCTCTGGGCTGCTCTCCGGCAACACTCAGAAGCCACTCCCCGGCTGTTCCTCACAGTTACATTAAGCAAGTGCATCAGTTCATTAAGGTGGATCTTGGTTTCATTGACCAAGAGTGTCTCACCTTTGTCTAGCTCATCTGATTTTGGAGATTGAGCTTTTATGTCCTGTTCTGTTTTTTCTTTTTTTTGAATAATTTTTTATTGTTATGTTAATCACCATACATTACATCATTAGTTTTTGATGTAGTGTTCCATGATTCATTGTTTGTGCGTAACACCCAGTGCTCCACAGAGAACGTGCCCTCTTTAATACCCATCACCAGGCTAACCCATCCCCCACCCTCCTCCCCTCTAGAACCCTCAGTTTGTTTTTCAGAGTCCATGGTCTCTCATGGTTCGTCACCCCTCCGACTTACTCCCCGTCATTCTTCCCCTCCTGCTATCTTCTTCTTTTTCTTTTTTCTTAACATATGTTGCATTATTTGTTTCAGAGGTACAGATCTGTGATTCAACAGTCTTGCACAATTCACAGCGCTCACCATAGCACATACCCTCCCCAATGTCTATCACCCAGCCACCCCATCCCTCCCACCCCCCACCACTCCAGCAACCCTCAGTTTGTTTCCTGAGATTAAGAATTCCTCGTATCAGTGAGGTCATAGGATACATGTCTTTCTCTGATTGACTTATTTCACTCAGCATAACACCCTCCAGTTCCATCCACGTCGTTGCAAATGGCAAGATCTCATTCCTTTTGATGGCTGCATAATATTCCATTGTGTATATATACCACTTCTTCTTTATCCATTCATCTGTCGATGGACATCTTGGCTCTTTCCACAGTTTGGCTATTGTGGACATTGCTGCTATAAACATTGGGGTGCACGTACCCCTTCGAGTCCCTACATTTGTATCTTTGGGGTAAATACCCAGTAGCGCAATTGCTGGATCGTATGGTAGCTCTATTTTCAACTGTTTGAGGAACCTCCATACTGTTTTCCAGAATGGTTGCACCAGCTTGCATTCCCACCAACAGTGTAGGAGTGTTCCCCTTTCTCCGCATCCCCGCCAACATCTGTCGTTCCCTGACTTGTTCATTTTAGCCATTCTGACTAGTGTGGTTAGTCACACTAACTGACTGGCCTGCCAGTCCCTAGCCAACCTGACTAGGTTTTGATTTGGATTTCCCTGATGCCGAGCGATGTGGAGCACTTTTTCATGTGTCTGTTGGCCATTTGGATGTCTTCTTTGGAAAAATGTCTGCTCATGTCTTCTGCCCATTTCTTGATTGGATTCTTTGTTCTTTGGGTGTTGAGTTTGATAAGTTCTTTATAGATTTTGGATACTAGCCCTTTATCTGATATGTCATTTGCAAATATTTTCTCCCATTCTGTTGGTTGTCTTTTGGTTTTGTGGACTGTTTCTTTTGCTGTGCAAAAGTTTTTTATCTTGATGAAATCCCAATAGTTCATTTTTGCCTTGGCTTCCCTTGCCTTTGGCGATGTTTCTAGGAAGAAGTTGCTGCGGCTAAGGTCGAAGAGGTTGCTGCCTGTGTTCTCCTTTAGGATTTTGATGGACTCCTGTCTCACGTTTAGGTCTTTCAAACATTTGGAGTCTATTTTTGTGTGTGGTGTAAGGAAATGGTCCAGTTTCATTCTTCTGCATGTGGCTGTCCAATTTTCCCAACACCATTTGTTGAAGAGACTGTCTCTTTTCCATTGGACATTCTTTCCTGCTTTGTCAAAGATGAGTTCACTATAGAGTTGAGGGTCCATTTCTGGGCTCTCGATTCTGTTCCATTGATCTATGTGTCTGTTTTTGGGCCAGTACCATACTGTCTTGATGATGACAGCTTTGTAATAGAGCTGGAAGTCCGGAATTGTGATGCCACCAGCTTTGCTTTTCTTTTTCAATATTCCTCTGGCTATTCGGGGTCTCTTCTGGTTCCATACAAATTTTAGGATTATTTGTTCCATTTCTTTGAAAAAGGTGAATGGTATTTTGATGGGGATTGCATTGAATGTGTAGATTGCTCTAGGTAGCACTGACATCTTCACAATGTTTGTTCTTCCAATCCATGAGCATGGAACGTTTTTCCATTTCTTTGTGTCTTCTTCAGTTTCTTTCATGAGTATTTTATAGTTTTCTGAGTACAGATCCTTTGCCTCTTTGGTTAAATTTATTCCTAGGTATCTTATGGTTTTGGGTGCAATTGTAAATGGGATCGACTCCTTGATTTGTGTCTCTTCTGTCTTGTTGTTGGTGTATAGGAATGCCACTGATTTCTGTGCATTCATTTTATATCCTGCTACTTGACTGAATTCCTGTATGAGTTCTAGCAGTTTTGGGGTGGAGTCTTTTGGGTTTTCCACATACAGTATCATATCATCTGCAAAGAGTGAGAGTTTGACTTCCTCTTTGCCGATTTGGATGCCTTTGATTTCTTTTTGTTGTCTGATTGCTGTGGCTAGGACTTCTAATACTATGTTGAATAGCAGTGGTGAGTGGACGTCCCTGCCGCGTTCCTGACCTTAGGGGAAAAGCTCTCAGCTTTTCCCCATTGAGAATGATATTCGCTGTAGGTTTTTCATAGATGGCTTTTATGATATTGAGGTATGTACCCTCTATCCCTATACTCTGAAGAGTTTTGATCAAGAAAGGATGCTGTACTTTGTCAAATGCTTTTTCTGCATCTATTGAGAGGATCATATGATTCTTGTTCTTTCTTTTGTTAATGTATTGTATCACGTTCATTGATTTGTGGATGTTGAACCAGCCTTGCAGCCCAGAGATAAATCCCACTTGACATGGTGAATAATCCTTTTAATGTACTGTTGGATCCTATTGGCTAGTATTTTGGTGAGAATTTTTGCATCCATGTTCATCAAGGATATTGGTCTGTAATTCTCCTTTTTGATGGGGTCTTTGTCTGGTTTTGGGATCAAGGTAATGCTGGCCTCATAAAATGAGTTTGGAAGTTTTCCTTCCATTTCTATTTTTTGGAACAGTTTCAGGAGAATAGGTATTAATTCTTCTTTAAATGTCTGATAGAATTCCCCTGGGAAGCCATCTGGCCCTGGGCTTTTGTTTGTTGGGAGATTTTTGATGACTGCTTCAATTTCCTTAGTGGTTATAGGTCTGTTCAGGTTTTCTATTTCTTCCGGGTTCCATTTTGGTAGTTGGTACATCTCTAGGAATGCACCCATTTCTTCCAGGTTATCTAATTTGCTGGCATAGAGTTGCTCATAATATGTTCTTAGAATTGTTTGTATTTCTTTGGTGTTGGTTGTGATCTCTCCTCTTTCATTCATGATTTTGTTGATTTGGGTCATTTCTCTTTTCTTTTTGATAAGTCTGGCCAGGGGTTTATCAATCTTGTGAATTCTTTCAAAGAACCAGCTCCTAGTTTCGTTGATCTGTTCTACTGTTCTTTTGGTTTCTATTTCATTGATTTCTGCTCTGATCTTTATTATTTCTCTTCTCCTGCTGGGTTTAGGCTTTCTTTGCTGTTCTTTCTCCAGCTCCTTTAGGTGTAGGGTTAGGTTGTGTATTGGAGACCTTTCTTGTTTCTTGAGAAAGGCTTGTATTGCTATATACATTCCTCTCAGGACTGCCTTTGCTGTATCCCAAAGATTTTGAACAGTTGTGTTTTCATTTTCATTGGTTTCCACGAATTTTTTTTAATTCTTCTTTAATTTCCTGGTTGACCCATTCATTCTTTAGTAGGATGCTCTTTAGCCTCCATGTATTTGAGTTCTTTCCGATTTTCCTCTTGTGATTGAGTTCTAGTTTCAAAGCATTGTGGTCTGAAAATATGCAGGGAATAATCCCAATCTTTTGGTACTGGTTGAGACCTGATTTGTGACCTAGAATGTGATCAATTCTGGAGAATGTTCAATGGGCACTAGAGAAGAATGCGCATTCTGTTGCTTTGGGATGGAATGTTCTGAATATGTCTGTGAAGTCCATTTGGTCCAGTGTTTCATTTAAAGTCTTTATTTCCTTGTTGATCTTTTGCTTAGATGATCTGTCCTTTTCAGTTAGGGGGGTGTTAAAGTCCCCCACTATTATTGTATTGTTGTCAATGTGTTTCTTTGCTTTTGTTATTAATTGCCTTATATAATTGGCTGCTCCCACGTTAGGGGCATAGATATTTACAATTGTTAGGTCTTCTTGTTGGATAGACCCTTTAAGTAGGATATAGTGTCCTTCTTCATCTCTTATTACAGTCTTTGTTTTAAAATCTAATTTGTCTGATATAAGGATTGCCACCCCAGGTTTCTTTTGGTGTCCATTAGCATGGTAAATGGTTTTCCACCCCCTCACTTTCAATCTGGGGGTGTCTTTGGGTCTAAAATGAGTCTCTTGCAGACAGCATATTGATGGGTCTTGTTTTTTAATCCATTCTGATAGCCTGTGTCTTTTGATTGGGGCATTTAGCCCATTTACATTCAGGGTAACTATTGAAAGGTATGAATTTAGTGCCATTGTATGGCCTGTAAGGTGACTGTTACTGTATATTGCCTGTGTTCCTTTCTGATCTATGCTGCTTTTAGGCTCTCTCTTTGCTTAGAGGACCCCTTTCAATATTTCTTGGAGAGCTGGTTTCGTGTTTGCAAATTCCTTTAGTTTTTGTTTGTCCTGGAAGCTTTTTATCTCTCCTTCTATTTTCAATGACAGCCTAGCTGGATATAGTATTCTTGGCTGCATATTTTTCTCGTTTAGTGCTCTGAAGATATCATGCCAGTCCTTTCTGGCCTGCCAGGTCTCTGTGGATAGGTCTGTTGCCAATCTAATGTTTCTACCATTGTAGGTTACATATCTCTTCTCCCGAGCTGCTTTCAGGATTTCCTCTTTGTCTCTGAGACTCCTAAGTTTTACTATTAGATGTCGGGGTGTTGACCTATTTTTATTTTGAGAGGGGTTCTCTGTGCCTCCTGGATTTTGATGCCTGTTTCCTTCCCCACATTAGGGACGTTCTCTGCTATTATTTGCTCCAATATACCTTCTGCCCCTCTCTCTCTTTCTTCTTCTTCTGGGATCCCAATTATTCTAATGTTGTTTCATCTTATCGTATCGCTTATCTCTCGAATTCTGCCCTCGTGATCCTGTAGTTGTTTATCTCTCTTTTTCTCAGCGTCTTTATTTTCCATCATTTGGTCTTCTATATCGCTGATTCTTTCTTCTGCCTCATTTATCCTAGCAGTTAGTGCCCCCATTTTTGATTGCACCTCATGAATAGCCTTTTTGATTTCGACTTGGTTAGATTTTAGTTCTTTTATTTCTCCAGAAAGGGTTTCTCTAATAACTTCCACACTTTTTTCAAGCCCAGCTAGTATCTCTAAAGTCATGATTCTGAACTCTAGGTCCGACATCGTACTGTCAGTATTGAGTAGGTCCCTGGCAGATGGTACTACCTCTTGTTCTTTTTGCTGAGGTGATTTTTTTCATCTTGTCATTTTGTCCAGAGGAGAACAGATGAATGAGAGAACAGAATGCTAACAGGTTAACAATGTCTCCAGCAAATATACTCTATACAAATCAGAAAAGACCTGAAACCAGGGGACAAGAAAGGGAAAGAAAGAAGAGAGAAAAAAAGAAAAAAAAAAAGGAAAAAGAAAAAGATAAAAACAAACAAAACAAAAAAAAACAGAATATGATCAAATATGATCAGGCTAGTGCATAGATCAGTGCCACACACTAGCTTTTGGGCATATTTTGGTCTATTAGAAGAAAGTGCCTGCTAAAATTTTAAAGGAAGAAAGACTTATATATGTACAAAATAAGGGTTGATACAATGAAGGGATGGCAGATGACTGTAAAGATGAAAATTATAAAAGATTTTATAAAAAGAATTGATAAGATAAGAAGTTGTTTTTTAAAAAGAAAGAAGAAGATTTAAAAAGAAAAACAAAAAAGAAAATAAAGAAAAAAAAAGGGAGAGAATGTGATCAGGCAGAAGAATAGAACAAAGCCATACACTAGTGATTTAGGGTATATTTTGATCTGT
>NW_027397137.1:2856205-2869139 GCF_003265705.2 Callorhinus ursinus | reverse complement strand
ATGTTGTTTGAAAAAGGGAAAAAGAAAAATTAAAAAAAAAAACAGTTAAAAAATTAACTTTGAAAAACGAATGAATCCTGGTAAAAAAGCCATGAATTCTATGTGCAGTATTCCCCTAGTGCTGGAGTTCTCCCGTTCTCCTTGATCGGTAAACTTGGTCTTGGCTTGCTGGCTGTTTGTGCTGATCTTCTGGGGAAGGGGCCTGTTGCCCTGGTTCCCAAATGTCTTTGCCGGAGGCGGAATTGCCCCGCCCTTGTCGGTCCGGGGTAAGCAAGCTGCTCGGGTTTGCTCTAAGGAGCTTTTGTTCCCTGCAAGCTCTCCGTACAGCCTTGGAGGACCAGGGTGAAAATGGTGGCCTCCCAATCTCCGCCCGGAGGAGCTGAGAACTCGGGGCCCCGCTCCTCAGTGCGCCCCCAGAGAAAAGCAGTCCCTCCCGTCTCCCCGGTCTCCGGCCGCACTCTGTGCTCACCCGGCCTGTGACCGAGCGTTTCTATCTCTGGCACCCGACCCCGTGTGGAGTCTCCAAACCCAGCAGATCCCTGCGGTGCGCTCCCGCGCCGCTCCTCCCGGGGGAGGAAGGGGAGTCTCCCCGGCTCTGCCGCCTGCTGGGTCCCCGCTGGAGGAGCAGTGGCCCGACTGGGCTGCGGATCACAGTTTATGGCCACCCCGAGCTGAGAGCCCGCGCCTCGGCTCCGTCTCTGCAGCCGGCTTCCCCGCTCCGATACCTGGGAGCTCTGGCGCACTCAGGCACCCCCGGTCTTTCTGTGACCCCGAGGGTCCTGAGACCACACTGTCCCGCGAGGGTTCCACCCCCCGCTTAGCCACTGGAGCGATGTCCCTCAGCGGAGCCGACTTCTAACAGTTCCGATTTTGTGCTCCGCGGCTCCATCACTTGCCAGAAGCGGCCGACGGAGGCCCCTCCCTCGCCGTCTAACCTCCTGAATATCGCCTCGGATTCACTTCTCCGCACGCCCTACCTTCCAGAAAGTGGTCGCTTTTCTGTTCAGAGTGTTGTTACTGTTCTTCTCTTTGATCTCCTGTTGAGTTCGTAGGTGTTCAGAATGGTTTGATCCCTATTCAGCTGAATTCCTGAGACCAGACGAAATCCACGTCTCCTACTCCTCTGCCATCTTGCTCCGCCCCCCCCTCATTTTCTTTTTGATTGTGGTAAAAAAAAATGCATAACATAAAATTTACTATCTTTTCCAAATTTAAAAATAATTTACATTTAAGTGCACAGTTCAGGGGTGTTGAGTGTATTCACATTGTTGTGCAACAGATCTTAAGACCTATTTGTCTTACAAAACTGAAACTTGGTCCGCATTAATATCAACTCCCCTTCCCCCACCCCCAGCTCTTGGAAACCACCATCCTACCTAGTTTCTATGAATTCAACTACTTTAGAAACTTCACCGAAGGGGCGCCTGGGTAGCTCAGCTGATTAAAGCATCTGCCTTCGGCTCAGGTCATGATCCCAGAGGGGAGCCTGCTTCTCCCTCTCCCTCTGCTGCTCCCCCTGCTTGTGCTCTCTCTCAAATAAAGAAAAATAAAATAAAGAAAAAAAGAAAGAAAAGAACTTCACCCAACTGGAACATACACTATTTGTCTTTTTATGACTAGCCTATTTTACTGAGAATAAAGTCCTCAGGGTGCATCCATGTTGTAGCATGTGACAGCATTTCATTCTTTTTTAAGGCTGAATAATATCCCATTATGTGTATACTCCACATTTTGTTTATCCATTTATTTGTTGATGAACACTTGGGTTATTTCCAGCTCTTGACTGGTGTGAATAATGCTGCTATGAACATGGATGTACATCTCTTTGGGACCCTGTTTTCAATTATTTTGGGTACATACCTAGAAATAGAGATTGCTGGATCATATGGTAATTTTATTTTTAAGTTTTTAAGGAAACACTATGCAGTTTCCCACAGTGGCTGCCCCATTTTATATTCCTAATAACAGTGTACAAGTATTTCAATTTCTCCACATCCTCACCAACACGTTTTGTTTTTGCTTTTTAAATTTTTACATAGTGGCCATCCTAATGGGTATCTCACTGTGGTGTGATTCACATTTCTCTAATTCTTAGTGATGTTGAGCATCACCTGTGCTTGTCGGCCATCTGTGTATCATCTTTGGAGAAACGTCTGTTCCCGTTCTTTGCACATTTTATAGTCTGGTTTTGCTGTTGTTGCTGAGTTGTATGGGTTCTTTAAATATTCTGGGTATTAGTTCCTTATCAGATGTATTTGCATGTATCAGATGTTTGCAAATATATTCCCTGATTCCATAGGGTGCTCTATTCACTCTGCTAATTGTGTCCTATGAGGCACGGTTTTTAAGTTTGATATAGTCTCATTTATCTATTTTTGTTGCTGTTGTTGCTTATGCTTTTGGTCTCACGTCCAAGATATTACCAAATCTAGTGTTATGAAGTTTTTCTCCTATGTTTCCTATTAGGAGTTTTACAGTTTTAGGACTTACATTAAGGTCCTTGACCCATTTTGAGTCAGTTTTTTTGTATATGGTGCTAGGGAAGAGCCTAACTACATTCTTTCGATGTGGATGTCCAGTTTTCCCAACATGTTGAAGAGACCATCCTTTCCCCATTGAATGGTCTTGGCACCTGTGTTACAGATCATTTGACCATATATGCAAGGGTTTCTTTTTGGGCTCTCAGGTATATTCCATGGATATATATGGAATCTGTCTTTATGCCAGTACCACTGGATTACTGTAGCTTTATGATAAATTTTTTTTTAAGATTTTATTTATTTATTTGAGACAGAGAATGAGAGAGGGCACATGAGAGGGGGGAGGGTCAGAGGGAGAAGCAGAGTCTCTGCCGAGCAGGGAGCCCGATGCGGGACTCGATCCCGGGACTCCAGGATCATGACCTGAGCCGAAGGCAGTCACTTAACCAACTGAGCCACCCAGGCGCCCTATGATAAGTTTCAAAATCAGGAAGTGTGAGCCTTCCAACTTTTTCTTTTTCAAGATTGTTTTGGCTACTCAGAGTCCCTTTGGATTCCAGAGGAATTTTAGGTTGGATTATTATTATTATTTTCTAAGATTTTATTTGAGAGAGAGAGAGAAGACGAGGTGGGGCAGGGAGGGGCAGAGGTAGAGGGAGAAGCAGACTCTCCGCTGAGTGTGGAGCCTGATGTGGGGCTTGATCCCAGGACCCTGAGATCATGACCTGAACTGAAGGCAGACGCTTAACCAACTGAGCCACCCAGGCGCCCCTAGGTTGGATTTTTCTATTTCTGCAAAAAAACATCATCAAGATTTTGATAGGGCTTGCACTGAATCTGTAGACTGTTTTTGGTGGTATTGATAGCTTAACGATATTAAACCTCCCAATCTGCAAACAACAGATGTCTTTTCATTTATTGGTCACTTCCTTAATTCCTTTCAGCAATGTTTTATAGTTTTCAGTGTATAAGGTTTTCCCTTCCTTGGTTAAGTCAGGGTTTGCTTGGATTTTGCTCCCATCACTTGCATCCCAACCGCATTCCCCACTCTCAGCAGGTTTATAACAAACATGGCTACTCAAATTCCCCCCCAGCAGCCTCCATTATTTAAAAATAAAAAAATACAGGGTGGCTGCGTGGCTCAGTCAGTTAAGTGTCTGCCTTCGGCTCAGGTCATGATGTCAGGGTCCGGGGATCGAACCCCACATCGTCAGGCTCCCTGCTCAGTGGGGGTCTGCTTCTCTCTCACCCTCTGTCTCTCTCTCGCTCACTCTCTGTCTCTCAAACAAATAAATAAAATCTTAAAAAAAAGACATAATTTCCATTTCTGATCTATACTATTTTTTTTCTAGAGAGGAAATGCTATGTATATTAACAGTGAAAAATGTAAAGCAGTCTATGAGGTTAATAAAAGGCAGAATGACTATTTAAATAAATTACTGTTTAAACACTTGGAACTCTACTCAGGAACTTAAAATGATTGTTATCAAGATTATATACTACTGGGGCGCCTGGGTGACTCAGTCAGCTAAGCATCTACCTTCAGCTCAGGTCATGATCTCAGGGTCCTGAGCTGGAGCCCCGCACTGGGCTCCCTGCTCAGCAGGGAGTCTGCTTGAGGCTTCTCTCTCTCTCTCTCTCTCCCCCTCCCCGCCCTTGCCCTTGTGCTTGCTTGCGCACACTCTCTGTCTCTACTCCTCTGAAATAAATAAATAAATCTTTTAAAAAAGATTATATATTGCTTGTAATATACATGGAAAACATACATTAAATGCCTGTTAAGTGAAAAAGCAGGAACAAAAGTGGACGTTTATGCATATAAGAAGGCTAGAAGGAAACACGTAAAAGAAAAACACTGCTGAATTTGCATGAGCATACTATACAGCCACATTACATTAAAATTTTTTAAAATAAATATGCCCTACGAGATATGGAAGCAACCTAAGCGTTGATGGGTAGAGGAATGGATAAAGAAGATGTGGTGTATGTATGTACAAAAGAATACACTCAGTTATAACAGAGATTGAAATCTTGTCATTTGTGACAACACGGATGGACTTACAGTGTATTTATGCTCAGTGAAGTTAGAGAAAAACAAATCTCATATGATTTCACGTCTATGTGAAATCTAAAAAACAAACGAACAAACAAAAACAGAAACGGACTCATAAATACGGAGAACAAACTGGTGGTTGCCAGAGGGGCATGGGGGTGGAGGGACGGGGGACCTAGGTGAAGGAGATGAAGAAGCACCAACTTCTACTTGTAATATAGGTGAGTCACAGGGATGAAGGTACAGTTTAATATGGTAATACCTTTGTATGGTGGCAGATGGTAACTAGCTGCAGTGAGCGCTAACAGTAACGTGTAGAATTGCTGGATCTCTAGGATGCGCACCTGAAACTGACACACCGTAGCTCCCCCCCAGTTCCCTCATGCGTTCCTGGGCCTCCTGGCCCATTGGCTCATCTTCGCAGCTCTTCCCTCACCTGAGGCCCGGGTGAGAGACAGAGAGAGAGAGCACATGCACAGGCAGGGGGAGGGGCAGGCAGAGGGAGAGGGAGAAGCAGGCTCCCCACTGAGCTGGGAGTCCCCGAGGCGGGGGCTCCATCCCAGGACCCCGGGATCATGACCTGAGCCGAAGGCAGCCGCTTAACCAACTGAGCCACCCAGGCGCCCCTAGGTTCTCATTTCTGGACTAAAACATTTGATCCCTCGATACAAGATTTTGATGGAGATCCAAACTTCGTTTCTTCTGGCTGGCTAGCGGGTGGCGCACTATTCGTGGAAGGATCATTTCCCAGCATTGACTGAATTGCCCCTTCATCATATGAAGGCCCACGTGTACTTGTTTTGATGTCTGCACTTTATATTCTGTTTTCTCTGCCTCGTCTTCTGCTCAGAGGTTTCTTAGTGATTTTTGCATGTTCACCTTACACACAAACTTGGGATTCTGCTGTCACTGCTCCTGGCCAGAGTCCCCAGCACGGGACATGCTCTGTTCTAGGGGCCGTACTGAGAGATCTTTTTCTACCCTCACCACAGCCTAAAGGGAAGCCATCTTAACTGCCTTATGGATGGTGAGGTGCAGCATCAACTGTCACAAAGGCCATCAGTTAGCGAGTGAGGATCCCAAAGGATTCCATGTGAGTCCAAGCAGATGTTCTCCTTGAGATTATCTGCTTGCTGAAATCACAGTGACAGGACAACCGGGGCCTCCTGATGGCCGTATTCTATAGTCATGACCCCACGTTCTGTCTACGTGGATCTGCAGAATGACCTGGCTGCTAACTTGAATTCTCCATCTCAAAAATCCACAGCACATAAAATGCTAAATAAGACCTCTTAAATTTTATTTTAAAGAACTAGATTTAGCTTCTTCACAACTAAGTCGAGTGTTTTTCGTATTTATTGCACGGCTGGAGACTAAACGTGTTGAAATGCCTGGAAATTTCTGGAAATGAACTTCCCTTCTCCTTCCACAGGTGTCAGACCTCATCATTGTGTCTCAACGGCACTTATCCTTTATTTTCCATCCTTTGTTTCTCTGAGCTGCACTATGTCTAGCTTTTTCCGACTTTACCCTTAAGTTCAGCTCTATCTAATCTGCTGTTAAACCTGTTCGTTTGAGTTTGTTGTTGTTATTGTACACATTTTTATTTCTAGAAATGTGATTTGGATTGTTTTCAAAGCTGCTATATTGTTTTTCATAATTTTCTGTTTCCTAAAGGTATCTTAAAGCCTGCTTTTATTTTGTGAATCATAATTAGTCTAGCTAGTTAACAGTCTACATCTACTGCTTACAATTTGTCTGAAATCTTTGCGAGCTATTTTCCTGGTTCTAGATCATGGAGCTTTTTGCCTGATTGGCTATGCACTGGGCATTGTGTTTGAAAAAACAAAGATATATGAAAAAATGTCTTGAGGCCAGTGAAAGGAATTTAGTCCTGAAAATATCTGTGGCTCAGTCGGTGAAGCATCTGCCTTCGGCTCAGGTCATGATCTCGGGGTCCTGGGATTGAGCCCCGTGTCAGGCTCCCTGCTCAGCGGGGAGCCTGCTTCTCCCTCTCCCTCTGCCACTCCCCCTCTGTCCCTCTCCCTGCTTGTGCTCTCTCTCTCTCTCTCAAATAAATAAATAAAAAACCCTAAAAAAATTTTCTGTGTTCATTTTGCTAGGACCTGAGTCATTACCACTCTGGGGCCATCTATTAAAAAACATATATGTACTCAAGGGGTGCATCTTTGGGGAGCACAGGGAAGATGGTGAGCTCAGTCTGGAGTAGGGGGCAAATGGTGGCTGGGATGTTAGAGGAACATTGTAGTAAACAAGGAATAAGGCATTTTCAACAGAAGTGCTGTCAACTGTAATGGACGGCGAGCAGAAGACATAAAAGAGGAGAAGGTCACTCTACCCCTGTGACTGGTAGCTGAGGATGATGACATCTACACCTGCACACAAAGGGGTCTGTCCAGAGAGGCTTCCCCTGGACAGCCAAGAGAGTAAGCCCAGAGCCTCACCCCTCTCTCCCTATTACTCTTCTTCACTACCCTTAGCACTCTCCAAGTTCTTCTCCTTGTTTGAGGAGCTGTTTACTGCCTCCTTCAGCAGAATATAGGCTCCACCAAAGCAGGGCCTCACCCTGCACACTGCTGGGCCCCCAGTGCCTAGCACAGAGCCTGACGCCAAAGGGTTTCTCAACAGACCTCTGGCGAACACATGCACACATGAACTAACGTGTGAACTGATGATTCCACTAAAGGAGACACAGATCAGGAGGGGCGACAGATGGCAAGGGGAAGTGTTAAGAGTCTGATTTAGATACTAAGTGGGTGGGTAGAAGGTTGCCCAAGAGGAGCATTCCATCAACAGGAGGATTCACAGGAACCTGGAAGGAAGGAAAGTCAGAAAACAGGAAAGGAGCCATCCAACTAAAGGTAATAAATACACACTTCAGTTTTCTTCTTACCATACCTGGACCACAAATGAAGGACAGTCATAGCAGATGATGACTGCAACCACACCTCAGTGTCGTAGAGCCAAATATACACTAGGTCTTTTTTTTAATTAACCAGGTTTTTAGAGCAGTTTTAGGTTCACAGCCAAACTGAACAGAAAGCAGGGGTTTACCATACACCCCTGCCCCCCCCCATGCACAGCCGTCCTCACTATCAACATCCCCCATGAGAGGGTACATTTGTCACAAATTCATAAATCTATATTTACATATCGTAATCACCCAGAGTCCGCAGTTTAGGGTTTACTCATGAGGTTGTAAATTCTATACCTTTGGACAAACGTGACAGTTTTCCACCAGTACAGTGTCCTACAGAGCAGTTTCACCGCCCTAAAAAATCCTCTGTGCTCTGCCTGTCAACCCTCCCTCCCCCAGCCCCTGGCAACCACTGATCTCTGTAGCGTCTCCATGGTTTGGGTTTTTCCAGAATGCCATACAGTTGTAACCACACAGTCTATAACCCTTCCAGACTGGCTTCCTTCACTTAGCAATATGTATTTAACTTGCCTCCATATCTTTTTATAACTTGATAGCTCATTTCTCTTAGCACTGAGTAACCCATGGTTTGGAGGCACCCATTTACCCCTTCACCTACTACGGGACATCTTGGACATCTTCCAAGTTTTAAAAATTGTTCTCAATAAAGCCCCTATAAACAGCTGTTTGCAGGTTTTCATGTGGACATAAGCTTTCAACAACTTTGGGTAAATACCAAGGAGTATGATTGCTGGATCATTTGGTAAGAATAGTTAGAATTAGTTTTGTACGAAACCCCCAAAATCATCCAAAGTGGTTGCACCACTTTTGCCTTCCCACCAACAGTGAGTGAGAGTTCTTGCTCCACATCCTCACTAGCATTTGGTATTGTCAGTGTTCTAGATTTTGCCTCTTCTAATAGGTGTATAGTGGTGTCATTGTTTGAATTCCCATTTCCCTCATGATATATGATGTGGAGTATCTTTTCCTCCAGTTATCTGACATCTATATATCTTCTTTGGTGAAGTGTCTGTTAAAACCTTTGGTCCATTTTTAAACTAGCTGTTTGTTTTCTTATTGTTGAGTTTTAAGAGTTCTTTCTATATTTTGGGCAACAGCTCCTTATCAGACATGTCTTTTGCAAATATTTTCTCCTGGACTGTGGCTTGTCTTTTAATTATCTTGACACCGTCTTTTGGAGAGTAGACATTTTTAACTTTAAATGAAGCCCAGCTTATCAATGATTTCTTTCAGGACCAAACCTTTTGTATTGTATTTAAAAAGTCATCACCATACCCAAGATCATGTAGGTTTTCTCCTATTTTATCTTCCGGGAGCTTTATAGTTTTGCATTTACATTTATGTCGGGGATGTTTTTTTTTTTTTTATTGCCCTCAGCTCAGGTTTTTATTTTATTTTATTTTATTTTATTTTTATGTTAATCACCATACATTACATCATTAGTTTTTGATGTAGTGTTCCATGATTCATTGTTTGTGCATAACACCCAGTGCTCCACGCAGAATGTGCCCTCTTTAATACCCATCACCAGGCTAACCCATCCCCCCACCCTCCTCCCCTCTAGAACCCTCAGTTTGTTTCTCAGAGTCCATTGTCTCTCATGGTTCGTCTCCTCCTCCGACTTACTCCCCTTCATTCTTCCCCTCCTGCTATCTTCTTCTTTTTCTTTTTTCTTAACATATGTTGCATTATTTGTTTCAGAAGTACAGATCTGTGATTCAACAGTCTTGCACAGGGCGCCTGGGTGGCTCAGTTGGTTAAGCGACTGCCTTCGGCTCAGGTCATGATCCCGGAGTCCCGGGATCGAGTCCCACCTCGGGCTCCCTGCTCGGCGGGGAGTCTGGTTCTCCCTTTGACCCTCTCCCCTCTCGTGCTCTCTATCTCATTCTCTCTCTCAAATAAATAAATAAAATCTTAAAAAAAAAACAGTCTTGCACAATTCACAGCGCTCACCATAGCACATACCCTACCCAGTGTCTATCACCCAGCCACCCCATCCCTCCCACCCCCCACCACTCCAGCAACCCTCAGTTTGTTTCCTGAGATTAAGAATTCCTCGTATCAGTGAGGTCATAGGATACATGTCTTTCTCTGATTGACTTATTTCACTCAGCATAACACCCTCTAGTTCCATCCACGTCGTTGCAAATGGCAAGATCTCATTCCTTTTGATGGCTGCATAATATTCCATTGTGTATATGTACCACATCTTCTTTATCCATTCATCTGTCAATGGACATCTTGGCTCTTTCCACAGTTTGGCTATTGTGGACATTGCTGCTATAAACATTGGGGTGCACGTACTCAGGGATCAGTTGTGAGTTGATTTTGGTAAAAGGTGTAAGGTCTGTTTCTAGGTTTGTTTTTTGCATGTGGATGTTCTATTCTTCCAAGACCATTTGTTGAGAAGACTATCTTTGTTCCACTGTATTACCTTTGTTCTTTTGTCAAAGGTCAGTTAACTATATTTATGTGGGCCTATTACTGAGTTTTTTATTCTGTTCCATTGATCTATTTGTCTATTCTGACACCAATACCATGCTATCTTGATCACGGTAACTTTAGAGTTAAGTCTTCAGTTTGGGTAATGTTAGTCCTGCAACTTCGTTGTTCTTCAATACTGTGTTGGCTGTTCTGGGTCTTTTGCCTCTCCATATAAACTTTAGAATCAGTTTGTCAATATCCACAAAATAACTTGCTGGTATTTTTACTGGGATTGCTTTGAATCTACAGAGTTGGGAAGAACTGACATCTTGACAACACTGAGTCTTCCTATCCATGAACATGGAGTATCTTTCCCATTTATTTAGTTTTTCTTTGATTTTGTTCAACAGCGTTTTGTAGTCCTCATATAGATCTTGTACATATTTTGTTAGATTTATACCTAAGTATTTCATTTTGGGGGCATGCTAATTAAATGGTATTATAACGCTTTTAGAACTGCTGAGATTAGATGAATATATGGAATGTACTGGCCCAGACAGCCTGAAGCTAGCAGGCCCTAAGACATTTCATTATTTATGCACTCTGCACTTTATCTTATAAGGCTCTGAAGCAGCCAGAGACTCTGCTGAGTTGGGGGGTGAAGTTGTTCAGAATCCTGGCCAGCTGACCAACTACAAGGAAAGAAAAGGCTCTCCATGTCCTGGGAGGTCTCCTGGGAAGGCCACAGGACAGTGGAAGGGCTGACCCTTCTGAGCTCTTCCAACACTGGGGGAGGAAATGTTCATCTTTCAGGCGGCCAGAAACCCAGAAAGAGGAGCTCTGGGGAAGGTAAAGGTCTTAGTTCATTTCAATTCAATTAGCCAAACGTTTATTAAGCAGCTACTAGATGCCAAGTACTGTTTATGTCCCAGAGATACATCAGGGGACAAAACTGACAAAGATCCAGGACTTGGGCAGCTCCCCCCTTTAGTGCAAAGTTCTGAAAACTGAAGCAGCAACACAGATCCCTAGGGAGGACCAACATGCAGACAGGAGCATGCCAGTGGAAAACCCTCAAGAGGAGCAGAGTATGCACAGCGAGGCCCCAAATGCTCTTGTGCATGGGGTCATACGGAAAGGCACTGGTGATGCTGGGGGGCCAGGGGTGCTATGGGTTATGACAAGCAAGACATTAGGCTGCCCTGGAGCAAGACAGGGGAGGGAAAGGAAGAAGCCCGAGGTTGGTTAAGGCAACTTCTGGGTGAAAACTTTCAACCCTTTTTAAACCATAACTCAAAAGCTCCCTTTGTCTGCGACAGGCCAAGAGCAGAAATCCAGGGGCTACTCTGGCTTGGCAGAAGGCCCAGACTTAGTTTAGAAATCTCTGAGTCTGAATGGGGTCAGAAGCCGCTGGGAGAGGTGAGCTGAGAGTGTGGACTGAGGAGCCGGCTGCCCTTCTCTCAGATGCCCTTCTGGGCGTGCTCCTTTTGTTCTGGGAGCAACCTGGGTGGGCCAGATGGTAACGCACACATGAAGGTCCCATGCTGACTGTACAGCCATTATTCATGAATAGCCATTGCTCTTAGGAAGGACTGGTAGGTGAGGGTCCAGGGCAGTACGTCTAAGCTTCTGAACTCGTTTTGTTTTTCCTGCTCGTCAAGTTGTTACTTGCAGACTCTCTCGAGGGTGCCAGATGCTTTTGTGCAGATAATCCGTGGTGACTTTGGGGTTTTCATTTGAAAAGGTGTTGCCCACAGAAACCAAGAGCTGAATCACACCCTTAGCTACAGAAATCCACCCTGAAACGGACACTTAACGTGTGAGGAACAGTCCAAATTTTTGGACTGTTTTTCTAATTGTGATTGGGGAATTTTATATCCCATAGTTCAAAATGTCTCTTTGTATGTTTTGTGCTTCATCATATCGGTCGTGGTCACCATCCTGGGGCAGGGAGGAACTGAAGCAGAATTCACGCATCTCACGGAAGAGGCCCTCATGCAGGGAGTGAATCATTTGTGAATCATTTGTGGAGAGAAAAGGCACCCAATTTTCATGGACTTGAGTGATACAGAAGTGAGAGAACCGTTCCAAGGATTGGAGCAATTGTTGCCCATTTGCCAGAAGGGAGGGTCCACTGGAGACTGGAAAAGAGGTTTTGGCGAAAAGTATAATATAAATCAGTAATATAAACCAGGCTGGTCCTGGAGACGGATGAGGCGCATGCTCCCGTGAGCTCAGTGCCAGATCCCGGGTCACCCCACTTGTAGTGAGGCAGCAGAAGTGCACAAAGGACACCTGAGTAGCCCACAACGCTAAGCTAGAACCTGGGTCTCTTAGCTCCCAGGCCCTGCAGGCAGGTGTCCTACCTCCCTGGAGGGCCATGCTTCCCTTCATGAAGATGTATACAACTTGAGAGGTCACCAGGTCTTTGAGGGGCCAGGGGAGGGTGCACGCACACTCACAATGACCTCCCAGGCCGTGTGACTCCTCCTCACTTTTATCCCCTCCTGTGATCTGTTTACTTGCATCTCACCCGGAATGCGAAGTTCCTGAGAAATAAAAACAAGCAAACCAACACCCAAACTCATTTCCTTTGCTGCTGGTTTTCACTTTTTATGAAACAATTTTGCTGGATGCAGTGGCTGAAATTTTTAGGACAAAGAGCATGGAAATTGGATCAGACTGACCCCGATCCCCTAGTTCTGTCTCTCATCAGCTGGGTGGTCTGGGGTGTGAGATAATTCAGGGGGTGGGGGGGCTCACAATCCTCTCAGAGATAAGAGAATAGAAAGAAGGTACCAGAACAATGCTGGATGTAAAAAGGCACCCTATACATGGTCGCTATTATTATTTTAATGAGTTATTTTGTCTCTCACTGTCATAAGCAATCAAGAGGAAAAATTAGCTGAATTTCAGCTTTGATTTAGAAAAAAGTTAAGGGACTATCACAGACACGCTCTGACACCCGTCCTAGAATATTCCAATGAGAAAAGATGTTTATTTCTTTATTTCTTTTCT